>NW_026596234.1:7331763-7390700 GCF_907164565.1 Psammomys obesus | reverse complement strand
CACACACACACACACACACACACACACACACACACACACACACACACGTGGTGTGTTGTCCTAACCTTGTGGACTCTGAATATTTTGTTTTTCCAGTAAAGCCAACTGCTAAGTAATTAGTGCTTGAATTTTTTTTCCTTCTTAGCATCATATCAGGAACTGGGGCTGGGACAATGCCTCAGTGGTTTAGGAGCAGAGGACCTAGGGTCAGCTCTTAGCACCCACATCAGGTCACCTGTAACTCCAGCTCTGGGGCATCTGAAACCCTCTTTTGGCCTCCATAGGCCTCACATTCATGTGCGCATACATGCACACACACACACACACATAAACAAAAATAACAAAATAAATCTGTGAATAAAAAGATGTGGGAGTACATGAGAAAGAAGAGAAATTCAACTTACAACTCATCAGAGTTCAGACACTAAATGTCAGCAGAATGTTCAGCCAGAATTGGAATATATGGTTTACCTTCCACCTCAAGGCTTGAAAACTCGTGGAAGGTGGGACAGAAATGTTTTAAGAGCCAGCATTTGAGGAGAACTATAGCTAAATGGTGTCTTTGGACATGACAAGAACATTGCAGTCACAAACTCACTGAAACTGTGGCATAAGACCTGCATAGGGTCAAGCTAGTTAGTGTTCTGGCATAGAGGGGAAGACATTCTCAAGCCTCCACTCCTAACTGAGGAACTAAGGGAAGCTAACAGCTTTGAAAGGGTGGAGAGCCAGTTTTACTTAAGGGTCTGGCTCCTGTCGGATCCATCACACTCCAGCGGATGGTCCCACATCCAGAAGTATATGGAGATCACACATGGGAGTCAATAGCTTGTTATATAATAATTTGAAAAAGGACACGGTGTTGGAGGAGTTGTATCTGGGAGGAGTTTAGAAGGAGAAATAGGGGTGAATGTGATCAAAATACATTGTGTGAAATTCTCAAAGACTTAATAAAAATGTATTTTAAAAGAAGAGGGATTCATAATCAGCCTTTGTGCTGAAGTGGTATAGGTAATTTCTATCCATATTAATGCAGGGACTCAGAGGGTGCCAGCCTGTTCCATTCTCTGTTCCAGTGGTGGCAGCTAAGCCTGTGAGCTCCATTTGTGAAGCATGGTTTGGTCAGAAAGAACAAATCAAATAGAGCTAACATCTGAAAACCTGATTCATGAATTTAAACTCAGGAACACATTCAGTCGCACATTAAATGAAAAAAATATATATATATATACAAAGTGATTTGGAAAAAAGTTGCTGATTGATCCTTTGATTTCATGTTCCACAGTAGAAGATGCCTCTAGGATCTACTGTAACATGACTTGGTTAGAACACAGACCCTCTAGCTTCTTTCTCCCTATCCCAAAGTCAGGCCACACCCCACTACAGCACCCTCTCTGTCTCTGTCTCTGCCTCTGTCTCTTGTCTCTCTCTCTGTCTCTCTCTGTCTATCTCTCTTTGTCTCTCTATCCGGGACAGAGGTGATGAAAATGTGCTGTGACTTTACAGCACCACAAAGAGTTCAGCTGTCTTATCCCAGATGTGAAAAGAAATCCCCTCAGTTCCCCTTTTCACCCTCCTCTAGAATTATAACTTTGCTTTTATTGGTGGCTTACCTCCTTTGTTACACCTGGCCTGTGGTGCAGGCCAGGCTAAGTCACCTTTTCCACCTGTCCCCAGACTATAAGAAACGGAGGCTTTTTGCCATATGAAATCGAAGAGCCATCTCTCTCTCTCTCCCCTCTTTCTCCCTCCCTCCCTCCCTCTCTCTCTCTCTCTCTCTTTCTCTCCCCTCTTCTTTCTGTCTCAAAGCCACTGCTACTCAGGGCATTTATCCAGAATTCAAAGAAAATTCCAGATATACATAGCATTGGCTTTTCTTTAAGATCCGGACACTCATAATAAGATTATGTTTTTCTCCACAACCTCTCTTAAAGATATTATCAGCTTTATTTCTAGCTCAAAAAATTAAAGTAAAAGATTGAACCTCAAAGTCACAAAACTAGCTCCAAGCCAGTTTTACCAAATTCCTTCTATTTAGCTTCTGTTCATCTGTACATTGCAAGGTGTAATATTCAAATGAGAACTGTAAACCTGGACCCAGAACTATAATTTTCTGGTTGTGATATCTTTGCCTCAGTGAATGGTTGCCTTTCTTGTGCGGCTTCATGTATTATCCAAATTAGGATATACACCTGCAGCCGACACTATAATAATAATAACAACAATAAACCACCGCTCACAAAATAAACAATGCACAGTGCTTTTTAATACTTCTCCCACGACAAAGTGTCTTCCTTCAATTATTGGAGCTATTTTAGGCACTTGTATTTGTTCCTACAATTCTTGTGGTCTCACCCCATGCTCCTCTGAAAGACATTGTCAGGTATGCGTGATTTATTCCTGGTGAATGTGGGCATGGTTATTGTGTTTCCGCAGATGTAAAACAGCATTACAACATGTGTCAGTCATAAGGAATGAGCTCGGAGGCTCTATATGTTCACACCAGCTCAATAAATTCCAGGCAACAGATGGACTGGCCCCTTGCTCCTTCTGCCACATATCACCAGTTCAATAAAGAGGCACAGATGGGTCTTCTTACCCCCGTATCTGGTATCTTGGCATGGAGGCTCTGGACTTTGCTGATCTTTCTCTGGGTACTTCTATTGGCCCAAAGGACTATGGCAAGCTAAGTGTCAGATGAGACTGTCTTGCACAGATTTGACCATTATCCAGATACTTTGAACAATTGGAAAACGACCTGGGTTTCTTTTCAGCATTCTGTACAGAGCAACTGTCAAATTCCATCCTCTCCATGTTCTTCATTTCTTACATGCTCAGCCTGTACAAGCCCAGGGCTCCAGGCAGGTCACGTGGATCAGCTTTGCTCTGGGAAGATAGTGAGCAAATATCAGAAAAGTGAAGCCGGCCATGGTTGGCAGTTTCCCAGTTCAACTGTGAGAAACAGAGATAGCATGGTTCCTGTGTTAACAAAAGTGTTTAAGGGATTAGAAAAAAAAAAAAATCTTAAGTTACCACAGCCTATGGGGTAAATTTTGTGTGTTCTTTTCTTTTATGTGTGTGCATGTGTGTGCGACGGTGTGTGTTGTGTGGAGGGGTACATGTGAACATGTGTGCACATGTAGGCAGAGGCCAGAGGTCAACCTTGAGTGTCATTTCTTAGGAACTGCTGACTGTTTCTCTTGAGAGTAGTCTCTATCTGACCTGGTGCTCTCCCACAGGGCTCCCCAGCCAGTGAGTCCAGACATCTGTCTGTTTCTACCATCCCAACTCAGGGATGCTGCGCCACTTAGCTTTTCATGTAGATGCTGGGGACTGAACTCGGTGCTTCATGTTTGCCCAGCAAGTCCTTTTGTGACTGAGAACCTCCCCAGCCCTGCATTTCTTCTAAATGGTGACTATTTGTCCTTTAATGATTCACTGGCATCAACAGAGAAGGCTGTGAAGGGAATCCTATTAATGAAACTCCGAGCCCATCAGTGTATAAACCGGGTAGTTTGGCATAGGGTAGACCAACAGTGACCATGGAAATTATTCTAAATGTCCTCCTGTATTGCTGCAGGAAATGAAACACGCTCTAATAATTATCTCTGCATTCCACAGAAAATGAGACACAAAGAAGTAAAGAACATCCTGGGTTCCCATTAACCAGGAACAACAGAGGCATATGTAGTAAGAGATGAGGAAGAAACTGGAGTCATGTGACAAGAAGGCAGGAGGCACAAGGCTGAGAGGAGAATGTCAGGCACTCAGTTGAAGATGAGCCTGCTATCTAAGAGGGCCTGGTAACAAAGACAGAACAATGTTCTGTGGCCACAAGACCACTCCCAGGACTCTGAACACTGAATAACAACCATCCAGCCTTCATGACTTCTACTCACTACCAAGAGCTCCTTCCCTCCCTCCTTTCTTTCCATTCTCCTTTCCCCCTCCTTCCCTCTTTTCCTCTCTCCCTCTTGCCATCCTTCCTCTCCTTCTCTTCCCTTTCCTCCCTGCTTCTCTCAAGGAATGTGCTCTGTTTGAGACAACTTTGAGTAATTTTGCACGGACTCTCAGAAGCACCCAAAGGGCACAACAAGACACTTCTACCCTGGCCATTTTTCAGAGGCTGGGATTTGAATTTCGGGTGCTCGGCCTGAGTGAGCAGAGGGAGTAGATCAAGCCTAGCTTCGTGGGCAGAGGGTGAGTTTGGTGATCTTTATCTCTCTCTCATCCCACATAAAAAAAGCCTAGATGAGTAGGATCACTGTGGGGAATATTGCCAACCAGTAGTGAAACGGAGGCTCTGATTTACACTCCAGGGTTTTTGCCCATGGGAGAATTTTCTATGCTAAATGGTATTCTTGTAAATAAAGATTTGCAGAAGTCCAAGGGCTTATACTTCCATATACCATAGGGGTCACAGGATGGGGTATGGTATTTTTCCATGGAACCCTAGAGCCTTTCAGAGTTGCTGGAGGGGACAGCAGAAACTTGCATTTTGTCTTAAAAACTAGTTTGAAAACGGTAATGAAGAAAAATACACTCAAAGGTGTTTCAGACCAAGTCAAACACTTTGCCAAATACAAGGTTGTTAGCTTCCACAGGTGAGGCATCTCTTTATTTGAGAACACAGCTCAAGAGCCAGGTGCCCAGGCCCTACGTTGCTTCAGGCTCTTCCTGGCTGTGAGGCTCAGCAGGTGGTGTAATAACAGTACCTCATCCACACAGCTGTGCAAGAAGAGAAGGGACTTAATGAGGTGAAGCCCTTGGGGTGGTGTTTGGTACACAGGGCCCACACTGGAAATGGGGATCCTGACGGTGACTGCTTTTGCAGCTGAGGTGCAGTGCTCAGAATGACCTTCTCCAGGCATCCACCCATTGGCACTTGTCATAAATGCCTCACTGATTATGTGTTGATGCTCTCTGTCTTAGTCCTTAACAAAATTAAACATGGGTAAATGTGAATCACCACAGCCTTGCATGCCCCATTACAGAAACGGTCCTTTTGCATGAGTCTATTTTAATTGGATAATTGTCTACTGACCATTCCTTAACTTGCAGGAACAGGTGATAATGGAATGTACAACACCATACTTGGATGATGCTATCGTGAGGGGGAGGTATGTATTATCACTTTTATAATGATAGCACAAAATATTATAACAGCATAGATGGCATTTATACTGTATTTTGGAAGGTTTCCTGTTTTTGAGTGGAAAATGTTACATATTTTATATATTAAATATCTTATAAAGCACCACATAGACTTTAAATATATTTGTATAAGTTAGTTACATATATACATATTCAGTATATGTATAAATGTACATGATATCTGTATGTACTACCTATACCATATTTTGGTATAAATATGTGTGTGTGTACTCTATATATGTACCTATAGAGTATCATATATTCATTTTTGTGTAAAGCCTTTAAAATAGAAATACAGAGAATAGCATTTGTTATCCTTATCTGAACTGTATGTGTTAGTGTTTGGGGTGGGGACAGGTGAATGCGGGAGTAGGTGTCACAGCACAGCACTGGGTGTCTTTCTTCAGATGTCCTCCATCTTTTTTTGAAATAGGGCCCTTCACTGGTCTGAGCAGTAGGCCAAGCTGGATGGCCAGTAATCCCAGAGATCTGCTGGGGTGACAAATGCAAACCACAAGCAGGCTTTTTGTAATGGTTTTGGGGACTGAACTGAGCCTTCCCAATTGCACTGTATCCACTGGACTATTTCTCCAGAGAAGCAAGACATTACAGAAATATTTACTTCTTAGCCAGTCACTCCTATCTGCCATGGTTTTTGGTCTTCAATAAAACTATTGTGGGGCTCCTGTGTATCTTTGAAAGCCACAATTTTAGTATTTTAACAAATCTATGATGCATGAGTCAATTTTAGTATCTTTAAAAAGATTTGATTTGAATTATGTGTAGCTTTATGTGGATACGTAAATGTGTATGTAGATGCCCTCAGAGGCCAGAAGAGGACATCAGCTTCCAGAGCTGAAGGGTGGTTGTCAGCCACCTGATGAAGGTGTCAGGAACTGAACTCAGATCTTCTCCAAGAGCAGCAAACTTTCTTAACTCCTGACCCATCTCTCCGGCATCTAATTATAGGTTTATAAACATAATTTTCCTAATGATACTTTTTTGCAACCAAATTTTTCCTTAGTATTTTTTTTTACATATGTCCGTACTGAAAACAATGGTGTTTATTCACAGTCTCCACTCAGTGGGGCTGCTGTAGGAATACATTGCAGAGGATGCACTGTCCATCTCTCTCTCTCTCACTTGACACTTATGAAAGTTGCTCATCTTTCTTGCAAACCAAAGAGGCTCAGTGCTCATGACTGAGCATGTGTCCTTACACACAGGCTAGAGTTTCCCTGAGCAGTGTGTAAGCCAGGAATGGAGGGGCTATACTTTCTTGTCTCGTTTCTAGATTGATTTTGAAGCCTCATTTGTTGGTCCTAATCTCTTGACTTTGAAGCAAATGCCGTTACTACCTATCTCTCATATTATTTAATGACCTGATTGCAGGAACACTCTTTGGAATGGTGGGTCCCAACCTACAGGTTGAGACTGCTTTGGGGTCACCTAAGACCATCTGCACGTCAGATAGTTACTTTACAATTCATAGCAGTGGCATTGTTACACTCACGAAGTCACAGCAAAATGACTTTATGGTTGGGGAAGTCACCACAACATGAGGGACCGTATTGAAGGGTCACAGCATTACGGAGGTTGAGAATAGTGCCCTAGAGTTTGCAATTAGAGTTGAAATATCATTGGCATTTGAATATTCTTTCTGTGTGCCCCAGGCTTTAACCAATAGCAATGGTCCTGTAAGCAGGAGGCAGGAACCATGCTCATCCTTTTCAGTGTGATTTCATGTGATTCATGTCTGATATAAATGTTCTATTCGTAGCTTAGACTACTCTCCCCCATACTTCAGATGGCAGTTTTCACAGAGCTTCACATGGACCCCTAATTGTGATATATCTTATAATCTCTTTCTAAGTATGATGATGGGCTTTCTCTTTGTTTAGTATTTTTAATATTTCTTTAAAAATACTTAATATTCTTATTAATACTTAATATTAATTAATACTTAATATTCTCATTAAAATACTTAATATTCTTCTTAAAAATACTTAAAAATTCTTAATATTTCTTTAAAAGGTTCCATTTTTGTTCATTTGTTGCACGTGTATGTAAAACCTGTGCATACGCAGAACAAAGAGGCCAGCATGGGAGATCTGCTCACCTCTTCTATGAGGTGGTTCATGGAGATGGAACTCAAGTTGTTCAACTTGGCAGCAAGTCCCTTTCTCCACTAAGCCAGTGGTCCTCGCCCTTCCTAATGCTGCCACCCTTTAATACAGTTCCTCATGTTGTGGTGACCCCCAACCATGACATTATTTAACCACTGCTTTGTAACTGTAACTTTGCCACTCTTATAAATCATAATGTCAAGCTCTGACATGAAAGCTATCTGATGTGCAGCCCCCAAAGGGTTGAGAACCACGGCGCTAAGCCATCTTGTCGGCCCTAAACAACATTGTATGTTCAAAGACTTGCCAGAGCAAAGCAACCATTGTATAGCCTGTGTGGAACTCTCTTTTGTTGATTTTTTTAATGCAAACATAAGCCATATTTGAATGAAAATAGAGTATAGCTGCTTTCTAGTTCTATATAAATAGAAATACTGGGGAGGGGGTCTAGGAAGTCTGCAAAAAGTTTGAGTGTTTCTTAGCTGGAATTGTCCACTGGAGCTCTCTCTGTGCCTCATTTGGTTCATGGGTTCTATCAACAGAAGGCAGCTCGGATGAAACAAGAGCGGGCAGATGAATGCAGAATGGCAGGCGGTGTATTACCATGTGCGGCTTGTGGGCAGGGCAGGGTGCAAATTGAAAGCACATGTGCGACTGTGCCCACCCCAAGAAATGAGCTGTTTTTAAAACAACCTGGGGAGAAAGGGAAAATAGCCAATTCAGGAAAGAGAAAGCAAACCTGCCTCAGAGTGGCAGTTTGAAAAGATGACAACAGGTTTAGTGTAGAAAAATGTCCTCCCACGAGCTGGACTGTTCGTGTTAATTAGGGATCGGGCTGCAGAGCAAAACAGCAAAAAGCCGGAGTGCAGCTGACCCGTGACCTCACATCTGGTTTTCAGAATAGCAGTGCAGAATGTGGGTGAGACATGCATGGACGCAGAGCAAAGCTTTTGTAGCACGAAAATTCCACGGTCACCCATAACACCTGAAGGTTACAGTCTCCAAAATTATGTATTTTCTCTATCTGGGAGCTGCACCCTAAGGCCAGTTTTTTAAGTACCGAATGGCAACCGGGGCCAAATACTAATCTACCCTCTTTCCGCAGCAAAGTGGCTCTGGGTGTGGCCTTTTCATCCCGTGAGATGTGTGTTCACCTATCTGGAGGTTTTCTGATGGGTTGTGCTGTGTGTGGAATGTTGACATCAATAACGCTGGGAGGCGTTTTCAACGGGCAGAGAAAGGCCACTCACTGCCACTTAATCTTCAGGATCCCTTGACCTTGCGAAGGCCTCCCGTAAAGACTGCAGAATTTGATGGGGATAAGAGTTTGTATGAAAAGATTTCCAAACAGAGAATTTTGGTTTTGCCTGTTTAGCTTGAGAAAAGGCATTTTGACTTACCATGCCTTATCCAGGTTTCCATAGCAGAATCCATAACCAAAAAAAAAAAAAAAAAAAAAAAAAAAAGCATGCATATCAATTAAATAAATCACAAGCAAAGCAAATAAGTGGATTCAAATATATGAACAGCAGGCAATGGGAAAATATTTTCCTTTATTAAAAAGCCACCGTGAAATGGGTGTGGACTGCTTAAAGGGGCAGCTGTAAGAAGGGCGCACGTGGGTGAGCAGTTCCTCCTCCGGGAACCTCCCAAGGAAGTTTGAATGAGAGAAGCATATAATATTTCTAATACAAGTTGGCAGTGTGAGCTGGGAAGTCATACCTATGCCTCTCCTCTTTCAAGGAGTCTCTGGTGACCAAATTGTACCTTATAACCCAGATGCACAGAGTTCCATGGGGATTGGAGCCCTAGGACTCGTGACTAATTTGCATCCCCAATTGCAACTGTTTCATTCATTTGACCTTGACCTTGAGTTGCACTGATGTGTTCTACAAGATTCCACACCTCCTTATCCTGTGATCGGTGACTCTCAATCCACCTACAGGGGGATATGACATGGAAGGCAATCACATTTTGTTTCTCTTTACTGAAACAGCTCCATGGAGTACCTGGAGAACCTAGGTTTTTAAATAAATTATGAGATGTTGGATTTTTATGTATCATCCTGAATTATTATCCCAGGTTAATTAATCCCATAATAATTAATCCCATAATAATCCCTGATTATTATGAAATCGCTATTTTTATCACAGTTTTCAATCAAATTTTCAGCAGTTTTTGTTTCAAGTAATAGAAACTTAATGAGACTCGATGACGTTTTAGAAAATGTGTGTGCCTGTTTCTTTTTTATTTTAATTTTTTTCTTCACAATTTATTCATTAAATATCCCAATTGAAGCTCCCTCCCTCAACTCCCCCCAGTCCCACCCTCCCAACCTCTTCCCTCCTGTCCCCTTCCCCTAGTCCACTGAAACGGGGAGTTCTCCACTATTGCCATCTGACCATAGCTTGTTAAATCTCATCAGGACTGCCTGGGTCCTCTTCCTCCTCTATGATCTGGCAAGGCTGTATCATCAGGAGCTAGTGATCAAAGAGCAGTCAGCTGAGTTCATGATAGAGGCAGCCCCTGCTCCCCTCACTCAGAGATCCACATAAGACTGAGCTGTCCATCGGCCAGCTTGATCCCTTGACCTTGCGAAGGGGGTCTAGATCTTCTCCACGCATGGTCCTCCATTGGTGCATCAGTCTCTGCAGGACCCCCTGGGCTCAGATATTTTAGTTTTGTTGGTCTCCAATGGATTCAGAAGTTGTGGTACATCTACACAATGGAATACTACTCAGCTATTAAAAATAATGAAATCATGAAATTTTCAGGCAAATGGATAGAACTAGAAGCAATCATCCTGAGTGAGATAACCCAGAAATAGAAAGACAGGCATGGCCAATAATCACGTATAAGCAATATTAGCCATATAATATAGGATAGCCATCTACAGACCTAAAGAAACTAAACAACAAAGAGGACCCTAGGGAGGATCCTAAATCTCACTGAGAATGGCAAACAGGATAGACACCAGAAGTGGTGGAAGAGAGGAAACCGAATAGGAGCCTACTATAGAGGGTCCTCTGAAATGATTCACCCAATAGGGGATTGAAGCAGATGCAGATGCTGAGACTTATGGCCAACCTTTGGGCAGAGCACAGGGAGTCTTATGGAGGAAGAGGGGGGTGGGGATAGAGAGACATGGAGGGGACAGGTGCCTGTTTCTGTTGAGAGTGCATAGGGGCATAAATATGTGTGTTGTCTCTGAGTCTGTAGTTATTTGGGGCTCAGAGGGAGGGAATACGCATAGATTACAGGGAACTAGAATGGGAAACAATGAATTCAGTGACTAAAATGATTTCTTCACTTCTGGTGAGTGAATGGGATCTCGGCTCCACATGTTTCCATAGATGTAATTTCTTCTTTATCTTCAAAGCTCGGCCTTTACAGACTTTCCACACACACGGTGGGAAAACATCCATGAAGGCCTACGGGCTCTCTGTCACTTAGCTTTTCCATCCTCAAAGTATCCCGTGAGATACACAAATCGGTCACCGTTCACAGCACTTGTGCAGGAAGCAACTGCTCGAATGCGTGGGTGCTCTTGGAGTGGTGTTTGGCACACAGGTTTGTGGCAGAGCTGCTCAAGTGATGAACTGAATTGCTGAAACATCAGGACCTTCTCATAGACATTCCATTTGATCCGGTAATCTTGCTTCTTGGTGCGTATCCACAGGCTACACAGCAGGGTGTGGGTGAGGCAGCGCACTCCCACGGCGACAGCAGTGCTCCTCGTATTAGCCAAGGTTCAGGAATCAGTTTAACTGCCCATCAGCGGATGAATGAATAAGGGAGATAGGTTGTGTCTGTATACATAATGGAATAAAGTTTAGATAAAAAAAAAAAAAATCTCAGGGCTGGAAAGAGCCCTGGCTGTTCTTGCAGAGGACCTGACTTTGGTTCCCAGCACCCACATCAGATAATTCACAAGCGCCTGTGGCTCTGACAACAAGGGCTCTGATGCTCCCTTCCAGCATGGCTGGACCTAGAAGACATTATGTTAAATATCAGAAACCAAGAAGGACACCAACCGCGTAATACCAACTATAGGTGGAATCTGAATAAGTAGAAACCACAGAAGACGTAGGATCATTGTTACTGGAGGCCACGGGTGGGATGGCTGACCAAATGGTCAAACCGTCAGCTGGGGAGGAGTGGTGAGTTCAGAGACAGTGGATACATCATATGCTGTTTACGGGAATAGTATTCGAAAATTGATAAGACTGGATTTTATAACAAACCTAGTTAGTTTGATGGCCATTCTACAATACACATGTCAGAACATTGTTATATATCTTAAATAAAATAAATCTTGTCCGTTATAAAAGTGAAAAATAAATTTTAAAAACTTCCTCCAAGCAGACACAAGAAAATGAGTGGACTTGCCAATCTATCCAAAGTCTCTTTTTGTCTTGGAAACCCAAGTGAATCTCTTGATTCATCAACAACAGAGGCAGCTGTCTGCCTCCTCAGTGACCTTGGGGGCGAGGTGGCATGGGCTTTTGTTAGCTCATCCAAAGGCTTTTGGAGAAGAGCCTCTGGGGGTACCCTGGTGCAGGCTGCACGTGGGGAGAATGAGGCAGGGAAAACAGAAACAGTGCTCAAGTCTATGGTTCCCCGCAGCTTCTGGTAATAGACATTGCCTTGCAAAGATTTTGTTTGACGACAGCTCAAATGTTCTGTTTAGACTTATCTCCTGTGGTTTCTAAATATCCAGAGTTGATGAAAAAAAAAAAAAAGAAGAAGAAGCTGCTGTCTGGAACTTTCTTCTGTATGAGAATGAAGGTGGTGGTGGCAAATGATGGTAGGAAAATATAATGAAAGGTATGAATTTTTCATTTAGTGCTTAGGTTTGCATCCCACCATGAAAGCTTACCAGCTGTAAGGACATAAGAGGCTTGTTCATCCCCTTCATCTTTTTGCACAGTAAGCTCCTAAAGCAAGGACACCGGTGAGGAGCCGTGGGAGTTTCGTCCCAAGCCACTGTTGGGATGGAGGGATGGTCCCGTGACAATTCTTGTCATGCACATTCTCAACAGAGCTGTGTGTTCAGAGATTCGGCAAATTACAAGATTTCATAATTACGGGATTAAATATGCTTTGAGATTTTCTTGCATTAATTAATTGAAATAAAAATCAAGAGATTCAAGGGAGTCGACGTGACTTAGACACTGAAAGAAAACGGGCCAAGTCAAGGATGGAGAGTGATTACTGTCTCCTGGTGATTTGCGGAGCACATCAAGGGGTCCGGTGGAGCTTCAAGTGTGCCCCCTCCACTGCCTGTTTGCTCAATTATGTGAGCCCCTCCTTTATCCCTCTCCACCCATTGTGCTCATGAGAAATATAGCATGAACATTAAGTGAGCTAATAGAGCAAGGAGTGTTCTCACTAACACTGATTCGAGGAAAGGTTGGGTGAAGGAGACAGAGTGCCCAATAGTAATGAGTTTGATTACAAAATGTAATTTGGTTATAAATCTGTCCAGACATATGTCTTCATCAGTATCTAGGGATGCTTTTGCTATTTTGGCAACATTTAGGTAGGGAAGATGGGATGTTTATTTTCTTTCTTGAGACAGGGTCTCTCTATGTAGCTTTGGCCGACCCTGGAACTTACTGTGTAGACTGGGAAGGCTGGCCTGGCATTCACAGAGATCCACCTGCCTTTGCCTCTTGAGTGTTAAGATTAAAGATGTAGTATATCACATACCACTAAAGATGTGTTTATTTTCGTTTTATGTGTGTAAGTGCTGTGCCTGTATAATTATCTGTGCACCATGTGCGGAATGCTAGCATAACCCAGAAGAGGACACTGGGTCCCCTGGAACTAGAATTACAGAGAGATGCAGGTACTGGGAGCCAAACCCAGGTACTCTGGAAGAGCAGAAAATGCTTTTAGCACTGAGACATTTCTTCAGCCCCCAAGATGGGAATAGATATTTAAGATGGCTTGAGCCTTTTCTACTGTGGCCATTTCTATCAGAATTTATTCTCCCAAGGAGGTCCAAATCTTGCAAAGCAGCTACTAGAAAAGCAATAGATAACTCTAGGTAAAAATGAAGGCCAAATATGTTGGACCCTTTATATACAGAGAAGAGGCAATAAGCCCTGATACTGCCCGTAGATTTGTAGATAAGATGAAATAGTCTCACTGAGTCTGTGTAGTGAATTCCACATTCTTTGTATCTAGGACAATGAGGTTCACTATAGTCCATGGATTCTTCAGAGTAACAGAAAGTGTCTGGGATTCAAGAGCTTTTGTCTGAATCTGCATGCATCCTGCCATTGTCTTCTGTTTTGACTTTTCCAGTTTCTTAAGAGAATTGTTGAGGGGAAATGTTCTGGTTTCTAGTCCTTGCTATAAGCAAGTGATGTATTCAACTGTGTGCTTCTTATAATCATCGTCATTTCTAAAAGATGTTTTACCTATGTGTGTGCTTGTATGTATCACATGTGAGTGAGAACATGCAGAGGTCAGAGGAGGGCTGTAAATTCTTTGAAGCTGGAAAGTTCCAGGTGATTGTGAGCCTTGCGGCATGGGACCAGGACTCAGGTCCTCACAACTGAGTAAACTGAGTAGCCACTAAGCCATCTCTCCAGCCTCTGTGCCCAATCTTTCATTTTTCTAAAAAAATGGAAAATGGCTCCCATTATGTAGAAAATCCCCAGTCAGTTCAAAGAACTGGAAGTTTTGATTTTAAATACATATTTTTTTCTATTTTGGGTTTTGTTTTAAAGTAAGTTCATTTTTCTGTGTTTTAAAGTAGTATAGGAATAAACTTTAAATTACTTCTGAAAAGTCAATAAATAAACCAAATCACTTACAGATGTCCACATTCTTGGCAGAATTAGATTCAAATATCAAGTTTTACTACTAACAAATACACAAGCAATTTCCGTAATGTTTTTGCTCATTTGATTTTAATGTTGAGAAGATAAACTTTCATAAGATAATGCTCAATACTGTGCTTGGTAAAATTTTGCTGAAAGGGCAAAGAAACAACCAACTTCTTG
This sequence comes from Psammomys obesus, assembly GCF_907164565.1. Classification (NCBI taxonomy): domain Eukaryota; kingdom Metazoa; phylum Chordata; class Mammalia; order Rodentia; family Muridae; genus Psammomys; species Psammomys obesus. Next base: position 7,376,404 of record NW_026596234.1, on the reverse strand, counting down.
AATTATTTAATATTATTACTGTTTTCTGGCATGTGGCTGAACTTTTTATATGATATTTGTGAAGAGATTAGACAAAGCATGATCATCTCCCAACACAGCAGATGTTTTTTTTTTTTTTTACAACATATCTCTAAAGACCTCTTTTAAAGCAAGAAGTTCTGTTGGGATGGTTGGAAGAAGAATGCCCCCCCCCCACACACACACACCAGAGGCTCATATATGTGACTGCATAGTCATTCAAAGAGTGGCACTACTTAGAAGGGTTAGTAGGTGTGGCCTTGTTGGAAGAAGAGTGGACTTTGGGTGGACTTTGAAGTTTCAGTAGTCCAAGCCAGGCCCAATGGCTCCTTCTTCTTCTGAAGCCTGAGAAGCCAAGATGTACAACTCTCAGCTGCTTCTCCAGCATCGTGTCTGCCTGCGTGCTGCCGGGCTTTCCACTATGCTGACAGTGGACTCAACCTCTGAGACTGTAAGCCAGCCATGGGTAAATTCTTACTTTTATAAGAGTTATAAAGAGTTTGTAAGAGTCACCTTGATCATGGTGTCTCTTTACAGCAGTAGAACATGGGCTAAGCTGTATTCCTTCATGGCTAGCATGTGGCCTTATACCTGGTAGGTTCTCAGTGAATGCACTTAGTGTTGACTTCTGTGGACTTGGATCTTACTGTTTTAGTCTATAGAAACAGCAGCATTACATTTAGACACATAGATATGGTGAGATATTAGAGTTTGTACTGTTTAAAAGGATTGCTTTGTTCCACACGAGGGAGGCTGCTCCACGGGATTATGGGTGTTCATATATTTTTTTAGGTTCGACCACTGCTTCTGCTGGTGTATTTTCCAAGACAGTATGATTTGATACTGGCCTTTTTGTTTTTGTTTTTTGTTTTTTTGTTTTTTGTTTTCTTGTTTGTTTGTTTTTGTGGCAGGGTTTTTCTGTATAGTCTTGGCTGTCCTGGAACTGATTTGCAGACCAGGCTGGCCTTGAATTCACAGTGATCCACGTGCTTCTGCCTCCTTGAGTGCTGGGATTAAAGTCGTGCACCACCGCACCCAGCTTTGATACTGACTGCTTTTCCTAGTTTCATTTCTGCTGCTGTGAGAGAAATTCCCTGACAAAAACAAAACAAACAAACAAACAAAAAAACAGTATATGAGAGAAAGGATTTATTTTTGCTCACAGTTCCAGGCTCAGTGTCTCTCTTCCTGTTGCCTGTGGATTAAGATGTAGAACTCTCAGCTATTTTTCTAGCACCCAGTCTGCCTGTGTTCCACCATGCTCCCTGCCATGACAATAGACTAAACCTTTGAAACTGTAAGCAAGCCCAATGAAAGCCCTTCTTTTAGAAGAGTTACCCTGGTCATTGTGTCAGCAATGTTGGCTTTCTTTTACAGAGTCCCTGGACTAATAATTCAGAGACTAGAGGAGAAACCAATATTTAAAGAAAAATTAAACATTAAAGATTACAAGAAACGTTGCCGAGGAATATCTGAGATGTTAGATGAAAATGTAAGAGAAGACTGAATTCTCATAGGAACGCCAAAGACAATGTCCAAGTCAACTGAATTGTCATTTCACTGCACAGGGGTGGGGGGACTGCAAATCACCCAGGTGAAACACTACTAAAGAGAAATAAAAACCGAGAAAGTCCAACATAAATCAGATTTAGGGCTAGGGGGAACTTGATGTGTTAGGAAATGAGAAAATTGAAGGAAAGAGCCTCAGGGGTAGTATGAGAGCTGAAGGATGGGGGTGGGTAGGCATGAATCAGAACTTGATCTGACACACAGGTCAAGTACATTTCATATCTTCTAAGAGTAATGAGAAAATGGTGTGGGCTTTTTTTCCCCCTCAACAAAGGTGTGGCATTGTCTTGTTGTATTTTGTCTTTAAGATATGCCTGCTAATGAAAAATGGTGGGAGAGCAGGCTGAATGTCATCATTGCCTGAGGCCACTGAAGTTCAGAGAGCCTGGCATTTCTGTAGCCTGGTTAGGATCAAGTCCCCATGTTATCACTGAGAGACAGCTCTCTTCATTCTCTCTTCATCACTGCTCTCCTTAGCCCTGGCTCCTCTGACAGGAGGAGGTCAGTTACAGACCCTCATCTGACCTTAGCTGTCTTCTTCCAGTCTTCCCTCACCAGACCAGAGAGGATGCTGTGCTTCCCTGTGTTTAAGGAAGTGAGGTCTGAGAGGAGTAACAAACAAATGCTTGTTTTGGCTCACGGGGCAGGTACGATGACAGGGGTATAAACGTCAGGGTCTACCTTCCTGTAGTCCACTTTTTCCAGCGAAGCACTAACTCCTTTCAGTTCTACAGTCTAGCGACACAGGGCCATTTAGTGGTGACCAAGTGTTCAAACACATGAGCCCATGGGGGTCAATTTTACATCTAAGCCACAATACTCTGATCCTAATAACTAATGAGGCCCATAGTAGAGGCTTGATATTTATCTGTGAAGCAATATGAACTCACAGAGACTGAAGGAGCAAGCACAGGGCCTATAGGGGTCTGTACCAGGCTGGTCTTCTGTGAATATATTATAGCTTTTAGCTTAGTATTTTTATGGGACTCCAGAGCGTGAGGATGAGTAGGTCTCTGACTCTTGTGCCTTCTCTTGGTACTTGTTTCCTCCTGTTGAGTTGCTGAGTCTAATTTTGATTTGACACTTTTTTTGCTTCATCTTACTATATTTCATTTCGTCATGTTTGGTCATTATCTCTTAGATGCCTGTTCTTTTCAAATGAGACAGAAAGAGAGTAGGTCAAGAAGGGAGGGGAGGTGAAGAGGACTGGAAGGAGTAAAGGGAGGGAAACTAAAATGAAGACAGATTGTATCAGAGAAGACTCTATTTTCATTAAAAAATATAGCTCTGTAGGCTCAAGCAGCACAAAAGGATTGTGTTCCTTCCCCATCTCTCTCTCTCTTTGTATTTTGGTTGAGTGCTGGATCCCTCTTAGTCAGTCTTTGTTCCTGTGGGCCAGCTTCAGCTTATCTACGCTACAATCCTACCAAGCTTTCCCCAAAAGTTACAGCCAAAGACCCCAAATTGCTTTCGTGTGATTCACCTATCTTTGCGACTGCCAGCCTATCAGAAATGGAGGTTTCTGATTAGCCAGGGCTGGGTCATGGCTAATGGATGGAAGTTGCTGATTGGTCAGAGCCAGGTCATGTGATTTTTTTATTGTCATTCTCTCAGCTGCCAAAGCTGGGAGAGGGCTGCCCTGAACACATGCCATAGAGGGGCAGAACAACCATCATTTAAAGGACCCTCACTTTTCAAGAGCGCATGAAGAGTAGCCAACCTACCAGATGCTTCCTGGAAGACTCTAGGAGCAAATGGCTTATTTTCCTGGTCGTTGGTGGTGGTGCCATAATTGCACCTTGCTGTGAAATAAAAATGCTTTCCACCACTCTTCATACGTAAGTACATTCTACTCTCTTAATGGATTTTATTTAATTGAAATTTGATCATCGTTTGTTTATTGCAGAAAGAAGACTGGATGTGGTTTTGTAGTTCTTCAGCCTAATGTAGGAATTTCATCTGGTGAGTCACTGAAATAAAGCAAGACAAATAGCAGGAGTAATTAGTGGAAGAACAAATACCAAATACAGTCTTACTCTGGAGCCTTCCATGCACCGCCCTGACCTTTTAGTCAGTCCAGTTAGAAATTGCAGTGAAAATCAAGACGTCACCACTAAACAGATATTGGAATGGAAATGACCTTTATCTTGAGTATATAAATTAAAGTAGAAAACAAAATTAAGTAGCTTGAGATGGGCAACACCAGCCCTCCACCTGAGGGTCACACACTCTTACAGGCCTGGTCTTTGCTGTGTCTTCCAAACCCCTCAGCTCCAGCTCTGAGCCCGAGGCTCCATAGATTTAACTTCAGCCCATCTGATGGCTCTAGAAAATGCCTAAGGACCCAGGCACTGGACACGCTAGATTCGATCTCAACCCCTTTCTTACTATGTCTTTCGGCAAAGGGTTTGTGTTTCTGAATCTGTTTCCAATGTAAACTTAGGATATTTATGGTTCTTCCTTTGCAGTAAAGTTTTAAATGCTCTGTAGGATAATGCACTTTATTAATGCCTAGCATAGGATTTGGCTTATGGTAAATTCTGGGAACTTACCATCACCTGTCTGTAATTCAGAATTTTGTAAATGTCTCTCAGAATCACAAAGTCAGTAAACTGCTGTGAGGTATAAAAACACCTCACTGAAACAGGATACGTCTTCCTCGCTTTTATGTCCCATGGGAAGAGGATGAGCAGAAGCCAGGAATACCAAGAGGCCCACACTCAAAGGCTAGAGAGAGGCGAGAAGCCCAATTAGCCCCATTCACACCATGAGTAAACACACAGCCTCAGCATATCCAAGTGAGCTCCTTGCTAACATATTGTACATAAGCTTCCTAGAGGGGGAAGGGCAAACGTGACAAATGAATGCTTTTTTCCCATCAATTTCCCCCCATACAGATTCCAATGCAAAACAATAATAAGCATACCTGCCGCTTATCTGTGCTGATAAATGCCAGCCTATAGCTCCTGGGCTCTAACTGATACATGTTCGGGGGATACATTATTTAAAGGAATATGCCTGTTTCTTGTTCACCTAACTCACCTAATTACGGTTTGTGGAAGCTCACCCTGAAGCCTATGTGAATTTCCTCAGTGTACCCCTGTCAGCTCTGGAGGAAATGAGCCCAGAGAACCATCGGCAGAAGGAGCACAGCAGACTGGGCTAATGGAAAAAAACACGCCAGCATCTAATTGTGTATGGGTAGTTTAGCCTGACTGAAAGTGGCAAACTCTATGCTCTTTTGCCAGAATACTCAAGCATTTGACTAAATGTTGCTTTGTTTTGCCAGGAAAAAAAAAAAAAAAAAAAGGAAGAATTGTAATCAGTAAAATCTCTAGGGAATACCACATCCCACCAAGACCTGATTATTGCCCAAAGAAGGAAAGAGGTGGCACTTGTCAGTAGTAAGTTATCTTTGTTTTATCTGAAAAAAAAAAAAAAAAAAAAAAGAAATCCTAGGGTGTTGAGATAAAAGATAAGGCAATTGTACAACTTCTCTGTGCTTTGTGACAGGAGGTTTCTGTGTTTTTATAAATAAGCATGCTTGCTGGTTAGCACTTAGCTTTGAATCCTGGAAGCATTGAATTTAAGTAGAAATTTTTTTGTTCTCAGAGTGCTTCTGTTTTTCCCAGTAGTTTCCATACTATATTACTGTATGATAAACTTCTTTTCTTCTCTTTGTCTTTCATTGGCCAGTATTGTCTGATGTTCCTTGATTTGACTCCAAATTTTTAACTAATGTTATTCTGTGGTGGCAATGTTGTCTTGGGGTTAGTCTGTAGGTAGGTGGCCTTGGCTAATGTCCCTGAGTATGTCCTCTATGTTGCTTTGTTTCTTTATCTCTCTCTCTCTACACACACACACACTCACACACACGTATACGTATATGTATGCAAAATCTTTAACTGTTTATGTAGCTGCATTTACAGACCTGGTATATATGTACATGCATATACACAAGTGTATGTGTGTTTAGGTAGTCTGATACTATCAGATCTTTTGTGTAAATATCTTGTTGCCGCTGTGTGTCATTCTTCATTTATGTTTCTGTAGAATCAATATGTACACACTCCCATGCTTATAGGTATGTGATAGGAGAAGAGGGAGGAAGGACCATCTCCACACAGAAAAGCTCATCAATTTGCCTGTGTCTTTGCTGCCTCATTTTCTCATGGCGCTGGAGTTAGAGTGCATGCCTGCCTACCTCTGCAGGCTGAATTTTGTAAAAGGTGCCAGTTGTGGCTTTTATCAAGATAAGTGGCATTATCTTGGAGCTAACCTAGAACAAGATCTAGAAGCCGATAATGAAGATTTTGTTTTCTTCTAGTGCCTTCTAAGTTTTATCAAGGTGTTTGGTTTCAGTAGGCATTTTCTACTTTTTTTTTTTTTAATAAAATTCACAGTTACATGCATTTATGGAGGTTGTGCCTGTGTGGACTGTAGAAAGATTAAATCAAGCTAATTAGCATACCTAAGTATTCACCCACTTACTGCTTTTTGGTTTCATTCTCAAACTCTTTCTGTCTCTCATTAATCTTCATTTCCATCATTTAGGGCTGAGCTCAGATGGCTTCCTGAGCAGCAATATATCTAAACAAGAGAGTGAAATAGACAGGAAGAGAAAGAGAAAGGGGAGGGAATGGGAAGAAGAGGCGACTTTGTTTCTAGTTGGATACCATGTCTATTGGTGCCAATGCTGGGCTCTAGGTTTGTTTGTGATAGTTTAGAATTCAAATGCAAATTGTCATTAAGAAATAAATGAGTGAATTTATCAAAACCTGTGGAGTCAATAAAAGGGCATGTTTCCTTGTTCTTTATAACCTGCTGCTCTCATGAATCAGGAGCAGCCCCCTCCCCTGAGCCACTGCTGGCTTTTGATAAACAATGCTCTGGAGACAGATGCTCTCCTTACATCAGAGAACCAGTGCACATTTCAATGCCATGGCTGCACTTATGCTCCCTGCCTCTTCTCCATGCCATCACAGTCTGGACACCCATTTTAGTCATATCCACGTGTTTTGTCCGTGCAGTCTTCCTTCATCATACAGACGGAAATGTTTGCATCGTATTTTTTTTCAGACATTTTCAACCAGTAAACCTTCTACTTTCCATATTTTCTTGTTCCTTTGTGTGTATGTTTTCTTCTTTAGGCCACCGCATCCTAAGGACAATCCTGTGGCCAGTGCACTGCTCTGCAGAGACCTACACCTGGCCCAGGGCATAGAAGTCCAGTAAAAGGATGGGATGAGTAGCCACTGATCACAGCGATGTGTCATATTTGGGGAATGCAGGCAACTGAGAAGATCTTTCATTCATTTGAATGGAGAGGCTTCACCATTTCTCAGCAACTGACTTTCAGCTTTGGGAACCTTCAAGGTTCTGGCATCCAAAATCAGCAAATAAATAAAACAACCCCAAGTTCCCATAGATGAAAGAGTTAAGAAGCTAAACATAATGATTGTTGTTTCATGATGGTTCTTTACTCCCCCCTAAAGGTAATTTCTTTTAAAAATCCCTCTCTCTCCCACTCTTACTCCTCCTTTTCCTTTCCCTTCCCCTTCCTTTTCCTCTTCTTCTTCCTCTCCCTCTCTCTCTTTCTCTCTCTCTCTCTCTCTCTCTCTCTCTCTCTCTCTCTGTGTGTGTGTGTGTGTGTGTGTGTGTGCACACCACATGGGATCCCCTGGAACTGGAGTTACAGGCAGTTGTGAGCTGCTATGTATGTGCTAAGAACTGAACATGTCTACAAAAGCAGCCAAGTGCTCCTAACCATTGAGCCATCTCTGCAGCCAGCCCCAAGAGTTATTTGCTTACAGTGAACACGAACCAGTCTTCCCTGAATGTGAGCATGGCCTGTGCTCCCTGGAGTGGATGGAGCTATTGGAAGAAAATGAAGGATGCAGCTAGCTCAGTCTGTCTCAGTCTGAAATGGCTCTTGCTTTTTTTTTTTTTTTTTTTTTTTTTTTTGGCTTACTTAATATTCCAGGTGCTGAAGTCCTTTGTGCAAAAGTTAAATGAGTCCTGTTGTTAATGAGCCTGCAGAGGTGAAGGCTGGGAACTGGGGCTGGAGTGTCCGCCATCTGCAGACCCTTGCTCTTGCTCATAGCCTCTCACTTAGTTTCCTCTGTGCTAAAACCTCTCCTCAGCTACTTTTATCCCCTTTCCTCTCTGTCAGAAGATGACTCCCCAAACACCCGAGGGGGTCGTTGCACTTCTGGGTGTTCATCATCCATCCGTGCCCTCGGCAGCAGATATTTGTTTTCTGCAGACCTCAGTCTGCAAGCAAAACAATAAACTCTGAGGCTTGTTATGCGGCAGAGCAATCTAAGCTATTTCTCTCTCACAGGCAGTTCAGAGACCTCGGCGTTTGTATCACTCCCCCCCACCATTCCCCTAGGCTTTCTGTTTCTCAAAAGTGAAAACACCAGTGACCATTTCTCATGCTGCTCCCTTTCCAAACTCAAGAGAGAAATGGTCAAAGCGAAACCACATATGAATGAGTGAGATTTGTGGCTGTGGCTGATTTTGATCCAAAGATGCTTATAGGAAGTCATGGTTGGAACTCCAGAAAAGCCGTGAATTACTAAAATTTGTCATGTTTTAAAGTCCCCCTGCTTTTCTCATAAAGGAATGGGGCCAAGTTATTTGAATCCAAGTGGGATCATCTCAGAGACTTGATCACACAAGTTGCCTTTCATTCACGAATATTTTAAAACAGGAATCTCTACCAATTATTTTTACTGTTGAGTCACCATTTTTCTGCATAACTAATCAATGGAGTAACCCCTTAATTCTAAAGGCATCTTTTATGTTTTTAATATTTGTATAGCAAAATGTAAGGAGAAACAAAAGACCAGACAAAAGACGCACACGAACATGCGGGAACTCAGTGGCGGACTCATCTGTTTTTCTTTGCATTAATTGCTCAAAATATTCTCCTCATGCTTTATTCAATACAAGTTTTTTTGGTTGTTGATAATATTTACTACACATGCTTGGCAGTTACAGTAAAATGCTCCCCGAGAATGAAGAAATAATGTCAATAATTTCCCTTGGAATGTGAGTCTGTTTGTCACTTGTGATTATTTTCAGGTGCATGAGACATAAAATCTACTACAGAGGATTAAGCAAATGGGCATTAATTTCCCCCACATTCTGAGAGGGCTGAGGAAGGAACTCAAGAGAGATGGCAGTGTCACAATTCTATCCCAGATCTAGACTGTAAGGTGGGCACCTAGGCAGAGCTCCACCGTGCTCTTCCTAGCATATGACTTTTATCCATAGCTGCAGAGCAGCAATGTGGTTGTCTTGGCACCGACAACTGTGGTTTCATTCTGGCTGAAAGAAGAGCAAAGGGCAAGGCAGGTGTGAGCCTAGTCTATTCCTTTAAAATTTTAAATCCACTCATTAATCATTTAAGGGGAAGGGGATCTTAATAGGAAGCTGCCTGCAGTAGAGTGCTGTGTAGATTTCACAGAGGAGGAATTAGTCATAGGTTTAGCTCTTTTTGTGGGGAAAATTCAGGAGATGTGCCACCTTCCTGGGTAAAGTTGAACAGAGGTACATGTCATATGTTTTTAATCCAAGAAAAGAGAAGAATAGTAAAGGTGGTTTCGTGAGGTATCTGAGAAGTTTATCTGGGAAGAGGCTCTTCCCAGAAGAGAGGGAAGGAGTGAGGGAGAGAGACAGAGAGAGATAGGAACTAAGACAGGCTCTAGGTGGGGGAGGTGAGGGTAAGGGTTGAAGAAGGCAAGAAGGACTTTACAGTATGTTCTAAAGTAGTTTTGCCTCAGTTCCCCAAGCTGTAAGATGAGGACCCTGCTAATCCAGCTTCATGAGAGAGCTGTGGTAAACAAGTTCACAGTTGTGAACTGTGTTTTCTCAAACACTTTCAAGTGAGCAGAGCTGTCCCTTTACGGATAGACTCCATGGAGCCTTGGGTTCACAGACGTCTCAGCACAGCACGTCTCTTTATCAGATCTGCTGTGTCACCGTCAGTAGAGCTGGTGGCCCAAGCCTTTCTGCGCCATTAGAGTTACTGAATCAACAAACACATCCTGGCTGAGGCTAGGTCAGTGGTTTGGTCAGCTCTCCTTGCCAGTTGCATGTTTGTGTAAAATTCTATTTCTAGGCAGCCTGTTAAAAGACCCAGTGCCTGGGCTGAGTAGCTCCAGCCACAAAAGCCCTCTGATTATGACTTGCTTTCTAATGGAGCCCGATTTTACATGACTAAGGGCACACACTCTTAGACCGCGGGTCATGCTTTGTTTGACAGTGGATTGTGTTTCTCCGGGAGTAATAAGCCATCACTCTCTTTCTGATGTTGGTCTTTTGGGAATTTTAACTAGTGCTGTTTCCACTGTGGAGCTTCATTATCTTGAGGAACACGGAGAGCAGGTATCTACGTGTCTGGAGGCTATCTGTGGACAGCCTCTTAGGTGACTTCCCTGAAGCTATTTTAACTTTCTGTGTCTTCAGCTCATTTCAGCCGATTTATAAATTAGGCAATTAGCTTCCTTGGGATGAGGTGCTTAGAGTCTAAGTCCAGCTTCACTATTTATTAGTTCTATAACTCAGGCACGCTGTTTGAACTCTGTTTCCCAAGGAATAGTTTATAATGGGATCTCTGCAGTAGGCCTATGCTCAGGATTAAGTAAGATACCCCAGTGAGCCATCTCTCCAGGCCCTAGATATTTAGATGTTTTGTGTAAAACTAGCAATAGAAGTTTGAACATAGGAAGAGTTTGAAATCCCCCTCATGGGCTGATTTGCAGTTCCTTTGGCTTACCCTCCTTAATCTTCTGTCCATTTTCTTTTCAGTAGAAAATGTGCCTTGAACTTTGAATCTGGATCCTTTCCTGGGCTAGCTCTGTGCAGTTAGAGCCTATTTTGGGATGAGGGGCAGTGGTGAGCTCTAGACCTAAGCTAGCCTCAAAGCCACATGCAAAGACTAAAGATGCATGATGCTCCCCTGTGCTGCCAGCCCTAAGGTTACACATGAGGACCAAAACTGATGCTGTCTTGAGCTTAGCTACTCACCCAGGACACTAGGATTTAAAGTGAATAAATTAATTAACAAAACAAAACACCTAGAAGGAAATTCCTATACAGTAGCTTTCTTATGCTTTGGGTGTTCTAGAGCTGTCACATGCTCTGCCTGAAACACCTTTCTCTTTTCAGTCTGCTTTCTTACTAGAATTGGTGTCGAGGTAAGAGAACTGTGAAATGTTCCTGTGCCTCAGACACTATAAATTTAAATCAATTCACACGTCTTCTTTCCTTCTAATTTAAGTGACTTAGAGAGATTTCATATCTGTGTTAAAATACCATTTACCTTTTCTCACATATTTTCGTAGCAAAATCCATTATTGATTTTGTACAAAGCTATGTATATTAGAAAATCAGATTTTTGCTGTTGTTTGTTGTTCTATTTCAAACAGCAAGTACTCATTTTTCCATGCTCTCATTGAGTAACAAATAACACAGAAAGGGTATTTTGCCCACAGACTGTTTACTTAATATGCAGGGAAAGCGTACTTAGAAAATTAAAGCAAAAATGGTCTGCAGATAAGTAAAGCAAGAGGCAGATTTTAACACTGTGGCTGCTTCCTGGCCCTTTGTTTCCACTGTGTTTCTGCAGATTCGTAGGAAATATTTTGCTTGTACACACAGATGTAAGCAGCTTCCTGTACTTCAAACTCACTAAAAATGCACTTTGACTTAGATTTATGTTGAGACTTCTGGTCCGAGTGTGGTGGATCCAAGGACATCTCTGCACCAAACTGAAAACCCAGGATCCGGGTTTGGGGAGGGTTGGCTGAAGAGGCTGCAGCTACAGAAGGGGGCTAGACTTCCTCACCTCTTCCTTCCTACCTTCCCTTCTTTCACTCTTCCCTTCTCTCCTTCTCTCTTCCATCCATCTTTCCTACTGTCCTTTCCATCTTTTGTCAATTTGTCTGCCCTTCTTCTTTCCTTGTTTCTCCCTCCTTTTCCCTCCCTCCTCCCCTCTCTTTCCTTCCTTCCTTCCTTCCTTCCTTCCTTCCTTCCTTCCTTCCTTCCTTTTTCTCTCTCTTTCTTTCTTAATTTGAACAGGTTAAGCTGGCTTCAAGCTCCCTGTTTAACCAAAGATGACCTTGAAGCTGTAGTCCTCCTGCCCCTGCCTTCTCAGAGCTACCACATCCATCTCCTTGCAGATTAACTAAAAACAATCACAACCTGACACTACACTGACTTGAAAAGCAGACACCCAAATCTCTTATTTATGATGCTCGGGAACAAAGAGTTACGAACATAGTAGTTTTATTTTTCATAAGGTTAGCAGAATCAAATGTTGTGACCAATGGAAGCCCACCTGACTGATTTAAATAGGAGCTTTCCTGCATCCCTGAACTTCGGAATAGTAAGATGAGTAACTGTTACCTGCATGTCTATACAGTTATGATTGGGCAATTAAACCTGGTGTAAAAATAGGCATTAAGTTTAGAGTTTTTGTTTATTTGTTTGTTTGTGTGTGTGTGTGTGTGTGTGTGTGTGTGTGTGTGTTTAAGGAAACTACACAGTGCCTTCCATAGTGATGACACCAGCTATGTTTCCATCAGGGTGTAAAGGGTTTTCTCTCTTATATGCACACTACCATTGTTGTGACTTAAGAAACGATGATGATGATTACTATTACTATCATTATTTTATATGTATGTGTTTTACCTGCATGTATATATGTTCACCATGCTTGGTGCCCTCAGAGGTCAGAAGAGGGAGTTGGATCCCTGGGACCTAAAGTTACAGAGGGTTGTGAGCTGCCATGTGGGTGCTGGGAATGTCACTGGGCTCTTGTGAAAAAGCGGCCTCTTAATCTCTGAACAGTTTCTAGCCCTTCATTTGCTTTCTATATAGGTTAGTTAGTTAGTTCTATAACTCAGGCACGCTGTTTGAACTCTGTTTCCCAAGGAATAGTTTATAATGGGATCTCTGCAGTAGGCCTATGCTCAGGATTAAGTAAGATACCCCAGTGAGCCATCTCTCCAGGCCCTAGATATCTAGATGCTTTGTGTATACATATATACATATATGTATTATATCAACACTCCACATATGAGCATAATATAACCTATTTCTCCTCTGTATTCTCTCCTGTCCTACCCGGCCTTCTAGACCATTGCGCCTGCTCTCAAATTCCTTCCTTTTCTGTGCCTCCTCTCCTGTACAGATGTGTATATTTTGTGTGTGAGAGGAAATAATGTAATATTTGCCTTTCTGTTCTTGAATTATTTTTGTTTAAGGTAATAATTCCCATATCCATCTACTTTTTGGCAAATAAAATGTTTTTTTCTTACATTATATATATATATAAAATGTAATTGTGTATTATATATTTATACATTTTCTATATGTATAATTTTATTCAGTGTTCTGTTAATGGACACCTATGTTGGTTCAATATCTTGACTAATGTAGTAAATCATAAATCAATACTCATATGCAAATGTGGTATGTTGCAGTATGCTGACGTAGGTCCCTCCAGGCTTGTAACACGAAAACAGAGGGGAGGGGGCAGAGGGACCAGTGAAGAGAAGAAGAGGAAGAGGAGGCTTGAATGTGAACCGAGTACAGTCATTTGCATATATGAAAAATAGTGACTTAATAAAAATGGTGTAAATCAAAGTATGCCAATAGAAAGATTATTATTGCGTATTCAAATCCAAGTTTTCCCCTTTTGGTGTCAGAGGATGCATTATGAAATTAATATTGTTTGTAAGAGACTTAGCTTTTTAATGGGTGACGATATGATTGCTAAGGTCTGGACTGTAAAGAGCCAGCCTGCTCTTCCATTGACCAGCTAGGACTTTGTGAGAAAGCTCCTGATTCTCTTTATGGTTCAGTTGCTCCCTCTGCTAGTGAGGTCAATAGCTGTACTCAACCCTCTCGAACCCATACAGGGTTACTGCATGGATAGATAGATGGTTCATAACGTGCTGTATCAGGCCATCCTCAGCAAGTTATAGGAACTGAACACACCAGGCACGTGCAGTCTTATGCACTGGTTGACCGTGTGAGGGATGACCAGGGTTAATATTTCACAGGGACCTCGTCCTAACAATAGTTACCAATGACGGGCAGTAGACAGAACATAGGAATTCATATCAAATTAGATGTTTATGGCTGGAGGAGCAGACCAGTAGTAGAACACTTATGTTTGAGGCCCTGTTTTTAACCCTAGAACCACAGAGAGGACCAGGCAGACAGGAAGAAAAAGCAGGAGGGAGGATGGAAGGAAGGATGACGAGAGGGAGGAAGAAAGAAAGATGTTTAAAGACACACCTATCTCAATACCATTTTGCATCTCCAGGCCTGTAGCTAGACTTTTGGCTACTTTACTGTGTTCTTTTTCCTACCTCCCTACACCACCCCTATCCCTTCCAATCCCCCAACACTAGGTAGGAGAAAAAGATTATAGGGGAAGGAGGGCATAGATACCATTAGACTACTTCCTGCTGGTTGGGGACATTGAATTCATTGGGGGACAGTTTGATCTTTGTAGTCAGGATATCACCAACCAGCGACCAGTAGTCCAGTAAACTGCAACAACCAGCCACAGCAGCAGAAGCAGCATCAGGCACCCCGCTTTTCGGGGCTCTGGCATCTGTATACCTGCTGAAGAGTCTCCAGAATCCCAAACGTAAACTATCCTCAGCTGGCAAAATCACCCCCACCCCCACCAGAGTATGAGACAAATCATAATCAGCTGGTGTGGTCAATCTGAAGCAGCCCCATATCCCACACCTGGGATTGAAACAAAAACATACACATAACATTTTTAAAGAAAGCGATTTTTTTTTTTTTTTTACTATACAGGTCAGCAAAACTTCAGAGACCATTCTCAAATACTACGCTGATAATTGAGATTTTATAACGTGGTGCTCAGTGTAACAAATAAGAGTGATTTATTCATAACCATTTGTAAAGGAAGACGCTTCATAACACCAGATAACACGCCGATCAGCTCACTCCTCCCTATATTTGCAATGCCAAATGTTCTTTATTAAACGAAAATATTTCGCCAGACATCTTAGCGTATAAATTATTGATCATTTCATTTTAGTAGTTCCCTAGTGGAAGATCTCCCCTCTTCATTGGTAAGCAGGACCTAACTTCCCCTTTTCCTGGACAAAACCATATGTAAGTCGTTGGTTGTCTTCTCAATGTCAGTGCCCTATGACCTTTGCATAAAGGGAACGTTGGTTTAATCCCCTATGTTGTAAATTCTGAGCACAGATGGCCTGCCTTGATTGTGCCTTCCCTCATGATTCATGAAGGCTCTTTGAAAACAAAATGTCTCTTAATGCTAATTTCCAAAACGTTTCTTAAGTACCAACTTTCCAGTGCTTAGTTTCCCTCCTTTGTTTCTGAAAGTTTTAGAAAGTTTGTTAATCACTTGAGATAAAAAAAAACTAAATAATATTGTCTCCCCTGAGACTCTTATGAGTTAATCTGAAATCCTCAGGCTTTTGTTCAGGTATTCATTTGTGACAGGTTTTTTCCATTTCAAGTTTAAAGTGTCCACTCTCTAGAGCAGCAATGACCGTAACCTTGGGAGGAGTAACTGAAATTATCTTGATGGGGAAAGGAAGCTTGCCTTGCTTCCTATGAATCTGATTTCAAAAAGATGACTTAGTAAGCACCAAAAATCCCTGGTGTGGGAAGGTTCTGGCTTCAGTTAGAAAGCTTTAGAGGATTCCCATTGCAGCAAAATCTGTCTTCACGCCAATTGCTTGGTATTATCCCAAATAGTCATCTTTAACGCCATTCCTGATGGCGAGCCAAAGAAGACAGACTTTAACTGGGCTCAACCTCTAGTCAGCGTGATCATAAATCAGCCACGAATGTGTGCCTACAGATAACAATACCCTGTTCTTTACAATGAGGCATGAAACAGACACTCTGGTAGCCCTGTATGTATGAGCACTGTTTACCTTGTGTGTATGTATTGTTCACCTTGTGTGGGGGTGTGTGAGGACTGTTTGCCTTGTATGTGTGTGTATATGCATGCATGTCTGGGCTGTTTACCTTGTGTGTGTGTGAACACTGTATACCTTGTATGTGTATGTGTGTGTGCACACAATTTACGGTGTGTGAGCACTGTTTACCTTGAGTGTGTGTGTATGTGCTATTTACCTCCTCCCTTAGTTGCTTTTCTATTGCTGTGATAAAATACCATGAACAAGGCAACTTATAAAAAAAAAAAAAAAAAAGCATGTGATTGAGCTTATGGTTTCTGAGGGTTAAGTCCATGATGGTGAAGCAAAGGCATAGTCGAGAGCTCACATCTGGATTCACAAGCAGGAGGACAAGAGCACTGGGGACAGTGTGAGTCTTTTGAAACTTCTAAGCCACCCCTCAGTGACACACCTCACCTCGAAATCTTTCCCAAATAGTTCTACCAACTGAGGACCAAGCATTTAAACTTATGAGCCTATAAAGGCCATTTTTATTCACATCACCCACATCTCCTGTACACACACACACACACACACACACACACACACACACACCCCACTAAAAACATAGGAATTCCATGAAAGAACTGTTACACTTTAAATTATACAAAGAAAGTAAGAAAAGAGAAAATCTCAGAACAATTTGGAAAAAATATTTCTAAATCAAATGTCTAAGTAGTTTATAATGTGAATCAGTAAGAATAAAAAGGTAACCAGGTTCCCAGATAAAAGATAGGAACAGTCATCTTCTCAAAGAAATATGTGAACAGTGTGGGGAAATGGGAAACACATGTCAGTGAGCCTTTCGGGTGGCTCAGTGGGTAAGGACACTTCCTGAAAAGATTGAGGATCTGAGTTCAGTCCCTCATGGAAGAAAGATAGTGCAGAAGGAGTTCTGCATTCTGACCTACACACACACACACACACACACACACACACACACACAACCTGTAAACAGAATCTCTCTCTCCCACATAGGAACTAAATAAAAATGTAAAAACAAAAAACAAAACCCAATGCATGTCAGGACCAAAACACTAACCCTCTAGAGTACCTGTTGGTACCCTCAGAAATAGCTGACATTGTTCAACTGAGCTGGACGGACATTTGAATGGAATGTTGGCTTCTGGCCTTCAGAATCATAGGACGGAAATCTTTATTGCTTAAGATTCCTGTTTTATGATACTCTGTTGGGTAGTCCTTAGAAGATTATGACAATATCTCATTAAAAATAATGTTGCTTTAGGCAAAACCCACAATTCTCAGAGGATGCTACCACAACATCCTTGTGTCTGGCATAAAATTTAATTTAATTCACATTGTCTTTTTTTTTTTTCTTCTTACAATTTTGAAATTATTTCTGGATCACAGATGAACCTTAGAAGATTCCCATTTGGGGAACATGAATTCAACACGCTCGATCTTACCTACAGCACTTTTTACAATGCCAACCTTTGTGCTTTGTATATGAACAAACACGGGGAACCTCTGAGTGGTTGGGAGAACAGTCCATCGGTCACACAGGGGACAAGGAATGACAAGGTAGAGATTTCCCTGTGTTTTCTGTGAAAGTTAAGATAAAAACTTGTAAACAGCTCCTGCTGGGACAACTGGACAATCATGCAAACAAATTTATGAGTAGGCACAGACTTTACATCTTTCTCTCAAATTCATTTTAAAACTCAGTAATACACTTACATTTAAATTGCAAAGACTAAAATTTCTGAAAGGCATGTAAAAAAATGTATGTGGTCTTGAGCCTGGTGATGAATTTTCAGAGACAGGGTTGAAAGCAGAATTTATGTAAGAAAGACTTGATGGATGGATTTAATTAAAACGAAATGCTTCTGCTCTGTGAAAGTCACTTGTAAAGGGAAGCAAAGAGGAGCCATGGGCTGAAGATTGTGTTTACAAGACACATGCCTGATGGCAGACTTGCATCCTTAATATGCAAAGAACTCTGAAACCTCAACAATAAGCAAACGCTTGTGTGTGATTTCACCTTGCTTCTGTTGGTAGCTTATCAACTATTCTCTTACCTGCATTTTTAGTGCTTGCCCTAGAGTTTGAAGCTCAATTAAATGCAGCGTCTTCAGCAATCTGCCATTTCTAAAGGTCCTGCCCTCCGTTTTTCAGTGCAGGCTGCTCTTTCCTCCCACTTCTGTGGTTGCTCATATGAATGAGTCTAAGCACCTATGGAGGACAGAAGAAACTGTCAGGTTCTTTTGAAATTATCCCACAGTTTTAGAATTATTTCTTTATCACACACACACACACACACACACACACACACACACATATACAAACTTTGTCTAGTTTTACTTATATTTAGGCAGTATTTTCAAGCTGACTGATTTCTTCCCTAACCTAGATCTAGTTTATATATGAATTCATCAAAGACATCCTTAATATGTTATATTATCTTTTTTTTGGGGGGGGGGCAGTATCAGATACAGTGCACATTGGCTTCATAATTCCTCTGCAGGAAAGGCTGGTCTTGAACTCCTGACCTTGCCACTTTCGTATCCCTAGATGGCAGGCTCTGGCTTAATGTTATTGTTATTTAAAGTCTTTAATCTTTTTTTTTATTCTTCCTTGAGATTGCTGTGTCTTGGTCCATGAAGCCCTACTTCCCACCAATGCTGAACGCTTCTTCCATGAGAACCCTTAGCCTGTTAATCATGCTATTTTTAATTCTCTGTCCCATAGTTTAACATCTGTGTCATATTTGAGTATGGTTCTAATGTTCACTTTGGTTTCCTTTGTCTATCCAGACAGCTGGTTTTATTTCCTTTTAATATGAATTTAGACTTCTTTTTTTTTTTTTCAATAGCCAGGTTTGTTGTATTTGCTAATAACAGCCCTAGTCAATAGGTCCTTGGGGTAAGATTACTTTTATTAGTCTTCCTATGAGTTGGGCTGTGTTTAATTTTAATGTATCTGTATGTACATCAGCCTTCAAATTCCCAGCATTTCCCTTGCCTTCAGCCTTTGGGAATCCATATGCAGTATTTCCTGGACAGATGCTCTCTGTGTTCTACTCCTGAAGTGTTGGGGGAAGGGAGGCTCCCATGTCTTACAATCTCTGCATCTGTGCTGTAACCTTCCCAAGTGCTTTTCCAGTTTTCTACTCCCTTTTGAGAAAAGGGGCTGAAAGTATTTGTGGCAGGAGAGGGTGAAAATCCCTTCCCCATCAGGGCTAAGGAGAAGGCTTTAACTGTGTTTGACAGCAAATCTTTTCTTCTCTGGAGACATGAGTTCTGCCACAGGAACTGTTGAGGTAACAGCCACCAGTGCTAGCGTGCCTCTAAGATTGTGGCTCTTTGGTGTTTTCACCCTCGGACTAGCATAAGCTCAGCTACCAAAATGTGATAAAAATCACTCTCAAAGCCATCTACAAGGTTACGGCTTCAACAACTTCAGCTCTAACACACAGAGCACAGTCATGGAGTTCTGGAGTCTTCTGCATTTGTAGGAGGAGGGTAGCGGTGGTTTACTCTCCCTTTGAACTCACTCCTTGGGTGGAGCTAGGAAAATCTGCTCATTGTCAGCTGGCGTGGCATTCTTGCTGTGAGGATGGAAGTGGCTCTTTCCAAGATTTTTGTTTGTCAGTGGAGGCTCTTAACTGATTTTGCTAAGTGTGCTAGAAGCGTTCCTTGAAGGCAGACTTTTGAATACATGGCACAAGAACAACTGGCTATTCATGGTAAATAAAATATCTCAAATGAGGCCTCAGAACTCAGCACAAAACCCTCAGGTGGAATACAGACTTTTGGAAGGATGTAAAATAAAATCTTTAAACTCTGTTTAAGGAATGGAAAAAGCGATGGGTTGGACCTCTTCAAAATTAAAACTATTTTCTTCAAAATTACCTGTTGAGATGAAAAGATAAGACCTCTAGAAAGCACTATTTGTAATGTAAATATTCAACAGAAGAGCAGCATTAGGAAGAAATAAAGGTGCTTAAAGCTCATATTAATTACTGCTCTACTGCTGTGATAAAGTACCATGATCAAGGAAACCTGCAGAAGGAAGGGTTTATTTGGGGCTTATGGTCCCAGAGAGATAGGAGTTCACCATCCTCATGGTGGGGGCATGGCAGCCGGCAAGCAGGTGGGCCCTGGAACAGCTGAGAGCTCATATCACTTCCCATAAACAGGACTCAGAGAGGGCATACACGGGATGGCTGGAGGCTTTTGAAACCTCAATACATACCTCCTCCCACAAGGCCATACCTCTTAATCCTATGGCGAACATCTCATTCAAACCACCACACAGCTCAAAAATTAAAAAAAAAATCACAGTTATAATAAGTGTATAAGCATAGAGACACTTCAATAAAGATAGTACACAGATCAAAAACAAGTACAAGAGTAAGTATGTGAAATTAGGCATCAGGAAATTCAAAATTAAATCACAAGTGGAAATAATTTCTATGGAATTATGAAGAATGCAACAAGGGCAATTCTAAAAGCTTATGGCCTGTAGGATTCTGTCACAATAGAGATGGACAGCAGGATAGCTGGTGGAGGATGAAGAGATGATGAATGCGGATGGGTGCAGATATCAGAGGGCAATAAGGAGCATGTTGTCATGGAAACAGCCTCCATCCTGACTGTATCAGTACCAGTCTCCAGGCTGTGATACCCACACTATTGTTTTGTGAGATAACACTTTCGGGGTAAACTGGGTCAAGTATGCCGGAGATACTTATGTAGTATTTATTTGCAGCTGCTTATTATCTTAAACTAGAAATCTTATTTTAGAAAGGATGTAAAAACAGAATGAAGATTTCCAATAAACTTGGATTCCACGAGTGTTAACATTTTGCTGTTATCTATCAATCTATCTATCTATCTATCTATCTATCTATCTATCTTTACTTACTTTATTTACTGTTTGTATGCATGTGTGTGAGCATGTACACAATGGTATGTGTGTGTGTGTGAAGGGCAGAGGACAAATTTAGGGGAGTCTGTTTTCTCCATCTTCTATGTGAATTCCAGGAACCAGGTTCAGGTTATCAGGCTTTGCTACAAGTGCTTTTCCTGCTGGGCCACCTCACCAGCCCTTCACCATCCTTCTGATTTGATGACCCATTGTATATGTGTGTACATAGATAAACATCACACTTACTATTTCACTTCCTCAAGTGTTCGAGAATTAATAGCGAACACAGTGCCACTTCACTTACAAATATTTCAGTGTATGGCTATGAAAGAAAGAAAGAAAAAAGCAACTAACCAACCAACCAAAAACTAAAACACAAGAATTTTCTCTAACATGCTTGGTCTGCAAGACATAAAAACCTGGAATTGACAAGAGTGATGCCATTATCCAAGCCAGCGGTTCACAGCCTTCCTAATGCTGTGACCCTTTAATGCGGTTCCTCATGTTGTTGTGACCCCAGCCAGAAAATTATTTTCATTTCTACTTCATAACTGTAAATTTGCTACTGTTGTGAATAGTTATGTAAATATCTGTGTTTTCTGGTCTTAGATGACCCCCGTGAAAGGGTTGTGAAAGGGTTGTTCAGCCCCCAAAGGGGTCATGACCACAGCTTGAGAACTGCCGATCTAAGCCCTTCCAGCTGTTTTACTCTTACACTTTCCTAATTCATGCTACAATTCTGCTTTGCTTTTTTTTTTTTTTTTTTTTTTTTTACCATTTCTGTTAAACCTTCTTTTGTCTGGATAAGTTCTCCAACCTGCTTTGCCTTTCATGGTCTAGCTATTTCCAGAGAGGCCAGGCTGAGGTAGCTCTGTGCACTAACTTGGGATTTGGTAGCAACTCAGTTACTTTAAATTATCAACTTGACCCACCCTAGCATCACCTGGAAAGGACATGTTGATAAGAGAACTTCAGATCAAGTTGGCCTGTAGGCATGTATGTCAGGTTTTTCCCTTGCCATAACTAATGTGGGAAGACCCAACTTGGTTTGGGGCTCTGGACTCTATGAGGGCAGAGAAAGCTGGCAGAGTACAAACCTGCATGCAGCCATTCTCTGCGCTCTGGACCAGCTGTCCTAAACTCTGGATGCTGAGACTTCTCAGTGTCCAACTGTCACCTGGAACTGTGAGCTGAAAGAAACACTTTCTCTCCTAACTTGCTTTTTGTTGGTATTTTAAGAGTAACATGACCCTCAGGCTAGTTACAGGCTGTGCTCTTGTGGCAAGAATGGCACAGAAGTGAGGGTAAATCCTGTGCGGTGACTGCTCTCAGAGGCTTTGCCCACTGACTCAACAAGTATCCGCCAGGTCCTCCACTGCAGTTATTAGTTCCCCAGTGTCATCATGTATTTTGTGGGACAGGGTTTCTCTGTGTAGACCTGGCTGTCCTGGAATTTGCTCTGTAGACCAGGCTGGCCTTGGATTGAGATCTGCCTGCTACTGCCTCTTGAGTGCTGGGATCAAAGGCCTGAGCCACCATTGCCCCAGCTTTGGTGGGAAAATTATTAGGCGGTTGTCTAGAAAGACTCGTTTAAAAGATGAACAATGATTTGCTAGTTCCGAATCCTGTTTACTGATGCCAGACCGTGCTTCAGGAGAGGAACTGCCCTTGGGAAGTGCCTAGACTTTGGTACCTGGAATTTCCTAGGAAAGAAAAGTCTCATCTGTGCATAACGTCAACCAGTGGAAGGGGGAATGGCGGAAGGCTGAGGCAGATCCACAGGTGCAACACCGTGCAGGGCTGTAGGATTGGTTAAGTGTGTGCATAGCAAACTCTGATTCCGGTTCAGTTGCAAGTAAAATGTGAGCACACACACCATGTGAAAACAGAATGAAATGTGAGAAAAGGGTGGGAAACTAGACAGGGTAATCATAGAATAAAAGATGTTCTTCACGGAGAAAGGGGACTATTCTGGTAGAGGAGGTGGGCCAGGGAGGGCAGTGGAATGTCTATGAGAACAGGGCACAACAACACAAAATATCACTTGTCATGTATGCTAACTAAAAATAAAAAAAAATAAGCAGAAGGGCGGTAAGATGAAATGTGTGTTGTAGAAAAACCATTCAGATTGTGTGGAGAATAGATCAGAGGCAGGAAGAGTAGCTTGTATTTTACATCTGTCTTCATCCTTTTATTTTTGGTATATGATGTGATATAAAGCCTAATTCTTTTAGTGTATAGATGATTGCTTTACTTGGTATCATATAATTTTAAAAACTAGCCTATTCTGTTTGGACTTATATTGCAAAAGAACACATATAGATATTCCCTGAAAAATATGTATTAACTGTGTACTATACTTCAGGGATTATTTTAGGGAGTGATTCAGAAGATAATAAAATGTACAAAATCCCCAGCCCTGTGAGACATGAGGCATGCTATTTATTTAAAAAAAAAAAAGAACTCGTTTAACTGATATCAGTATTTTCAGATTTCCTCAAAGACTTTAATCAATGGATGCAGCTGTATTTGTCTATGCATGATTTTTATAATTAGCTCATAACATTTAATCTATGTATGCAATTCTATGTCTATAGTTATGTTTTATATGTTAAAACCCTATAACTTCACACTAAAGAAGAACAATTTTATTAAAAAACATAAAGTATATTATTTTAAACATCAAAACAACTTAACATTTTCCTTTTAAATTGCATGTTTTTATGGTTTCTCTTGTATTTAATATAGTTCCTATCTTTTCTCACATTCGTTGTTGTTTTGAGATAATGTCTCATATAGCCTGGCTGACCTTCAACTCATTATGTCACTGAAGATCACCTTGGATTTTTGATGCTCTTATCCCCACCTTCCAAGTATTGGGGTTATAGGCGTGCACCACCGTATCCAGCTTACAGGGTGGTAAGGATGGAGCCCACTCACCATCTGAGATATAGCCCTGGCCCCTCTCCGCAGATTCTTAACTGTTCTTTTATAACAGTTTTGGTTTCTCCATAATGTTTTATTTTCATAGACCAAGTCAGCCAATCCCAGTGTCTAACTCAAACAGAGTGATTCAAGGAAGGTGAGTCATTTATTAGTAAAGGGATTGATTTTCTTTCCTTCTAGAGTACGGGAATTATTGAGTGCTCTTGCAGACAATTCACCCAAAAGGGAGGAACCTATAGAGAGAAATTTAGAAGAAATAAGATGAATGATACAGAAGGAACTCTTTGTGGGGTACAGGGCCCTCATCATCTGTGAGTGTCCATGTTCATTGTCAGCTTGACAGAATCTAGAATAACCTCAGATATGTGTTCTGGACATGCAGGTGGGGTTTATCTTGATTGCATTAGTTAATGTGGGAAAAACATACTCACCCTGCACATTTTGTGAGAACAATGTGCACATCCTGCACAGGAGGCTCTGGAGAAGTAGAAACAGGCCCTCATGGGATGTGCTGTCACAGTTCCCATCTCACCAGTGGAGGCGGAGGTGGGGGGAAGTGGTACTGAGCACTAGGGATGGTAATGACCTTGGGGACCATGCAGCCAGTATTCAAAGGTCTTGGTATTCATTTTTGAGTTGCCTCTGCAAAGCCTGCCACAAATCACATTCCCAGCACAGTGAAGGGGCAATCATTTGTCCCCACTGATGCTGGGAATTAGGTTCTGTAAACCAAAACTGAAAGTCATTGCTTAATGACAATTTATTGAGCACTTAACCCAGGTAGTTCATTTTGTCCTGTACCAAGGGATGACAGTGAGCTAGACCCTGTGCCTTTTTCACTGAAGCTTGGTGTGGTCTTCTGTTCAGGATTTATAAGGAAGCTAAGTCCTTGCCTTCCGTCCTTTCCTGGCTCCTCTCCTCTTTCCTTCCATCTCTTCCCCACATTTCTTTTCATCTTCTCTCCTCCTTTCTCTTTCTCTCTTCAACCATCCACTCTTCTCTTTCCCTTCTCTCCCTTCCTTTCACTTCTTCAGTAACTTATTTATTTAGTCAAAATGTTGATTTATGAAAAATTACATTTTTATCAAATTAAATTGTACTGCCCAAATAAATTTGTTCAAATTAAAAGATGAGGTTACATTCTGCCAAAATCAAATCAAATGGAGATGAGCAAAAGCCTCAGTGTTCACTTCTATTAATCCGGCTTCTATGAAACACCCATGCCTGAATGTTCTCGTTAGCACAGGAGTTGAGAGTGGATTTCCCTCTGCCCTTCTACAGTAAAAACGAGCAGTGGTGAGATATGCTAGAAACCCTTGGTGGACTGAAGAAAGAAGAAACAAATGCTGAGGAGACAAGATACAAGTATTTTTATAAAGGGATTATTTTATTTTTATTTATGTTTATGTGTTTGTGTGTCCTTGTGATGTTTGTGTACATGAATGAAGGTGCCAACAGAGGCCAGAAGAGGACACTGGAGTTGCAGGGGCTGAGCTGCCTGAGTTGTGTGCTAGCACCCAAATTCTGATCCACTGGAAGAGCACCAAGTGTTCTTAACCACTGAGTCCCCTCTCCAGCCCCTCATTGTGTATTCCGAGTTAAATTTCTATAGAATAATAAATCCAGCCCTCCATTTAACCAAGCTACATGATACTATCAGTGGCATTTCATACTGCAATGTCCCCCTTTCCCGAGTATCCTTGTTTACAAAATTAATAAGCCACAGACTTGGCTTGAAGACATGCTGGGGAGGTAATTCAATGATATTTTTCCATGTAACACCTGTAGATTGTTTTCCCCACCGTCCTGCTACAGAAAATATTTTATACAGCTCAGGTTGTGATTACGTGCCCAGCCAGGGACAGGTGGTGTTACATCAATTAAGATCTCCTCTGGATTATGGAGGGTACAGTCAATGCACCTTGGCAGGGCAGGTGAATCAATTTTCTACCTCAGTGGACCAAGGCACAAGGAAATACTTCTCATATAAATGAAGCGCATGGCCGATGGTCACCTCAGCCAGACTTCCTTCCCATTCCTCCTTAAAATATCTGCATTTTATAGTCTTTCCGACTTCAGCACATTATTTTGCTTGTTTTCGCTCATCTGAATCCATCTATTAATAAACCTGATTATTCAAGTAGTGGTTAATACTCAACAGGTGATGTTGTAGGCTTCATGTTTCTTGTTTTCAGTAGCCACAGCCCAGAATCTTGACTTCGAGGCAGCAGGCAGAGATGGCAGTAAGCAGCAAGAAAGAAGTGGTGTCATATGTCACATGAAAAGCTGGCTGTCTTCCCTCCAGCTTGCCTGTGACCTCAACTATGTACGATTGTAACTTCTGTTCTCAAGAGTGAATCAGATGATCAAGACACCAAGTAGCATTGAGTAAAATTCAAGTCTCTTCCAAGATACAGGGAGTAGATGGCACTCACAGCAGAGTATAATCTCAGAACACAGCCAGACAGCAATCTTTCTTGAACCATCACCAGGTAATTCAAGGTACCCAGTGTTAGCAGGTTTAACCCAACTTTCTAAAAAGAAAAAAAAAATAGCACGAAGAAGTCAAATCTCTGTCAAGAAGCAGTAGTGAATGGTGGGCACAAAAGAAGAATGGGCTGGGCTGGAGGATGAGTGAGCTGGAGTATTGGAATGACTTCCTTTGCATCACTCATGATTTTATCCTTGGAAAGTTGGACGTTACTTGTATTCTCTAGGGGGTTGATAGCCGTTTATAGAAAATGGATGTAACAGAGCTGCAGTTTTTTACACTATTGTTCTTGCAGCACCAGCGAGTGTTTCTAGGGTCTCCCATATGCTAGGCAGAAGCACAACAATGAAGTCATATTCTCAGAGACTTTAAACTTCATTTTGAGACAAGGTTTACTATGTTGCCCAGGTTGGCCTTGAACTTACAAAGTAGCCCAGACTGGAACTGAGCATGTGAACCTCCTGTCTCAGTTGCCAGAGCAGCTGGGATTGCAGAAGAGTGGCATTACTCCTAGCTGGAATTAACCCTTTGTGGACATTCCCAGCAAAGGGCCATTAGGGCTCACAGCCTGGGGAAGCTTCCTCGGTTGTTACCCAGCAGAAAGTATATGACCTGATCTTGGAGAGTCTGCCCAACATCCATTGGCCAGCCCGGAGATGGTGTGGAGGATTCCGATTGGTTGCCCGAAGCTATATAACCTACTGTTTCTTCTGGAATAAATGAGTCTGCAGGCGCTTGCCCTTGATTTGCCTTCCACCCAATTCCCGGTGTCTGTGCGGTGACTCTGAGCCTCTCTCCCTCTTGGCCTGAATCCCCTGCCCTCACCCAGGGGTTAGACCCTTGGGAGGAGGAGCAACAACCCTTTAGTAATGTACAGCATAATGATGTAATGTGTAAGTAGAATGAATTTGTCACTTCAGTGTCTAATACACAGCCCCTATTTATTTTTACATACTCTCATTGTTATTCACTTACAGACTCTAGCTTTTTGCTGGAGATCACTACATAGTGGGTACCAAATCATGTCCCAAGAACTTAGCTGATATTACTTCATGGAAACGTTCCTCTGTGGTAGGCATTATCCATTTTCCATCTTTCAGATAATTGGCCCAAGGCTAGAAGAAAGTCATTTTTTTTTTCAAGTCACAGACAGTGAGATAAAATGGCCAGGAAAAAAAAAAAAGATTTTTTTTTCCACCTGTATTCTGTCTTCTTACATCTTTACATAGACACAAGCTTAACCATCCTGGCCAGGACAGCCTGGTCCCTCTTGAATTCTTTATTTGGTCACTGGGAGCTGGTAGAGGTGGTGGAACAGTTCAGAGTAGAACTTTCTTAGGTTTTTCAATTTGAATGTTTTGGAAACAGCTATAGACAAAGCTAGGTAATTTCTAGCATTCAAAGAAAGTTGTGGTTTCCAGCGCATATAACTAGTAGCTTAATGAAGTTACAAAGTATAAGCCATTGACAATCATTTATGTGTTTGCTGCACTAAGTAGACACACAATAATAAAGAAAACTTAGTTGAGCAGACTAGTGTAGCACTCATTTTTAAGCTCTATTTTACTTGGGGTTTCTTAAAGCCTCCTCCTTCAGAACCTCCCTCTCCAACCCTAGGTGGGAGAGAGGTTAGTGGGGAGGGTGCAGACTCATTTACTTCTACCAGCTGTTTAGGGTTGATGGGATATATCAATTCTCCATCAACAGCAAACACAGCAAGCAGTCTCCTCCAAGCTACTGTGTTGAAATGTTTCTCTCTGTTTCTAAACCGACACAGCATCCATCTCTGGTCTCTCCATTCTGGGATCTTATATTTATATCCACAGAACCCTAGACTATGGTCCTTTGTGAAGCACGAAGGAAGGCTGTTTTCATCTGTCAAAGACCATACATACCCTGCATGAGACAGTTATCAGCTGTGGACAAACTAAAGCCCAAAGTAAAAATCCCACACTTGGTATTGAAAAAAAAAAACACATTTACATAACATAACTGTGTTTATAAAGAAAACAAAACTTTGACTACAGACTGGGTAACCCAAGAGATGGCTAAGCTTTGGTTAGCTCCTCTGAAACTCCACTGCTGGGGTATGTAGGCAGAGGAAATTAAGGGGACACTCCAAGTGCTGGCCAGGCTCTCAAATGTGTTCTCTTTCCCTATCTGTGAAATAACAATGGTGTAGGTGGCTTATAATTTTTGTGGCTCAGAAATCTCAGCACAATTTAGTTGGGTCTGCCTGCAAAGCTGTGGTTAAAGTGCTAACTGATTAGAAACTTGCTGGGAAGCTCCGCCGTGGAAGGTTCTGTTTCCAAGTTCATGTCAGTGGCAGTACCCCTTACGAATTTCAGATTTTTTCTAGAGGTCTCTCAAAGATCACTCAAGTTCCTTGAGGCATCTCATGCCTGCTTAATATATTTGATTTTCAATATGGCTGCTTCCTTTCTTAAATACAGTTGTGGGATGGGACTCTAGCTTACATGACAGGGTACATGCAGCCTTCTTTGTAACATGATCACATGATCATGGGCCAGCTTGGGCCCCAAATTCTGATATTTTTATTAAAAAATTAAAGAGAAACTTTTCAGTTTCAGGCAAAGAGGATGGACATCAGAAGAAGAAGAAAGCAGGAAACAAGTTAGGAACCTGCCACAGAGGGCCTCTGAAAGGTTCTGCCCTGTAGACTATCAAAGCAGATCCTGAGACTTATGGCCAACTGTTGGGCAGAGTGCATGGAATCTTATGAAAGAAGTGGGAAATAGTAAGATCTGGAGAGGACAGGAACTCCACAAGGAGAGCAACAGAACCAGAAAATTTGAACACAGTGGTCTTTCCAGAGACTCATACTCCAACCAAGGACCATGCATGGAGATAACCTAGAACCCCTGCACAGATGTAGCCCATGGCATTTCAGTGTCCAAGTGGGTTACATAGTAATGGGAAGAGGGACTGCCTCTGACATAATCTCATTGGCCTGCTCTTTGATCACCTCCCCCTGAGTGGGGAGCAGCCTTACCAGGCCACAGAAGACAACAATGCAGCCACTCCTGGTGAGATATGATAGACTAAGATCAGAATGAAGGAGAGGGGGACCTCCCCTATCAGTGGACTTGGGGAGGGGCATGCATGAAGAAGGGGGAGGAAAGGTGGGATTAGGAGGGGAGGAGGGAGGGGTTTGTGGGGGGGGTACAAAATGAATAAAGTGTAATTAATAAAAATTAAAAAAATTAAAGAGATTGTAGTGAATAGCAAGTCACTGTGGCCCACAAGCCAGAAAGAGTCAAGTGTGAGGAGAAGAATATGTAAATCAGTGAGTACTGCAAGCTCTAGAACATTCCCACGCAAAAGAACCTTGGTGGTGGCTGTAGAAGTATCTACCTACAGACCACTCCAGATTCAATTCCCTATGGATCATGAAAACAGGAAGTCATTTTACATAACGTTAGTGCAGCTTCAAGCTCCTCTAATTTAGAGGGAAATGATGCTCTAAAGAACCCAGATCCTTTGTGACTCTAGCTTTGTCACCTCTGACAAACCATCTCATTTTGCCTGTGGTCACACAATGCCTGCAGTAGCTCCTGGGCACACACCATTCTCCAGGAACAGGAAAAAGTTCTTACCCTCTCCTTGCATTTTATTTTTCTCTATTTAATAGCTAAGAAAGGTTTTGAAGAAATTC
The DNA here is from genome assembly GCF_907164565.1 of Psammomys obesus. Taxonomy (NCBI): domain Eukaryota; kingdom Metazoa; phylum Chordata; class Mammalia; order Rodentia; family Muridae; genus Psammomys; species Psammomys obesus. The sequence goes on along the minus strand of NW_026596234.1, from coordinate 7,346,823 downwards.
AGGCATTGGGCTTCCACCACATCTCATTCAGTAGCAATCAAGGAAGCGGGATGGTAAAAATGGTAATTGGCTTAAACTAACCAGTACTTACATGGCTTTGTCATTTTCTTAGACTGAAAGCAATGAGGACTGACAAAACTGGAGCCCTGGTGTTAAGGAAACAAATATGCAGACATGGGGCTCTTCATGAGTGGATGTGGGTGTGTCTCAAGAATGTATGTTGGTGTTGGCTAACGGTGACAGTTTGAGTTAAGAAACAACTGCTCTTAGGGTATATGTGTAAATTTAAAGGGATTCCCCTCTGTTGTAGTAAAAATAATATAAAGGTGTTTGGCTTTGTTATATTTATTATTATCCCTAAGATTAGTATGATGGTATTATTTAACCCACTATCACAAATAATGAGACACAGACACCTGTTAGATTTATAATTGCCTTATTTACCTTGGTCTGGGCAGACCTTTCACTTACACTGTCTCAATATCCTCACCATCAATCTCCCAGCCCCCATCCAATGCTATCCATCTTAATCCTCCTCAACTGGACTACCTTTCATCCATAATCCCATGGTACTTGCTTATATTCTCCATCTGGGCCTTTTCACATCATTATTGGAGTCCTTCCTCTGCCCACGTGGTGTTTTCTCCAGGCTAATCTATCCTAACATCCTCCTTCTTTCTCTCTTTCCATTTATTTCTCCTTCCCCTGTCCTTCTCCAAAGCCCAGTAACCTTAGCCACACCTACCCCATTCTGCCCTGCCCAAGTATAGGCTGTTTAATTAGCCAATCAGGTATAATGACTTAGGAAGGTTTACACAGAGAGCCAGAAATTAGCATCAGACCAACCTCCAAATACCCCTTGTAATAAAGGCAGTTGGTGTTAGACATAGGTCAAACCATGACCAACGCATAGATCAGCATGGCTAAGCCTGAGCAACTTAACCTGCAGAGTAGGTATGCCAGTGTCACCTCTCTTCTTATTCTCTCATGAGATTTACATGTGCACTAATTGTTCCAGTGTCTGCCAAATGCCCCGTGCTCAATCGATGCTACTCTGTGGAAAGGGGGAGATGAGAATCATTACTATGCCTTGTCTTGAATCATCTCATAGTAATGACTAACTGGGTCAATCTCAATTTTAATCCAATAGGATGAGCAAAATATTGAAGGTAAATGTTGAAGAATGTTCTCAAGGCTCTAACCCACCTTGCTGACTCTTCTTTCACACAGAGGATACATCCATCTATAGAGTTCACATCTTGGACACAGGGACACTTCTCCATTTAAAGCCTTCAGAGTACTTTTTTCAAACTGCCAATATAAGCTCAACACAAACACCCTTGCCAGAATCAAGATCGTTTTTTACTTTTATACGTACTATTTCTCCCTTGACAGTCTCATCTCCCAAATCAAGTGCCATGGGCGATTGTTTGTTTACGGTGTCCTATGTCTTCCTTTCTCGGGCAGTTCCAGCTCCAGAGAGAGATCATAAAGTATGAAGTATGTGACCGTGGTAGGTGGCTAAAGTTCTCTAAGAAGTCAGTTGTGAAGTTTAATTAACGGTATTGGAGGACTTTTTTCTGGTTGATATTTGCCGAGGATAATGGGGAAATTTTATATGAATGACTACTGAGTGTTAAAAAACAAAAGTTAAATAAAGTAAAAAGGTCCATATCCACAAGCAAGCACTCTCTAGGAACTGTGTGAGATGCTTAAAACAAAGGCCTGTTAGTGAGCAGAATCTCCCAGCTAGTCAAACTGGAGTGAGAAGAGCTAGATGGTAGACCTGAGTGAGGGAAAGCTAAGAGAAGGTGAGTAGGCAGGTAGGAATTCTCCAGGGAGGAACCTGTTTTGATTAGAGAGTATTTCATGCACATCACAGAAACCTTACTTAAACAAGACCAAGAGGAAAAAAAAATGCACTGGCTCTTGTGTACTTAATTGGATCAAAAGGTCCAGATGAAGCTTCTGTCTGGTCCACAGTCTCACTCTATTCCTCTTTGTTCTTTTTCCACATGATGCTTCATTCTCAGGCTAGCTGTGAGCACTAATTTTGCTTATCAAGCTGACACAATGTGAATTAGCTGGAAAAGGATTCTCAGTGAGGACATGTCCAGATTATGTTGTGTTGTATACAGACATGCATTTTGCATGTGTGTAGAGAGTTATCATCCACTGTGAGCAGCACCATTCCCTAGGCAGAGGATAATGCACTGTATAGGATTGGAGAAAGAGCTGAGCACTGGCATGCATGGATGAAGTCATTGCTCTCTGCTCTTGACTATGGATTTGATATGGCCAGTTCTCTCACATTCTTGCCTCTGTGATTTCTCTGCTATGATGGATTATAACCTGGAATGGAGAGCTAAATAAAATTTCTCTTCTCTAAGTTACATTCTGTCCAGATATTTTGTCAGAGAAACTGAAAATGAACTAAGCTACTGACTTTTGTCAAGATGGTGGCAGTGAACTGTGGGACTCTTCTATGCTTCCCAGGATCCTTTTGACAGTTGATGGACTATAAAGAGCAAGAATGGTTCTCTAGGTTGGTTAATCTGTGCTGCAGCTGCAAAACACTACAGATCCTGTAGGTATAACAGCATGCATTGATTTCTTGTGGTTCTGATAGCTGATGTGTCTAAGATCTCCATGTCAGCTCATTAGATCTCTTTGAGTTTGAAGCACCAAGAAATGAACCACTGAGCATTGAATGCATATCCAAGGAGGAAGCCATTTAAAGTGGCATTGAGGCTTCTTCCTCACTTGGCAATGGGCAGGAGTGTGGATGAGCTTCATGTTTACACACTTTCATGGTGCTGACACTACTATAGTATCTCCACACTCATGCACTTGACTGCCTTACAAAGGCACCACCCCAGAACATCACAGAGCAGGAGACTGGGGCTTCAACATGTGACTCTGAAAAATGTCGATGGTGCGTGACTGTGTAACGTAGGCACATGTATTTGTATATACATACATGCCATACTTTGCTCAAATAGTGTCACAAAAATCTGAGGACCAGATTGCCTCTGGGTCTGAGGCCTGGGAAGATAGCATTAAGAAGGCAAAGGCTGATATATCAGCCATGTTCAAGATAAGGTCAATGTCCCATGGAAAGAGAGACCTGAAAGTGATGATGGCCAGATATGCTTTTCTCTGTGGCCTGGCTGCTGTGGGCATAGACAGCATTGCTGGGACCCTGGTGGCTCAGGGACTCATTGACCTTTGAGGAGAAGGGTCTCTACAGTATGAGGAGGACTCTGGTAAGTTTCTCAGAGAGCAGTGATGGAAGCCAGCCTTCCCTGTTCCCTTGAGAACTCCCGAGTCCCAAGGGACAGCCCTTTGGGCATAGAATGTCCTCCCAAGGAGGAAGACCTCTAAGGTGACCCTGCCGACCATGGGCTGGAAACTGTGAGTTCTCTATGATGCAAAACAGGTGGCTACACACATAGAATTGTAATACAGCACCCATTTACCATCTCACAGTTCTATAGCTCATGGCTCCCGGTGGGTACAGGGGCACAATAACCCCCATGGGTGCTTAGCAGAAATACTCCCCTAAGACAAAAGACAGATTAATCTGTTCAGATCAACAGTGTATACCTCATGCATATGTGGGAGACTTTAGAAACGATCTGTTTTCAAAGAGGTGTCTTTGAGTTCTAGTTTAAATGATGTCTTCATCAATAATGAGTACATTTAAGAAACATGACAGGATAAAATATTCAGACTTTGGGTCTCTGGTGAGAGCAGCTTCCAGGGAAGCAAGTAATAGCAGACAACAGATAGTTCGTGGAAATTGCTAAGGTAGAGTTTTTGCACTCTGCCTTCAGAGTAAGGTCCAAAATGTTCTCCTTTTGGTCTTTTCTCTCCTTGATACCCTACCCTTACTACTTTGTGACATTCTGCCTGCGAAGGGCTTACCTCATTAGTTCAGGCACACCTAGGGACCTGTCACTTGGTTGCCACCATCTGTCCCATTTCTATAGTGTAACATCATCACAGGGTAAAAGATACTGCCATCACCAAAGATTGTGGAGGGCACATTCACCAGGGAGCTTAGAGACCCCTAGGCACACACTAGACCTCTGCCCATCCTATCTAGCAACAGAGACGATCATGTACAAAACCTAAAAGACAGACTCCATGTCTCAGTGGAACACAGGAGAACCTAAAACAAGGGTTCTCAACCTGTGGGCTGTGACCCCTTCAGAGTTTGACCAACCTTTTCTCAGAAGTCTCCTCAGAAAAATCAGAAAATACAGATATTTATATTATGCTTGGTAACAGTAGTAAAACTAAAGTTATGAAATAAAAACAAAAATGGTTTTGTGGTTGGAGGTCACCATAACAGGAGGAACTGTATTAAAGAGTTACAGCTTTAGGAGGGTTGAGAGCCATTGCCCTAAAAGGACAGACTCCATATTCAGTGGAACACATAGGAGGCAAAACAAAAGTTTCCATTTGCTGTGTCTGTCCCTTCAATCTTACACACTTCTAAATGCCAGGGAAGCTGGGAAGGAGTCATATTTCACAGGCAAGCTGATTTTTCTTTTTAGGCAAACCATTTTCTGCAGGAAAACTTACCTTCTTGAGGGCTCACTATATAATTCAAAGGAAAATAAGTCAAATTCGTGTATGACATAATGCCACTTAAATGGCATCTATTATAAAGGGCTTCCAGGAGGAACATCATTCAGTAAGGTGATGACAAAAGCTCCATCCCACGAGTCCAGATGTGCCATTCCCCTTGCCCTGTGGCAGGCTCTTACATTGGTGTCAGTCTCTGGTAAGTCTTACATCTGGAAACATGTGATTTCCAGAGCCTTCAACTGTTCAAGCAAAGACCCTCCAGCCCCCTTCAGTCTCTCCTTCTTGCCATCACTTGGAAATTCATCACTCCATCCTGAGCTGCTCGTCAATTTAATCCTGCTTGAACTGTTGTACCCACACACATCAAATAAAACCCTGAAAGCTTAGTTACATTTTTTTAAAGCATAACACATATTTTAAACAGCTTTTATCAGGCTTTAGCCCTTTAGTCAGACCCAGAGAAGGACAAATCAGCTAAGAGAATGCATGAAGCATGAAGTGGGAGGGGTGTGGTAGAAAATGCCAGTAGCACTTAGCCGGGAGGGGAGAGGTTTTCCATATTTCTCATGATGAGGGCATCTTCAATATACACACCACTGAAATGAACAAATGGAAAAAAGCAGAATGAGATAGAACAGACACTTGCTAGTTCTTGCTAGTGTTTGTAAAATCTTCCTGACACCCTTTGTTAGAGACTCAGTCTTCTTCAATTGGTGGGCAGGGGTGGGTGGGTGATGGCTCTTCTTGGTTGTCAACTGGACTACATCAGAAACGAACAATGGTCCAGAAATGGGGGACACACCTGTGGGAGATTGTTTTTTTTTTTTTTTTTTTTTTTTTTTTGTGCTAGGTTTGAAGTGGATGAATGTGGGTCTGCAGACCTTTGAGGCAGGTAGTCCCATGGCTTTAGTCTGAGCCACACCTTCTGCTGGAAGCCTACATAAGGATATGGGAGAAGGAATCTTTTGCTCTTTGCCTGCTTGCCCTCACCCTGCTAGCACATCCACTCCTTCACTGGCCTTAGAATCTACTTCTTTGGGATTCCGTGTTTAATAAAGGCCAGCTGAGACATCCAGCCTTGAAGACCGAACAACTGCTGGATCTTAAGATCTTATAAGAGAGACAAAAAGTCATTAATTAGAAAGAAAAAGTAATTGTTGGTCTTGTAATCTAGATTTTTACATTTTATTGTGTGTGTATGCATGTGCATGCCTAGTATCTGCAGAGGCAAGGAGACGGTTCCAGATCTTTTTGAGCTAGAGTTGTGGACAGTTGTGAGTCTCTAGATGTTAGTGCTGTGGCATGAACCTAGTGCTCTTATCCATTGAACCATCTCTCCAGCCCCTGGATTTTTAACCTAAATTATTCTTATTTTGGTGAGATTATCTGGGTCTTCTACATTCTTAAATTTTTCTATTCAAATGTTAAGTTTCTGCAAAACTTTTAAAACAAAACAGAGCAAAAATTCCTCACACAGTTCCCACAAACAAAAACATAATTGTCTTAAAGAGACTTCTTGAATATAAATGATTATGCAAAATGTTTAACTTCCAATCTTTTTACTACTTCTTTTCCTTTCTTATCTTTCTAAACTCCATGAGACTTTATAAGGAAAGTTCCTCAGAAAGAAGGGATCAGAAGTTGAGATGTGAAGCATATGGAACTGAGGTAATTAGTTAGTGAATTTAGATGGCATCTCAGAAAACTGCCTAGACTAACCATGAGCTCCTGGTCATGGCCCTCAGCCTCCTCCATGTTGGAATTAGAGCCATGTGTCACCATGACTGTCCCCTTTCTCATCTATTTTCTGAAGGACTTTGTGTAAAATTGATATTGTCCTTTGAAATGTTTAATCCACCAGTGAAGGTATTTGGTTGGGGAACTCTCCTTGCCAGAAAGTTTGTTGTTGCAAGTTTATGTTTGTTTGAAAGTTCTAAAAATTACTCAAAATTTTCTATTCCTCTTTTGTGTTTGTTTTGTCAACACTTACCCTTCCGAAGAATTTGACAATCATCAAACTTACTAAAGATATTTATGGCTTACCTTCTTCTATATTTACTCCCTTGTTGGTCTCCTACACTGTGTTTTCAGATGCTGATTTCAGAGCCCTGAGATCTGGTTGCACCCAGAGGAGCAGTTTCTCACTAACGCCTGTCTTTGTTGTGTAAACTTTGCTCTACCTAATTTAAAATTGATTGGTTAATAAAAAGCTGAAGCCTGTGACTAGGCAGAAGAGAGTTACAGGGAATTTTAGATTCCTGGGGTTTGGGGTTGGAAGATCATGAGGCAGGGGGAGGACAGAAGGATTATAGGAAGGAGACAGACAGGTACAAGAAGAAGGAAGCTGGAAGCTGGATGGTAATAGGTTAGCATGGAGAGAAACAGAGAAACACATCACCTGGAGGAATTTACTCTGAGGCGGCGTTGGAGAGAAGGAGTTCAGATGAAATACATGTGCAAGTATTCACATTAGTTTGGATGGGAAGTAGCCCAGATAGAAATGAGTGGCGGAAATGGTATGGGATGTGGGACTGAGAGATGAAGAGGTAGCTTGGGAGTTAGTATCTGCCCAGTTCAGTGATTGGGCATGCGAAAACTCTTTCAGGTGTGTGTCTTTTGTTGATATGTTAGCAGGTTAATAATAACCACTGTAATAACTATATACTCTTAATAATAAACATTAATAGCCTTTATATTTTCTACAACACTGTGGGGAACTGTGTAGTGCTGGCATTTCTCTTACTTCGGGTAAAGATAGTTTTGTTTTATTTTGTTTTAGTCATTCTTCCCTGATCACTCCATACAATGGTTGATTTTGTTACTTATTTCAGACAGTGAACATTTCACATCGCTAATTCCTGGGTTTTCACGTCATTGTCTCTTGTTCATAGAGTGTGCCCCATTGTCTGTCCTGTCCTTTGAGGATGGCTCTTTTCGTTACTTTCAGGATGTTTAGCTGACTTACAAACCTCACATTCCCACTTGCTGACAGCTGGATGCCGGTCATGTGACCTGGGCTCATACTGCGCTCTATTCTTAGAATTCTTGATTGGCTCTAAGAGGGAGCAGCCCATTCACCTGGTCCAATGAGACTCAAAAGCCCCAATTTTTTTTTTTCTGTAACAATTGCCAAGCATCATGGGAGCGGAGACAGTGAACTTAGAGCGACTCCCAAGAGCCTCCACAGGGCAGAGGTACATGAAAGCCAGAAAGAAGGACAGAGAAACCAAAGGACAGTTGGAGGGAAAGGCAGGCAAAAACATCTTACCATAGAAGTTCTTCAGAGGGTCTGAGATGACTCTGAAGGTATAGGGGCTTACAGCTAAGTCTTACAGGCCTGCGTTCAGTCCCAGATATCCACACAGTGGAAGGAAAGAATCCACCCACGTTCTCCTTTGATCTCCACACGTGCAACTCCACCCAAATAATAAATAAGCGAGTGAATATGATGCTAAAAATTCCCTAGCTCACTTTTGGCAATATGACAATAACTTTGCAGTCAGTTCTCTAAGTCAGCTAGGGTTGACGTCTTGTCATTGGCATGGGGGTGATGATGATGACAGCTGGTGTTTCTTTCCTTGCATTTGTTACGGAATTACTGGAAACTGCTCGAAGCACATGGAGGCACTTTCTTTCCTGCACTTTGCTCTTCCCCTACAGGCAGAAGTACGTGCTACTTTAGCATTCCTCCAGTAAGGTGATTTCAGCCTTGCAGCATACAGCAGGTAGGAGTCGTTTTGCATGATTCCATTCCAAGGGAGCTTTTTTAAAACTTCATACTCAGTTCACCCCTTGCTGACACATTCTCATATTCACCGAGTTTAAGGAATTACTACACCAGTCAGGGGCAAGACTTTTTAGATAAGATGGCAGGGGTCCCAGGCACCTTGAAGAAGCATCGTTAATGAGGCCCATGGATGAATAAAATATCATGTCTTCCATCACCTCACCCAGCCCCCATAGGATTGCTTGTAGTTTGAACATGGTCATCATTCTTTAATGACAACTTGTTAACATTTAGATTACCATTTTGTGTTCTAGCAAGGTGTCCTGCTGGCAGGTGACAAAAGGAACACCCATATTAAAGACAGCCAGTGGTCCTCCTGACTGGAATGCAGAACACATTTGAACTTGGTTTGGACCAATCTCCCGGCAAAGCAAAAATTTCCTCTGCTACTCAGAGCCTGGGCTATTTCCTTCTAACAAAGCTGACTTAGTTTCCAGAATTTTAATGCTATTCCTAGCATGCAAACTGTATCCCAGAGTAAAAGAAAAGTTAAATAAAGTAATAGAGGATTGATATCCAAAGTTTGCCGTAGAATACATCACTATCATCACCACCACCTCCACCCCTACCACCACCACCACCATCACAAACACTACCATCATCACCATCACCACCACCTCCACCATCACCACCACTGACACCATCATTACCATCATCACTACTACCTCCCCTACCATCACCACCAACAGCACCACTGTTACCACAACAGCCCCTACCACTGGCACCACCACCATTACCATGATCACCAGCAGCAGCAGCAGCAGCAGCAGCAGCAGCAGCAGCAACTTGTTACTTTTGCAGAACATCAGGCCTGAGCCCAGAGGTGCTGAACTAGAAGGTATACTGTAATACAACTGCTAGTTAATTTTCAGGCAATTACTGTCTCAACAAAGCCTGTACAGAACGTGCATCCCCACATTCAGCTGAGGATTACAGTCACCAAAGCTGCTCATCAAGAACCTATACACACCCAGAGTTTGTTACATGTTCCTGAACGCTGAAGGTACTTTTTGTGGGGTGGATGAGTTTAGGAGGGCTTTGAGTACTTGAAGTCTTAATAAGCCTTTCTAGTAACTTGGATGCATATAGTTTGGAATTGCCTTAGAAAGACCGAGTGGTTGCTATGGGATACACAGGAATGTTTAGCGAGAGGAACAGAGAAATGGTAGAAATGGAAAGAATTTCTACTGTGATTTGAAACTGTTAATACGCTTGTGTTTGAATGGACACGTTTCATATATACGCATTTATGTACATGCATATGTGTTACACGTGTGTAGTGTGATGGCTAATCTTGGTTGTTAACTTGACACACCTGGGAAGAGAAACCCTTAGCTGAGAAATTGTCTCCATCAGGTTGGTCAGTGGCTGTGTCAGTGAAACATGGTTTTGATTGCTAACTGATGAGGGTGGGCCTGGCCTACTGTGGACAGACGGTGCTGTTCCTAGGCATGTGAGCCTGGGTCTTAGAAGAAAGGAAGCTGAGCCTGCGCTGGGGTGGAGAGGAGGGTTATCAGCCAGTGAACTGCATTCCTCAGGCTCCCACTTCAAACTCTTGCCTTGAGCTCCTGCTGGGATGGGCTGTAACACAGAAGATGAAATAAGCCCTTTCCTCTCCAAGTTGCTTTTGGTCCTGATGCTTCTTTTTTGGTCACAACAACAGAAAGTCCCCTAGAACATATATGAATATAGGTAATAAAGGTATGTGTTCAGATATATGTGTACACAGCATATATACATACAGGTATGTTATTTGTACTTGGCCGTTAGCCATCATGATGGGTAAGGATACAGCAGCAGCAATCAGTAATACTTGCTGAGAGCTACTGTGTGCCAAGTGTTATGTAAGCCCCTTTATTAATTTATTTTCTTACCATGGCAATAAGGACTATTCTCCTTCAAAATGCTAATATACATGTGAATGTGTAGATGTATATAATTCTTACATACCATGTATATGAACATGTTTCTCTTGATTGTAGTTAATTATGAAACTACAGAAAAAGGAGGTTTTTAAGAAGTGATTTTTTATCTAGGCGCTAAATGTGGCTCATTTGCAATTCTTCTGTTTGGTACGGTAAAGATGGATTTCAGTTGCTTTGTAAAAGTTGAAGATCTTTTGGGCTGAAGCACTTTAATTTGTTCATATGCATGTGATGAAAAGAGTGATGTCCTCATCACAAGGCAGGCTGCAGAAGGCAGTGAGCCAATCCTTAGCTCCTAGAACACATAGCTTTGTCCAGACTTCTGGGCTTCTTCAGGCTGGTAAAATTTATTCTCACTGGTTTTTGTCTAATGTCACTATCTGACACAATGAGGCTGCCAGATTACTGACTGCTATAATGAACAAACAAAATTTGATTCTCAGCAGTCAATTCTTGGCTTCTTATTGCATTGAAGGAGGAAAAAGGTGAATCATTAGGAGAATAAATTGCTGGATTTGGGTTACACAATCAAACCTCCATACACACCAGGTTCACCTGGCTCTCTTGTTAGATGCAGATTCTGACACGGACATTCTGGTGTAAGATCCTTGGGCCCTAACAGACTCCCATAATGAGGGAGGCTATTGGTGCTGGTGCAGTGATTATTTGAACGACATTTGATGGAAAAAAAAAGAGTCCTTAATTTACACCGCAGCATCCATATTCCTAAGTTCATAGCTCAGACAATTGCATTATTTAGTGTATTTTCACAGGACGCTCACTTTCCAACAGGTGGTAAGGAATCCAGGCACTAGGGCAAGTACCTGCAACCTTGTCATTTGCCTGCTAGGTTTGGTTGTCTAATAACCTCCTTAATTGTGGCACTAGGATCCTTTCCCACAGGCTTGCAGAGGATGAAACGAGCTTATGCAAATGAACCACCCAAGATGCTGCCTGGCATGCAATAAGTGCTCAGGATATTATTCTTTCTGAGGACTTATGCTCGGACTCCCTCAAACTGTGTGAAGGCTCTTCAGGGCTGGCCTTGATGTTGGCAATATGATAACCAGCTGGGAATCAATGAGGGAGAGTAAATCAAGGTTCCCATGAATAATACATTAGGTTAATATTATGCAGTATAATGGGGATCTGACTCTATATAATTTAAAGGGGCTGAGTGACATTTTGGAGTAAATTTTTGGTCATGAATCAAAAGCTGTAATCTCCAGTCTTCAGTTTTCCAACGAAGCTTTTTGAAATTCTACCCAGGTTCCCATAACTCACACCCCACTTCCTATAAAAAAGTAGGTACTGTGGAATTAACTCCTGTGGAAACTATTACAACACTTAATAATTCAATTCAACAAGTATTTATTGAATATCCACAAGGCATTTTTCTAGTGGGGACATCAATAATTTAAGTTGTTGTCCGTATTCAAAGGACTTTGACGATGCCAGGAAAATGAGAGTTTCATTTCTTCATTTGTTTTACTCATTGATTCGTCACATACTTATCAAGTGCAATGAAGAGGGGCCAAGAAGCCCTATTCTTGCTGGCTCTTATTATCAGCTGAGGGTAGTAGCAGACCTGTATCCCAGCACCTGATAGTCTGAGACAGGAGGGTTGGAAGTTCCAGGCCAACCTGAGCTACATAGAAAGACCAGACTGAAAGAAAAACAGAAGGGGGAAAGAGGGAGGAAGGAATGAAAGAAGGAGGGAAAGAAGGAATGATGGAAGGAAGGAAGGAAGGAAGAACTTAGTCTATTTCTTATTCTCTTTGACAAGGGTTGACTAGTCAGTGCAAACAGATTACAATTAACAGCTAAGAGGAAATAGAGAAGCATATAGGGAAATGGCAGATAGGATCTTCGGGTTCTAAGGATTCCATAAAGTTTATGGAAAAAGTATGTGTACATTTGAGAGGGCAGGAGCAGATGTTAAAATCCCCAAAGAATGGCCTGGAGGAATCATCATTTGGATTCAGGACGGAAGTGGATAACAAACATTACTGAGGAGATGAAGGGGTGGCTTAGTTGGTGAAATGTGTAACTCAGAGGACTCAGTTTGACCCCCAGAACCTGGACTTAGTAGGGTGTCAATAAGGAAAGAGAAAGACATGAAGTTGGGAGGGAACTTTGTTAGAGTGATATAGAGATATAGAGGGAGCTGAAATGGGCAGTGACGTGTGTGTGTGTGTGTGTGTGTGTGTGTGTGTGTGTGTGTGTGTGTGCGCGCCTATGCACACACCATGGCTGGGGTGGAGGTCAGAGGACAATTTACAGGAGTTGGTTCTCCCCTTCTAGGACTTGGATCCTGAAGACTGAATTCAGGTCGTCGGGTTCGATGGCAGATGCCTCTACCTGCAGAACCACCCCTGTGGCCCTTACTCAGGATCTTATATTTTGAGTAAGAATCAAGGGCATCTGAAGAACAAACAGGTACACCTGCAGGAAAAGCGATTACATGTTACAATTAACACTGCGATGTTAAGGTGTTTCCTTAGTGGAGGTTTCCTGAGGTGATGAGATGGGGAACATGGGAAAACAGTTCCGTGGAGATGTTCCCAGAAGGCACTGCTCAGGAACTCACACTAGTAAAGGTTTGGGATCTCACTGTTCCTATGGTGTCTCCAACATGTTCCTGTGTGGCTGTGGGGACTATGGGTGCTGCTAGATGCTGGCCTCTGTACTTTGCTAGTAAATCAATGGGGGAAGACAGAACTTTCTAGTTCCCTGCTTCAGTGACCATGTGGTTTCAGAGCAAGGGGGATTTGGAGAAGACAAATACCAGGATAGTCACCTGTACATGAACACTGGGAACTGGCAGGGGGAAAAGGGCCACAAATACAGAGGCAATTTTTTTTCTTTTTTCACTCATTTAAAAAAGTTCACCCTTCCCCGGGTACCACATTTACACAGGAAGTTTAGACATCCCTGACTTTTCCTGTGTCTAAATTTTAGACTTCAGAATGCTGAAGTCTCAAGGAAGGAGGGGAGTCTTTGTTTCTAAGTGTCAACTGTTACCCTCACTGTAGGGGTCTAGTTAATGTCACTTGTCTATGCAGGTAGGATGGATGGAAAAGCCCTCCTTTTGTTCAACACTAGTGATCCTTCTGTGTCTCAGTAGCTCTTGAGCAGATGCCATGCCTCCACTGTGTCTGTTCCAGAATGGTTGTGTGAAATGCTTACAGGAATATATTTAAGTCCCTGCCTTGACTCATTAGTCAGCCTGCCCCATTGTAACCAAATCTAGTGGACTGGGACGGTTATGTCTCATGATTCTGCAGTTTGGAAAGCTCAAATTCAGCTTGTAGAGCTGATGTCTACTTGGCCTGTTTTCTCCATCACATGGTTCTTTGTTTTGTGCTCTCATGTGGTGACAGGAATGAGGGAGATTCTGAAATGTCTTTTTTTTTTTTGGGGGGGGGGAGCTGTGTCACATGTTTGTTCATTGGGACTCTGTTCTCATGACCTACTGACACCCAAAGGTTTTTTCCTCTAACACCAGCCCCTTAGGGGTTAGTTAGTAAGAGTCATTCTGCCACTTGAATTGTTCAGTGTTACTCTGGGGTCCTCTGGCTTCTCTGGGGCCTTATAAAATGAGGCAAGGGAAAGCTCTGCCTTAGGATGTTCTCTTAGTTACTTTCCTATTGCTATGAGCAGATATCATAGCTGGGGAAACTTAGAAAAGAAAGTGTTTAATTGAGGCTTATAATTTCGGAGGGTCAGAGTCCATGATGGAAGAGCAAAGTCACAATGTCAACAACCAAGAGCTTGGATCTTGATCCAAAAGTTGGAGCCAGAAAGTCTTTTTAGCTTCATAACCCACCTCTAGTGGCACACCCCAAACCATACCCCTCCAACAAAGCCACACCTCTAACAGTTCCAAACAGTTCCACCAACTGGGGACCAAGTATTCAAACCTATTAGCCTATGCTGGTCATTCCCATTCAAACCACCATAGATACTTTAAGTCATCAGGAAGTTGAGATAATCTTCGAGAATCTACATTGCTTCCTCTGGGGCATAGCTTGTCTACCTCCCCTTAGAGGAAAAACTTCATAGTACCAAAAGATGGTGAAAACTGGTGATTTAAGATGGAGCGTTGATATGGTATTAATGATGAAACGAATTTTAGATTATACTTCTAAAGATAGGATGTTCACAGTTCAAATAGCACAATGTGTTCTATATTTTATGTTTTCTGATTATTATGGGAAAATAGCTTTCTCTTCTAGGGGATACTCCAGTGACTCTTTTAAAGCATAATGTTTGAAGTTACATGCTTTGAGTCAGGCAAATCAAGACCTAAGCTTGCTGTCTGAAGCCAGAGTCTGAAGCCTTTCCCCAACTCTCACAGAGTTACCTGTCCACCCCATGGACACACAGATTCTTACCACATGACAGGAAGGACTAACGGAGATGAAACCGTCTGAAAGAGCATGTAGCATGCAGTGACCCTCCAGGGACTGGTGTTTAGCACTGTTGTTTTTGTTCACTTTTGCCATAGAAATTCCCGCAATTAAGACATCATTCAGAGGATAAGGGTCTGTCTGTACAAGTGCACTCACACGTGCCTATGAGTGTGGAAGTCAGAGGACAACTCCAGGCCTTGATCTTCAGTTTCCAAACACCATTCTCTTTCTTCTTCCCCTCTTCCCCTCCTCCATCACTATCTTCCCTTCCTCCCTCTTATTATCTTTCCTTCCTTCCTTCCTTCCTTCCTTCCTTCCTTCCTTCCTTCCTTCCTTC
>NW_026596234.1:7316165-7331753 GCF_907164565.1 Psammomys obesus | reverse complement strand
TTCCTTCCTTCCTTCCTTCCTTCCTTCCTTCCTTCCTTCCTTCCTTCTACCTCCCCTCCCTCCTTCCCTCCTTCCCTACCTTCTCTCTTGCCACAGGCTCTTACTGGCCTGGAGCTTATGACATCCAGGCTGGCTTCCAATGTGCTTCCTGTCTCTACCTCCACAGCACTGCGATTATAAAAACTTGTCATCACACCCAGCATTTTGTTGTTGTTATTTATTTTTCCTTTTATTGAAAATAGTTTTTTTTCTTCATAAAATATATCCTGGTTATGGTTTTCTGCCCCACTTCTCCCCCACCCCAGTTTCTCCATACTCCCCCCTCCCATCCAGAACCACTCTTTCATATCTCTCAACGGATTTCTGAGGGATAATGATAAAATAAAAGGAAATGAGATAAAATAAAAAAACTATCACTCCAGAGTTGGACAAGACAAACACAAACAGAAGAAAAAGAGCTCAAGGGAAGACACAAGAATCAGAGACCCACTCATTCACACACTCAGGAGTCCCATGAAAACACTAAACTGGAAGCCATAGTGTATACACAGAGGACCTGGTGCAGACTTGTGCAGGCCCTATGCATGCTGTCATAGTCTCCATGAGTTCATATGAGCTTTGATCCTGTAAATTTAGAAGGCCTTATTTAGGCCTTATTTCTTTGGTGTCCTCTAAACCCTCTGGCTCTTGTGCTTTCTGCCTCCTCTTCCTGAAGGGTTCTCTGAGCCTTGAGAGGAGGAATTTGATGGTGACATCACATTTAGAGATGAATCTTTCAAGGTCTCTCACTTTCTTCATAATGTCTGGCTTTGGGTCTCTGTGTTTGTTCCATGTGCTACATGAGGAAGCTTCTCTGATGATAGCTGAGCAAGGGACTAATCTATGAGTACAGCAGAATGTCGTTAGGGATCATTTCACTGCTATGTTCTTTTAGTAGAACAGTAGTATTGGGTTTTCCCATAGTAATCTGGGCTGTCTAGTCTCAGGTCCTTGACCAGCCAAGAAGTGTTGTGTATGGGCTCATTCTTGTGAAGTGAGCCCTAAGCCACCTCAGATTTTAGCTGTCGCTCCCGCAAGCTTTATGCCGCCATTGCACTAACATATCAGGCAGGCAGGGCACCATTGTAGACCAAAAGGTTTGTGGTTGGCTTGTTGTTTATGTTTCTCTTTTGAAAGCATAAAGAGTACCTTTCTGTACCAAAGATACTAGGACATAGGTATAAAGGCTCTGTGTAGGCACCAGCTCGACATCTCTATGTTCACTGAGTTATACAAGTCCTGTCTTCAGCAATGGTTCCTTGCTGTTAGTTTTTTGGAGAGCAACCTGAAGTCTTAGCAAATGTCTGGGTTGTTTAGTGATTCCCAAGGGACCTCTTTGGCCAACAACTCAACTAGATGTAAACCAGTTCCAGTACTGGAAACTTCATTTCGTGACAAGAAATGGCCAACTGAGACTCTGTCTCACAGGTTATTTGATGATTTCATTCAGCTCACCTTCATATATGTATATATTTTTGTGAAGTTTTTATTGTATTAGATTTCAATACTACACCTAAAATGACTCCCCCCCACCAACTTTAGCTATTTCTCCATGTATTTCATCCTCCATCATCCTCTCCCTTCACCACTTGATCCTGCCACTTCAGCCCCTACAAGTGGCTATATGACATATTTGTCTTTCTGGGTCTGTGTTACCTCAATTTGATCATTGTTTTTCCTAGTTCCATCCATTTGGCTGCAAATTTTATGATTTTATGTGTTTTTTTTTAATGGCTGAGTGATATACATTGTATAAATGTATCATCTTTTCTTTTCTGTTCTTCTGTTGAGGGACATCTATGTTGGTTCCAATTTCTGACTATTATGAACAGAGCAGCAATGAACATGACTGAGCAAGTATCTCTGTGGTAGATACTGTGGTTCTTTGGGTATATGCCCAAGAGTGGTATAGCTTGATATTGGGGTAGATAGGGTCCCATCTTCCTGAGGAATTGCCTCACTGATTTTCACAGTGGCTGTACAAGTTTGCACGGCTACCAGCAACGGATGCATGTTCCCCTTACTCTTCTTAGTGAGGGAACCTGGTAGGAGACCCAGCCTGCCTCTCTCTCTGGCTGCCTGAGAACCCTCTGAACTCCACCTTTGCATCTGAACCACTGACATGTCTCGTGCTGACATGGATGTGTAGGTTGTGCTATGCACCATCAGCTCACACCAGTGAATTTCTGATGTCTAGTATAATCTTCAAACTGTGATCTTTTCCTAGGATCCACCAAGGTTGTATACCTCGTTGATTGATAATCATCAGACTGCAGATCTGGGCATTCGTTGTCAAGCTGCTCAAAGTCTGACAGCCTGACATCACTCACCCTGGGTTCATTTGTCATCTCTGATAAGTAAGGGGCAATGGGCTTGGGACATCTTGTCAGCACCCAGCCTGCCTGCAAGAGCCTTTTCTTCCATGGCCAGCTCAGACTCTTAGGAGTGCTCCTGGAGACAGAGACAAGCTGAGCTCTTTGCTCATTAGAATCCGCTGGCAAAGCTGATGGTGGTTCCCAGTGAGTTAGTGACTATTCCACGCCACACGTCGACTTCACAGGCTGCTGCATCTAAACCGGGAAAGTCTGGGATTTGGGTGGAAACATGCTCAGTGGACAGAACAAAATAACAACCACTGTAGTGAAAAGTTCTGCATAGATTTTGAGAACAAAAAATTCAGAAAAATTTGAGATCATTAAAAACAAGCTAAAACTCTCTGCCAGGTCAGTTAATTTAAAAACTACCAAATAAAAATAAAATACTTGACTATTTTATTTCTATCTGGTTATCGCTCTTCTTTCCTTCCTTGCCTTCTCTGCATTTCTTCCTTTAGTCTTTCCTCCATTCTATTCTTCCTTTCTCCCTCTCTTCTTTCTTTTGTTTCCTCCCTCCCTCTCCCTTTCCCCTTACTCTCTCCCTCCATTCTTCTACCTTCTCTCTTCCTTGTTATTTCCTTCCCTCCTTCCCCCTCCATCCCTCCTTTCATCCCTCTCTGTCCTTATTTTTCTTCTGCCCTCTCTCTCCTTCATATTTTCCCTCCTCTCTCCCTCCCTCCCTCCTTCCTTCTGTTTCGTTTTCAATAGGGTGTTTTTATGTAGCCCAGGCTGGATTAACTATGTCTACACATTGTGCTAGGAAAGCACATAATTGAGTTTTTGTCCTAGGGCTTAACGAACCTGGTATTCTGGAAATCGGGCCAAACCATTGTATTTGGAAGAATCTTCTAAGTACTTCTAATGCATATTATAGCCTCAGTCAGTGACTGGAAGGATGTCTTGGTTGACTGCCCTCACTGCAGACTAGTTTGCTTTGCCCCATACATGGATGGTTCTCAAATAAGCGTCCCTTTAGGGAAGATCTATCTACAGAATGTTCCATTTCTGTTAGAGTAGCCTTTGCTATTCTATACTTCACCCATGAAACTGATTGAATGTTGTTGGAAATACTTAGTCATATTCTTCAAGCTTGCATATTAACCATCATTTTTTTCTCTCACCAGATCAGATAGCTCAAGTGAAGCTCTCATCTTACTTCATGTGAAGAGATTGCATCTCGCATGCTTTCATCCACACCTCTGTTCACTTCTCTGTATTTTCATCGTAATCCTTTGTAGTCCTTGGGACACTGGGCACAATTCAGCACATGTGGAAAGCACCCATCTTCGTGTGGCCTTATGGAGATTCTCTTTCACTGGACCAGAAAGGCTCACCTGTGTCCTTCTATGTAGCTCTGAATTGTCACTGTGTTTATGCAGTGATTTATGGAATTGAGGAAGACACCTTGATGCTTATGATTAAAAAGAATGAAATGTGTAATTAAAATTGCTCAAAATACAATTTTATGCATGAGCGCATTTTTGAAAAGTATGTGCAAATGTTGAATCTAATCATTGTAGTTTTAAAAATAAATATAATGAATGCTGAATTGCTATTGATTGTTACTTTTTAAAAATTATGCCACCTGGGATTCTGACCCTGGAAGAATCTAAGTATTGTTTCTGTTGTCATTACGTTGTTTTAGGTTTGAAGAACACAAAAGACAGAGAATCCTTTAGCAGAAAGTAAAGCTCACAATTAAAGCATCACAATTAACTTTTTGAATTTGGCAGAATGCATGCTTTATTTTCCTTAAAGGAATACATTGAAATAAAAAAGGAATTGTTATATTTTGGTTTTTTTTTTAAACAATGAGTGTCTTGGGGGCAATTATAGAGATATGCAATCCATTTTACTTCAATAACTACTGGTTTGCACACTCAACCCTTATTTACACTATAATTCACGTTGTAAATGAGCAAGCAGTGAGCTTGAGAAATGTTTTGAGAGGAGGAAGGAGCTAACTTTAATTACATGACAGGCCACCTTTTACTTATGAGAATAAAGTCAAAGATTTTTCTAAAAAACTATAGAAAAATGGAAGAGAGGTGATGTTCCCTCAGGGGATTGCAAGAAATTAGTGTATTTATCACACTTTCCAGCTATAAAATATGTCTGCATAACACATATCCATAAAGACATCAGTAGTAATAAAAGTCATATATGTATTCTTGTTCACTCTGTCCTGTCTATATATAATGTATAAATATATGTATATAAACATATATGATATTTCGAAGGTTACTTATTGTAAATTACATATACATGTATGTGTTTGCGTGTGGGTTGGTGCATGAGTGTCAGGGTGCTCACAGAGTCAGAAAGAGGACATTAGAAATCCTGGAACTAGAGTTAAAAGTAGTTTCAGACTACTTGAAGTGGGTGCTAGGAATAGAACAGGTCCTGTGGAAGAGCAGAAAATATTCTTAACCACTGAGCCACCCCTCTTGCCCCATGTGCTGGCTAGTTTTATGTCGATTGACATAAGCTAGAGTTAATCAGGAACAGAGGGAGCCTCGGCTGAGGAAATGCTTCCACAAGACCCAGCTTCAGGGTGTTCTCTTAATTAGTGATGCATAGGGGAGCCCAGCCATTGTGGGTGGTGCCATTTCCAGGCTGGTGAGCCTGGGTTCTCTAAGAAAGTAGGATGACTTGAAGTTTAAGTCTCTGAAGAAAGAAATTGAAAAAGATGTCAGGAGATGGAAAGATCTCCCGAGCTCATGGATGGGTAGTATTAACAGTAAAAATGGCCATTCTGCCAAAACCAATCTACAGATTCAATGCAATTCCCAACACAGTTCTTTACAAACCTTGAAAGAAAAATTCCCAACTTCATACGGAAGAACAAAAAACCCAGAATTTTCGAAACTATCCTGTACAACAGATTGTCTGGAGGTATCTCCATCCCTGATATCAAGCTGTACTACAGCAATAGTAATAAAAACTACATGGTATTGGCATAGAAACAGACTGGTGGATCAATGGAACCAAATAGAAGACCCAGAAACAAACCCACACACCTATAGATACTTGATTTTTGAGAAAGATGCCAAAACTATTCAATGGAAAAAAGATAGCATCTTCAACAAATGGTGCTGGTCCAACGGGATGTCTACATGCAGAAAAATGAAAATAGATCCATATTTATCACCCTGTACGAAACTAAAATCTAAGTGGATCAAAGACCTCAACATAAAACCAGACACATTAAACTGGTTAGAAGAAAAAGAGTAGGAAAGAGCCTAGAATGCATTGACACAGGAGACAACTTCTTGAACAGAACACCATCAATAAATGGGACCTCCTGAAAATGAAAAGCTTCTGTAAAGCAAAAGACACTGTTGTCAGAACAAAACGACAGACTGGGAAAGAATCTTCACCAACCCTATATCTGACAGTAGGCTGATATCCAGTATATATAAAGAACTAAAGAAGTTAAAAAGTAACAAATCAAGCAATCCACTTAAAAAAAATGGGGTATGGAGCTAAACAGAGAATTCTCTGTAGAGGAATATAGAATGGCAGAGAAACACTTAAAGAAATGTTCACCGTCCTTAGCCATCAGGGAGATGCAAATCAAAACGACCCTGAGATTTCACCTTATACCCATCAGAATGGCTAAGATCAAAAAAACTCAAGTGACAACGCATGCTGGAGAGGTTGTGGAGAAAGGGGAACCCTCCTCCATTGCTAGAGGGAATGTAAACTTGTACAACCATTTTGAAAATCAATCTGGCACTTTTTCAGACAATCAGGAATAGTGCTTCCTCAAGATCCAGCTATACCACTCCTAGGCATATATCCAAAAGATGCTCAAGTACACAACAAGGACATTTGCTCAAACTTGTTCATAGTGGCTTTATTCATAATAGCCAGAACCTGGAAAAAACCCAGATGCCCCTCAGTTGAAGAATGGATACAGAAATTGTGGTACATTTATACAACGGAATACTACTCAGCAATTAAAAACAAGGAAATCATGGAATTTGCAGGCAAATGGTGGGATCTAGAAAAGAACATCCTGAGTGAGGTATCCCAGAAGCAGAAAGACACACAGGGTATATACTTATAAGTGCATACTAGACCTATAAGATAGGATAAACATACTAAAATCTGTACACCTAAAGAAGTTAATAAGGAGGACCTGGGGTAAGATCATCAATCCTCTTTTAGAAAGACAAATGGAATGGACATTAGAAATAGGAGAAAACAAGTAACAGTACAGGAGCCTACCACAGAGGGCACCTGAAAGACTCTACCTAGCAGTGTATCAAAGGAGATGCTGAGACTCATAATCAAAACTTGGGCAGAGTATAGGGAAAGAAGGGGATGTTGGTCTTACCAACCTGGAGAGGACAGGAGCTCCACAAGAATCAAATATATCTGGGCACAGGGGTCTTTTCTGAGACTGTTTCTCTAATCAAGGACCATGCATGGATATAATCTAGAACCATTCTTGGATGTAGCCATGGCAGCTCACTATCCAAGTGGGTTCCCTAGTAGGGGAACAGGGACTGTCTCTGACATGAACTCAGTGCCTGGCTCTTTGATACCCCACCCTCCAACCCGAGGGAGGAGCAGCCTTGCTAGGCCACAGAGGAAGACATTGCAGCCAGTCCTGAAGAGACCTGATAAACTAGGGTCAGATGAAATGGGAGGACGACCTCCCTCATCAGTGGACTTAGAGAGGGGCAGGGAGGAGATGAGGGAAGGAGGATGGGATTGGGAAGGAATGAGGGAGGGGGCTACAGCTAGGATACAAAGTAAATAAACTGCAATTAATATAAAAAATAAAAATTTAATTAAAAAAAAAAAAAGAAAGTAGGATGAGCAAGCCATGATGAGTAAGCTGGTAAGCAGCGCTCCTCCAATGTCCTCTGCACCCTCCATGGCCTCTGCATCAGCTCCTGCCTTCAGGTTTCTGCCCTGCTTGAGTTCCTGCCTTCACTGCTTTTGATGATGAACTGTTATATGGAACTGTAAGTGAAATAAACCTTTTCCTCACCAAGATGCTTAGCAATAGGACAGCAATAGCAACACTAGCTAAGTCAGAAATTGGTGCCGGGACTGTGGGGTATTGCTGTGACAGACCCGCTGTGTAATTTTGAGGAGGATTGTGGAAAGACTTTGGAATTTTGGGCTAAAAAAGCCAATGAATGTTCAGAGCTTGGTGAGCTGCTCTACGATCTTGGAAGAAAAGAGTGTTGAGAGAAATGTGGACGATGGAGGCTTGGCTTGTCAAGTTCTGGAAGGAAGTCTGAGAGTCACTTAAAAGACTCTTTCAGGAACATTGCATATTTTGAATGCAGAATCTGAGTTTCTGATTAGCTGGGGCTGAATAATTGGCTATGATTAACCATTACTACTAAAGTAAAACCTTCATTTTATAGGGACAATTGATGCTGGATTCAAGCTGGAGTGAAGCAATCAGTGGTGATTAAGAAGAGGACAACAACATTGAGGTGTAATCTGAGAAGTGTTTCCTCAGGGTCAGCGCACAGAAGCTGTGGTCCAGATATGGCCAAGGTTTTACCTCATACTGGCAGCCAAACATGGTAGTCTAGGAGTCACCCAAGTGGTGCTGGTTTTAAGGCATGAAGAGGTTGAGGAGGATAGCTGAGGCGTGGCACTGCCTGGCAGGGCTGGAGTCCCTGAGGGAGCTTAGGGGAGGCTATTGGTGAACGTACAGCCCAGCTGAAGCAAGAGACCTCAGTGTTTTTGGAGATGCCAGTACCGTGAGATGACCACTAAGAACAGCAGCAGCAGTGGAATGGAGCCAGCCACAGCCTTCGACAAGCTGTCTGTGCTGCAGATGACAGAGTCAGAAAAATGACCCAAGCCCAAGGGAGGAGCCCAATTGTGAATGAATCTTTACTGTTTTGGTTTGTTTTGGCTTTGTTCACATTGTGACTTTTTCCAAATTCTTTCCTCTTGAAATGAAGTATTTAACTCCTTTTCGATTTTATAAGGGCCCAGTTTAGAGTCTTTGGATTTTAGAAAAGACTTTTTGTTTTGTTTTGTTTTGTTTGCTTTTCTTCTTTTTAAAGAGACTAAACTTTTAATGTGCTTAAAGTTGTAAAGACTGCGAGACTTTTAAAGTTACTTATATTTTATATTGTGGTATTAATATTAATGTGCCTTCCTTGGAATAAATGAGAAAGGAAAGGTTCAAACTGAAAAGTGTTGTGTGTCAAATTGACAAGGGGTCAGTTGTGCTGGCTTGTTTTATGTCAGTTTGACACAAACTAGAATTATTGGGAGCAGAAGGAGCCTCAACTGAGAAAATGGCTCCATAAGACCCAGCTGTAGGGCATTTTCTTAATTAGTGATGGATGGAGAAGGGCCCAGTCAATTGTGTGTGGGGCATCCCTGGATCGGTGGTCCTGGCTGGGTACTATAAGAAAGCAGGCTGAGCAGGGTATAAAGATCAAACCAGTAGGCAGCACTCCTTTCCGGGTTCCTGCCCTGCTTGAGTTCCTGCCCCCGCTGCTTTTGATGGTGAACAGTTGTATGGAGCTGTGAGCGAAGCAAACTCTTTCCTCCTCAGGCTGCTTTTTGTCATAATGTTTCATCACAGCACTCGTAACCGTAATTAGTAGTTAAGATATCCCATATACGTATTTTAAAAACACCTCATGTGATAAATTATGCATGTCTTCTTTAACAATATGAAAGGTCTAATCTGTAGGGTGTCACTCTATTTAAAATAATGCATTATATAAACACCACATAATTTGCTTAATTAGTCTTTTATTATTACTGAGTCACATTATTTCCAGACTGTATCATAAATAGAATCCAATCATTGTTCCTATGGAAAGTAAGCATGTACAACTGTTGGCTTTAGGATCCTGCCTCTACGGTCTACGTCTTGGCTATGGCTATTAGGGACTTTCATATCTCCTCCCAGCTTCCACCAAAGTCATTACAGCCTATGCATCTCTGCCTTATCATTAGAGAAGGGTTTTCCTGGGTTAAAAAAAATGCAAGTGTAGTTTTCTACTTATTTCCAGGTAAACATTTGAAATATTAAGACCAAGAGACTTTTTGTCTTCTGTATTCAATTGAATTTATCTCTTGAAATACTTCTTTATATAATGTGTTGTACATATATACATGTGTATAAATATGTACATTGCATATATATATATATATTGCATATATATGTATATATATGGTCATCATATAATTGCAGTGTTCATAGAGGTCAGAAAAGGCCATTGTATCCCCCTGGACTTGGGTTACAGGTGTTTGTGAGCCACCAGGTAAATTCTGGGAACTAAACTGGGTGTTTTATATTGTGATCTTGGTATTAATCTGTAAGAGCAGTATGTGTCTTAACTGCTGAGCCATCTCTCTAGCTCTGTACTTTCTCTTAAACAGACCAACTTTTGGAAATGTTTTTGAATCGACTGGAACTGTCAGAGAAGTGACTATTCACACTCAAGGGTCTTCCATTTGTTCATGGGGAAACCACACATGGCCCCTGCTATCTCCATGAATCCTGGGACTGGGCTATACACAAAAATTTCATGGTATCAACATATATGAACTTTTGTCTATCTAATGTAATGTCTTTACTATAGTTCAGCTCTTTGCATTGCACTTATGTACGGAATCTTAATTTTCTGACATTTTTATTATAAGAATTTATTTTCTCCTTTTGCTCTATGCTTCTTAAATTCTTCATTATCTGTGCTTTATGGGAGCAATGTACAATTTCCTGTCCAATATTGCACCGCCAATCAAACAGAACAGAGACCACTGATGACAATATTGCCAGCCTGCCTTTCTCTTCTTTGAATCTGCTATGTTTTTGTTTTGTTTCTCTTTTTGCTTCTTGAGGCAGAACTCTGGATCTACCACTGAGTGAACTATGTGGCTTTGAGAGATCTGCTAGTCTTGTTTTGGATGCTGTTCTCTGTTCTGTGAAATGGTTACAGGGGCAGTCCTGGCCTGGTGTGGCTGCTATCAGCAGAGCAGCTGACACTGTGCACACACTTAGCTGATGCCTGCCATGCTTTGCAGCTCACCGAGGAGTAGCTTTGCCTCTTCTCCACCACTTTGTTTGGGCTGTGTTTCTTATAGTTAACAGCAAATTGAGCCTTTTGTTGTTACACTCCAGGATCTTTCTTTTAATAAGCTTTTAATTTCCATTTTTGCTTTCTTGAGGGTGAGCTATTTGACCTCAGTAATTCAGCCTGTGCTTTGGGTGTATGCAGGGCTGTATTTTCCTGTTCATCAGTTTCCTATTCTGCTTTTTACATACCATGCCATCCATATAATGTGTAGTCTGGGAAGGTAAGCAGACACAGCTATTTTTTTTTTTTTTGTTAGTTTGTTTTCATTGTATCAAGATTACCCCCTACCTCATCCTTAAATAATATTATTGACTCATCCTTGGTCCCTATCACTCATCTTTTCTCAGTGGTAACCTTCGCTAGATCAGTGGTTCTCAACCTGTGGGTCACACTCCCTTTGGGGTCAAATGACCCTTTTAGAAGGGTAGCATGTCGGATATGTTGCATATCAGACATTTACATTACAGTTCATACCAGTAGCGAAATTACAGTTATGAAGTAACGATGAAAATAATGTTATGGTTGGGGGTCACCATAACATGAAGCACTAGGAAGATAGAGAACCACTGTCCTAGATTCTTCATGTCTCTTTAGCTTTCTTTTGTGTGTGGGTTTCTTTGCTGTGTATGTGTCCTTTCTAAAAACTCATGACAACATTACAAAAATGGCAAACATTGAGACAGTACTCTATGGTTTCTGGCATAAAATGCATTATTTTCTTTCTTTCTTTTTTTTTTAATGTGTATTTGGTCATTGGAATAGAAGTTGAGTAAGGAAAGTAGGGAAATGCAAAAGCCAAGATCCTAGCTGGGCCAGGAAAACACACAATGATACCCAGTGGCATTTTTTTCTTTCCATCAATATTTTTATTTCATGTCCTTTTATTTCCAAATCACAGCAAAGCCTGTGCCGCCATTGTACTTTATTCACCTCAGCTAATAAAATAAAAGCAATCCCTGTGTTTACACAATTATAAAGAGGACCTGGCTTTTTTGTGAATTACATCCAGTCTCTGCTCACATTAACATATCTGTCATAAAGAGACCTAGAAGCCAATTCAGGTACAGCTTCAAATAGAAAAGAAAAGCGCCTTGATTTCTTGAGATTACATTTATTATTTGGGACTGCAATCTTGTTTATCTTGATGAGGAGCTCCATGCTCAAGAAAAATGTAATTTCAAATAAATCTCCCCCTGCTCTTTCTTCATGCTGAACTTTGGTGCCCATTTCTCTAGCAGATGCTGTTGCAAATCTCTGTACCTGGGGACCTGCTGTTATTCTAGAATAAAAGGTAAGTATAGATACACACTTGGAAAGTCTCTGAAAGTAGGCAGCTTTAGACAACTTGCTGTAGTTATAACCATGAGGAAGTCATGGTTAGTAAACATAAGGGTTTGCTCTCTGCTCTCAGGGCTGGAGGCCTCCCCCCAAATAAACAACCTCCTGTTTCTCCTTCATCCCTTCTTTGATGTCCTTCAAAGACAACAGTTTCTTCATTCCTGTAGCATCATGGGATTGAGTTTCAGGGGATGTGACTGGGAGGTTTCATCCCCACATCTACCAGACTTCCTGATCACACTTGAATCTGAAATCAGATGTCAGGTTATCACTGTAGATAATATTAATGTATTTGTTGAACTAGACTGTCCTGGAGGCAGCATAATGTAGAGTCTCTTAATGAGCTTTTACCTGGACTGAGAAGGACACTTGGACAGCACCTGCTCTCCTGTATAGAATCCCTTTCAGTCCTTGGACACCGTATCCACACTTACAGACCTCACGCTTGCCTTATTGTAAAATGGAGATCCCACCAAGAGTGTATCTTCCATGTTTGTCAGGAGCATGAAGTATAAGTATACAAGAAACAGGTTAGCATAGTAACGGCAGAAAAGAGCTCTCAGATTGGAGAACATTTGTATGACATTGGCAAGTCCCTTTTCTTTACTATCAAATTGGTAGATTGATATCTGAGCCTCAGATGTAGATGACTGACTTTTAATTCTGACTTCTTAGGTTTTATAGTTTATTCCAGGACACGTGAGGGTGACTATGGGTTATATTTCCTTTCAACATTTATCTCAGTCTAATTCACAACCACCCTTATCATTGCTTAACTCTTCTAAGCCTCCTTGTAAGCAGATCTGGGGAATAGAAAATAAGCTGTTCTGTTTGCCTTGCTGCTGACAATGCCCTTGTTCATCCCTTGCCTTTCCTGGGCCAGAGCATGGACTGATGAAGGGATTATGTGAACCCTGGCAAGCTTTCTAGCCGCCTGTCATGGTTGGTATTGATCATTAGCTTGACAGGATCTAGAATCACTGAAGAGACAAGGCTGTCTGTGAGGGATTGCCTAGATAAGGGGTGTCCTCCCATCCCAAGTAACCTTAAGCATGGGCAGCATAATTGCACAGGCTGGGAGTCTCCACAGACTGAAAGAGTGAAGGTGAACTGGGCACCAGTGTTTCCTGCTCTCTGCTTCCTGACTGTGGATGTCATTTGCCTCATGCTTTGCTACCAAACTTTTGTCACCATGAAGGACTGTATCTTCAAATGTGAGCCAGTATAAACCCTTTGCTTTTGTCAGTTTTCTTTTCTCATAGCAACTTGAGACAAGTTGCCAAAGGACTCCCCATGGAAAAGTAGGTTTCCAATACTATCTCATATAAGATAACAAAGTACAGGAGTCAGCGTTTCACAGAGACAGTTTCAGCACTATTCACAACAGGTGAGTTATGGAATCAACATGGAAGACTGGATAGAGAAAATGTCATATATATATATATATATATATATATATATATATATATATATATAATGAAATTATTTCAGCTATCAAACAGAGCAAAATTACATACTTTTTCAGGAAAATGGATGCAACTAATGGTCATCATATTAAGTCAATCTCCAGAAGCCAGATATTGGATGTTTTCTCTTATTTATGAAGCCTAAATGTTATAAATGCAGATAACATCATATACACATTGATGACCTAAAAGTGGAAGCCAAAGTGTCTAGGGGATAAGACAGGGTCAGTGGCAGAGGGAGAAGGTAGAAAGGGGAGGGTAGGAGAGCAGAGGTCAATATGGATGGTCAGAATCCAAGTATAAAAAGAATGCCAGTGTCCCAGGCCTCTTTCCCCTCAGTACTTAAGAAGGATAAACTGCCATTCAATTTAATGTCTTCTCATCACTTTTAACAACAACGAATGACATCATAACAACAATGAATAATGTCACCGCTTCATTGTAAATGGAAAAGCAGCCTCTGAAACAGCCCAGGAAAATGATGGCAAGTCCTGCATCCATGCTGATGGGTGCTCAAATATGTGTGCCAGAACTAAATTCCCCTGTGCTACAGCCAATAAACAAGATCAGTTTCTTCATGCATGCAAGACAGACATGCTTGGCAACGGAGAATTTGTTTTCATTCACGAGTGCAGAGGAGACCAGACTACACACAAGAACGCCATAAGTGATCCTGAGCACAGCCTAGTATCCCAGCATGGCCACCACCAGCTACATACCTTCAAGTTGGTGACCAGGCTGCTCTGAGGCTGAAATCTGAGGTAGAAGTTACGTGGGTTCTTATCAGGCGCTGAGCTTTCGTCTCATCTATGTGGGTTATTTTTATTTCTCTAGACACCCCATGCGGTCAGAGCTAAGACGGTCCATGGGCACACAGCATGCAAACATCACAGCTGGGGTGAGAACTAATTGGACTAACCAGAGACCACAGAGGCCACAATCTTCACCTTGCGTACTGCATGCCGCACAAAGAGAGGCTTCATTTCAATAGAGATAAGTGGGGTGTTTTCATGTCTTGTACTTAGCCTGTGTTTTAATGCACAAGAGACAAGGAGAGAGGGCGAAGGAGAGAAAGAAAAAAGTCTGCACACATCCCTAAGATAATCACATCTCTCAATCTTAGAAACGTAAATAGATTCACATAAAGACACATACCCAAACAAAGCGCAGCCCAAAGAGAAAGACTGAGTTGGTTGCTCTCCTCCTTCTTTGTAGTATAATGTTTTATGTTAAGGTAGCCATGAATCTCCGACTTGACTTAATTAAAAAATCTGCTTCATTTCTAAACTAGCACTCAGGTAAGTGTCAGCCTTCTAATTATACGCACAAAAAATATGTTTGGAGCCTGTACTAAAAACTGTTTGCACGAGGCTTTAATCACTGTGAAGGAAAAGCTGGACCTTCCAGCGACATAAATAACCATCTATTTCTTAAGTGTGCTGTAGAGTTCTCTCCCTGAGAAAATTCCACGACTTTGAAAGTAATATAATGGTAATTAATTACTAGAAAGAGATTAACGCTGCCTGCCAAGAATGCTAAAGAAATGCAAGCAGCCCCAGGAATGTAATCTGCAGGAAATTCAGCAGGGGTGTGTGTGTGTGGGGGGTGGTGGCGTGTGCAGAGTCAAGGCTGTTTATTTCATATTTCAAACGGTTCCCAGATGGTCATTTCTCCTTTTATTTTACTTTCTTGTACTGTATTAGTCTGGGTTGTTTTGCTGTAATCTATTAGTGCAGTCAACTCTTACCAAAACAGTTGCATTCTCTTACCATTTCTCATGGGTGAGTATGGTGCGTGTGGATGTGTGAGATGGGCACACACATGCAGAGTCCATAGGAGGATGGTGATGTCTGCTCTACAATTCTTTGTCTTATTCCCTTAAGACAAGATCATTCACTGGACACGGATCTGGGGGTGGGTGATGGCAGCAAACCATAGTGCTGCCTCCCTCTGCTCTCCACAAGGCTGGGGCTACAGGCCTGTGCCTGCCTTTTTATGTTGGTGCTGGGGATTTGAACTCAGATCCTCAGCTCACGCAGTAAGTGCTCTTATTCACTAAGCCCTTGTCTTCCCAGTTCCCAAATAACTTTGGATTGGCCTTTGTGTTCTTAAAATTAAACTCTTGTTTCACGGTACTTATTGTCATGACACTTTGCCCAAAAGCCTTTGGTGACTGTTAATTTGGGGTACATTTTAATTTTGCATGTTTGTACGTGTTTGTGTGCATGTCTGTTGGGCACACGTGTGTGTGTGTGTGTGTGTGTGTGTGTGTGTGTGTGTGTGTGTGTG
>NW_026596234.1:7233433-7316155 GCF_907164565.1 Psammomys obesus | reverse complement strand
TGTGTGTGTGTGTGTGTGTGTGTGTGTGTGTGTGTGTGTGTGTGTGTAAGCTAGAAGACAACCTCAGGTACTGATCCTCTAGTAGTTGTCTGGCTGAGCATCTCTCAGCTCCTATGTTTCAGTCTGTAAAGAAGAACACTGAGTTCCTCATGAGCATGAATACATTCTAGCCCCACTTTTCTAGGCTCCATCATGCCCTCTTCACCAGCCCACTGATACCCAAATTTAACTGCTGAGACATGATTGGGAATGTAGGAGTTAGAAATAATTGTTGGGCCACTCCCAGGAGTTAGCTTTTCTAGGCAAATGGACCTGTAATCTCTGCTGTAACAAGTGAGCCAAAGTATTCAGCCACGTTGGAAAATCATTTGCTGTAAACCACACTGCTTGTCTTTCCTGTGTCATGTTAACTGTGTTTCCAGAACCTCTCTATCCAGCATCAACCATCTTGCTTCTAGATGTGGGGAGTTCAGTGGCTTACTGGTGTTGGTTTGGGTTTCCTCATCACAAAGCAGTCTTCTTTCTTTCTTTTTTTCCTTTCCCTTCCTTCCTTTTCTTTTCTTTCTCTTATTTTTTCCTTTCCTTTCCTTCATTCCCCCTCCCTGCCTTCCTTATCTATCTATCTATCTATCTATCTATCTATCTATCTATCTATCTATCTATCTATCTATCTATCTATCTATCTATCATCTATTGTTTAACTTGAAATAAGTTCTTGTTACTAATTTCCAGATAGCCTTGGTAAAGAGCGTTTTCTAGAATGGCTTCAGCACCATCCTAGTTAGACAACAGTGAGGACAGGAGCAAGTTAGTGCTGCCTTCACAGCCTGTCTCAGATGTGACATGCTCTCACTTCTGCTGTGTTCCACACATGCACAAACAGCCATTGAGTGCACTCCCAACTCCAGTGGTGGCACCTTGTTTTCCTCTCAACTGTGACAAAATGCACTGACAGAAACAACTTAGGGGAAGAAGGATTTCTTTTTTAAAGTTAATTAATTTTTTAATGAATTCTAGTTTATTCACTTTGTATCCTAACTGTAGCCCCCTCTCTTGTTCCCTCCCAATCCCATCCTCTTTCCCTCCAGCCTTCCACCCATGCCCTTCCCCCAGCCCACTGATAGGGGAGGTCCTCCTTCCTTCCCTTCCTTCTGATTCTAGCCTATCAGGTCTCATTAGGACTGGCTGCATTGTCTTCCTCTGTGGCCTGGTAAGGCTGCTCCCCACTCAAGAGCCACTGAGTTCATGTCAGAGACAGTCCCTGTTCACATTACTATGGAACCCACTTAGACACTGAGCTACCATGGGCTACATCTGTGCAGGGTTTCTAGGTTATCACACCATGCATGGAAACAACCCAGATGTCCTTCAATTGAGGAATGGATACAGAAATTGTGGTACATTTACACAATGGAATACTACTCAGCAATTAAAAACAAGGAAATCATGAAATTTGCAGGCAAATGGTGGGAACTAGAAAAGATCATCCTGAGTGAGGTATCCCAAAAGCATTAAGACACACACGGGATATACTCACTTATAAGTGGATATTAGACATACAATATAGGATAAACATACTAAAATCTGTATACATAAAGAATCTAAGCGAGAAGGAGGACCCTGTGTAAGATATTCAATTCTCATTCACATTCAGAAGAGCAAACAGGATGGACATTAGAAGAGGGAGAAAACAGAGAACAGGACAGGGGCTTACCACAGAGGGACTCTGAAAGACTTTACTCTGAAGGGTATCAAAGCAGAGGCTGAGATTCACAGCCAAACTTTGGGCAGAGTGCAGGGAATCTTAGGAAAGAAGGGGGAGATAGAGAGACCTGGATGGGCCAGGAGTGCCACAAGGAGAGAGAAAAAAATCTGGGTGCAGGGATCTTTCCTGAGGGATTTCTTTTCGCTCCACTCATTCAGTTGCAGTCCACATAGCAGAGGTGTCACGGGTGGCAGGAGCAGAGAGCAGCTGGCCACATCCACAGCCAAGGGCAGCTAGAGAAAGGATGCCTGGCGGTGCCTGGGGCTTAGCTCCCCCTTTCCATTCCTGTGCTTCAAGAACTCAAGCCCAGGGCAGGTTTTCTCTCCTCAGTTAGTCCAGTTAAGGAAATCATTCACAGTGATTCCACAGACTAATACAATCCGTGTGATTCCCCCCATTGATGCTTTCTTCCTAGGTGACTCTAGTTTGCTTCAAGTTGACAATTACACCTGGGAACCTTACACAAGCTGAATACCAGGAAGTACTTACTGGTCCTCTGGTCCATGTCTGATGCTGCCCCTCACAGTAGGCCTTCTGGATTTTTGTGCTAAGGTTTAACCCTTGTTTGTCCACTCTTTATTTGCAGCTCTTCTGACAGAGTATTTCTCATTCTGTATACATATGTGGTGGCCTAGATATCTTACCAGATGCAGAGCAGAATGATGACTAAAACTTGGCTCTGAGACAAAACTTAGTGCATCAAATCCCAGTTCTATACTATGTGGTCCTGAGTAAGTTGATCTGAGCCCTAGCTTCCTGACTTACTATGACTGTGTTATAGTTACTGTAAGCCTTTATAGTACCCAAATAGCCATCCAAGGCTGGAGGGCACTGTGGGCTCAGGGCTTCTCATTCCCCGTAACTTACAAGTCGCCCTGAGATCCGTCAATAGTGTTTGGTAAGTAATCATTTTCATTTTCTCTGTCCAGTGTTAAGTGTGATTTTTCCTACTTTTCAAGTTTCTATAATGTAAGGCAATATTGGAAGTACGGAAAGGACATTCAAATAAATCATTGACATCTTCCTCATAGAATAATCTTTTAAAATGAATCCATGTAAAGTTCATTGAGAGACAGTAAGTACCACAAGGACCAAGGCACTCCTGGCTTATAGTTAATTCACCTGCTACACTGGCCTGAGGGACAAGGTGAGCCACCACAGTTGGGAGGCTAACTCAGCTTATAATGGTTTTGGTGCCTAACTCTTTGTGTATAAATCACCTATAAATCACAAGGTATAAAGAAGCTTGAACTTGCCCAAAGCTCTGTACTGGGGTCTTCCAAGTTCTTAAAACACCCAATCCAGCATTCATATCTCTTAAGACAAACCTCAAAAATCTCATTAGACACCTACTTTGTTGTTTATTCTGAATAGAAGCAGTCAAACTGACCCTGAAGTCACTGAAACACAGTAGGCATGTAGAAGGCATCATTGAACTTGACTATAGACTCAAAGGAACAGTTGTGTGTCATCAAGTGGAGTCTCTGAAGACTTGCTCCATGTAGGACAGGCTTGGGGAGGAGAATGACATTTAAAGTTCATGAACATTTCTATAGGGTACTTCAATCTTAGTAAGTAACACAATCATGACAATTTAGTCTTCAAGCTTGAAGAACTCAGAGTTAGGAGCCTGCTCTTAGAATTATTCAATGCATTTAAGGTGTTCCATGCATGGGACAGGCCCTCTCTGACTCTGGGAGTCAATTGTTGTATGGCTCTGTGCCTCTGGGATTTGAACTGAGCAGAAGCATGTAATCTGCATGGAGGTGATGTAGGATACAGAGACAGGGACGTTTCTGGTGTCTGATTCATATATTACTGGTAGGGGAGTGGCAGATAGTAGCATCTGTGACATCACTGCGGCATCTTATCCACCTCAGTGGCTGAGAGCATGTTCTCTGAGCTTGTTGTCTGGATTTGAACCACAGCTTCACTGTAATGCTGTATGACCTTGGACATGCTGCTTCATCTCTTTGAACTTCTGTTTCACCATCTGACATCTCTAGATAATGACAGGACAATGTGAGCATAGGCACTAGTGACATCACTGTATAAAGCAACCTGGCAAATCGTGTCTAGTCACCAATCCTGCACCCTTACTGCTTGATTCTTATACCTCTTGTCATAGTTGCTGCTGTTATTCTTTTCATTGTTCTGATAACCATTGGTAGCGTTCACAGGCACAGTGAGCCTCGTGTCCCTCCTGCCTGTCTTGTCCATTATTGTCACTGTTACATCTTACTTTCTTCATGCTCCATCTTATTCCAGAGTCTCAGACAGATTACTCTTATTTAAAAATCGCTTAGGGAGTGTGTTAGAATCAAACTAGGAGACTTGTTCAGCAGGCTGATTTTAGTAAGCTGATTGGAGGAGCCAATGATTGAAATTGTGTGCTGTGCTGTGTGTGTGTGTGTGTGTGTGTGTGTGTGTGTGTGTAGTCCAGAATCCATCTCAGGCATCATTCTTCAGTTGGCACTATTTTTGTTTTTGTGAAGCAGTCTTTGACTGGCTCAGATCTTGCCAAATTGGCTAGCTTTGTTTGTCGATGAGCCCTAGGGATGGCCCACTTGTTTCTGCCTCTCCAGGGCTGGGATTACAAGCATATGCCATCATGATTAGATTTTTCTGAGAACTGATTCCGGATCCTCATGTATGCAAGGCAATTAATTTACTGATCAAGCCCTGTCCCCAGGCACAAGTTGACTTTTAAAAATGGGTTCAGGAAACACCCTCCTTCCTTAGAGGTTGTTGTCTAGCTTTACTGAGACCACAGTCTGTCTTAGATGCTACTTGGTAAACTTTGTATTTGTTATTCTCATAGAAGCTCTGTTAGGTTCATGCGGCCATTTCTATTCAATAATGGCCAACTCTCAGAGAATTCAAATAACTTACCTGAAGTTAGACAGTTCCAGAGCTAGCCTCCTTCTAATCCCTTTTCATTCCCATCATGTCATGCTGTGTGCCACTATGGGTAAAGCTCTATTCCTTAGCTGACTGATCTGTACTGGACTAGGACATGGGGCTAGTCTAAGCTCAAACTAGTGAAATATTAAGATCCTAGATCTTGACTTTTTGGGGCCCTGTGACACTAGCATTGTCACCCTGTGGGCCTTTTCTCTGACTTCTGGGTCTCATTTCAAGGACTGTACATTAGCTCTGTTTTTAGGACTAAGAGCTTGTCTCGTATCCTGCAAGCCACCTTGCTTTTCCTGTTTTAGTTCCCCCTTTATTCCCTGTTAGCTAACTCCCCTGAGATCAATGTCCTTTGAATCTTTTTGGTTTCTTTCTGAAACTGGCCTACCAACAAAAGGAGCCTGGAGAGTGACATTGAGGCTGGGGCTCAGTCTATGCTCTTGAGAGTATAGTCGCTGGAGCACAGGGCAGGTACACCCCAGTCCTTCAAGAAAGGCAAAACTTGGCATTGAAAGTAAGACATGCTCATGGTGGTAAATTTTTCTATGTTGGTGATATTGGTGATATTTCTCAATCATTTTGAGTGAGAAACCATACTTTAAGACCCCATGGATGTGGCGATAGAAGGACAGTGGAAAGGGGCAAAAAAAAAAGCCTCTTTGGATCCTGCTGATGGAGTATAGAGTGTGAGGACACATGATGGCTGTTGGGATGAGGGGTGGGAATGACCAGAAATGTGATGGGGTGTATCACACTTAGAAGTTGGTTGGGGTCACTGGAGGACTTTAAACACAAGTAGGGTGTGGTTTTCAGTCATTTAGGTACTCGGATGTGCTGTGCTGGGATGCCCATGATGAGACTAAGATGTACAAAACTGCCATGTTTCACAGTGCCGCCTTGTTTTTTCCCTCCACTCTGATCACACTCCCTCACACACTCTGTGTCTGTCTTTATCTCTCTGCATTTATATGTGTGCCTGCATGTTCACGCACATACAAGGCTCGCCGTAATGTAGCATCAAGAACATTCCTTTGCAGTTTCTCACCTTTTGTACTTCTTTGAAACTCTACTGCAAAAGATCAATACAAACATATCAAAGTGAACTCAAAAGTTAACCAAGTATTTAAACGCAAAATTAGCTTCTTGCTAATGGCTGAATCTTCCTCATAATTTTGTCCTAAGGAATTCTCTGCATGTTCTTCCTTGACAAGGATATCATTTAAAGTCACGGAGGGGAAAATGCAGCTAATAAGCTCCTCATTCCCTCTTGCTGACAGATTTTTAATATAAGTGTCACAGGATGGATCTTCAAAATTCATTCTGTGCCCTTTCTAGTCAAGTCTCTCCACGCCAGTACTTTGCAGGTGGCATCAGTGACTTCTGACACTCATTTAAAACAATTTGGCAACTATTAATTGAACATTTGCCAGGCACCAATGCCTATGTCAGACAATACAGGCACTAAAGAAATGTAGTATAAGCTGCATGTGTGAATGGATATGCATATATATATATATATATATATATATATATATATATATATATACACACTCACACACACACACACACACACACAGAGTGATGAGCCATCATGAACCATATGTGACTTTGGATACCTAGAGTTAGCTTTGTAACATCAAGGCTTTGAAAGCTTTTAAGCAAGGGGCTAACACCGGATGATCTCTTAGGGACGACAGTTTGATGGATAGTAAGTAGGGATAGCTGTAGCACACATTGAATAATTGATTAATGTTCTTAATCTATGTCTCCAGGCAGAGTTCCTGAAGGGAGATGACAGTGCCTGATCGCTGGATTTATAATATGAAGGACAGGGATAGGAATGGCTGGATTGCAGCCTTTGATCACCCTGGGCAAGCAAAACGAGTATGGTGACCAGCCTCCCTGGATGCAGTGGAATTCAGGTACAGAGTGATGAGACTCTGGATACGGTAACTATGTTGCATTTATATACTGTGTACTGTGTACGAGAGGTGAAGATGGAGTGCCATGGGAGTTAATGTTAAATGCCACCTTGCCACAACCCAGCATTACACTGAAGACAGCCTCAACTGAAAGTCTAGATCAGGTTGTCTGTGTGGGGTGGTCTTGACTGTTAACTGGGGGAGGAGGACCCTGCACATGGGATGCACAGTTTCATAGGCTTGGCCTCTAACTGCTTAATGGTGATGAAAGCTAGGTGAACCTAAGAGACCAAGCAGGCAGCATCTACTCCCCCTTAGTGATGATCTGGAATTGTAAGCCAGTAACTCTTGCTCCTCTAAGCTGCTTTGTGTCTGAGGATGTTATCACAACAACAGAAATGAAACTAGGACTAGAGTGAGAGAATGAAGGATACTTGGGCCTAGGCCTAAGCTCCTGTTTTGATTGCCTCAGAGGACACTTAATGAACACCTTGTATATCTTATATACAAGATCATGCTAACATGCAGGATAGCTTATGCACAATGCATACCTAAGTGTTGGCTAAAAAGTCTGCATTATGGCAGTTTATGGAAACTTTCTCAGTATGTCTCCAACTGCTGCTAGACATGCCCCAGGCAGAGTAAATAATTTTCTCTGATTTCCCTTCTTTTGATGTCGAAGGAGATTCTATTTGGTAGCCAACAGTTATACGTTTTTCTGATGCCTTCATGCCACTCCCCTCTGCAAATGGCCCTGTATCAGCTCCAGCAACCCTTAGATTGCCTTCCTTTACTTGATATACAGACAGCAAAGGAGCTATCCCTGCAAAGGCTATATGCTGCCATGTCCAACACCATGCCCCATGGTGTTTGGTGTTGGGTGGAATTTACCTGTTGGCCAGCTCCTCCTCTTTGGGAGTGAGAAGAATTCCACATAGTGGTTGCCTCCTCTTCCATTCATGGCCTGCTTGTACGGTCATATATCTGGTCATATACCTGCTCCTTTCTATTCCGGCTTCCCAGGTCATTTCAGACATTTAGTGGAAAAGGAGAAAGAGAGAGAGAGAGAGAGAGAAAAAGAGAGAAACCAAGACCCAGTTACTCAACATTTAGATAGCTCTAAATTTTAACTACCTATATAATTTAATATAATTCCTCAGCAGGTCAATTTTGCCACAAAATTAAAACATCTGTTTCTCCATGTACTCATCACATGCCCAGTCTGGCTCAAATCTCAAATGGTGGCTCCATTACTTTGTTCTCAATTTTGTTACATAACCAATCACATCTACGGGGACAAAAACCACAGAAAAAGCCAAATGAAAATATAAAGAAGAGAAAGAAATTCTTTCCTGAGCAGAGATGTCCTGAAGTGTTTCCTCAGAGCGGGCTTTTTATCTCTTCAAGGATAAGGGGTCAAGCTGAAAAAAAAAAAAATACATGTTTCCTTCCTTGTATAATTCCTGACCTTGAATGTATACCTGTCCTCTCAGAAGGTGGATTTGTTGTGGAGTCAAGAGGACCGGGATATGCCTCCCCTCCTCGGAGAGCTACCTGGACTCACTGGGAAGTGTAGGTCAGTATCTGTGACCCTTCTAGAAGCTCGGGAAGAAGGGAAGGAGCCTGAGAAGCTGTCTGCTCCAAAATGCCCCAGGAACAGAGGTAAAGCGTGCTCTACACAGGGTCGACGTTTCAGGGCCACCCTCCTCTCAGCGGCTCTGCCCGTCCTCGTTTTATTCTGTGACTGAGTAGGGAACACTGTGTGGCTGGTGGGGACAGGACTCTGTCTCTAAAGTGGAGAAACGGGAGTGACACCTGCTCGGATATTGTTGTCATGGTAGCTGGCACTTGTGAAGGACTAGTTGGCCATTTTAGTTTACACTGGACACAGAGCAAGGCAAAACCCTACATGACTGAGTATTTGTCCGGCCTCCTGCATCTGAAACTGCTTTGTTCTCTTTAAAATAGCCATTCTAGGTTCTGTTTTATTTTTTATTTTTTTGGTTCTTGTCATGTGTTTTGAATATGGATTCAACTATCTCAGGGTGATCAGGTCAGTTTTCATGGAACTTCTGAACACATCAGAACATCACATCAGAACACTTTTATTTTATGTTTCAGTGTTGGTCATGTATGAGGGAAAATTTGTTCCTTCATCATCATTGTCCAATTATAATCTATAATCCATCTGTATTACTTTAAATTTAAATACAATGAGATGAAATCATAGATTTAAAAGAAGGAAGGTAACACAACTCCATGAGCCATGCAGCATGTGGCATCATGGACATATGGACATCTTGCGTGAAATTTTGTGCCTTATATTTTTTTTTAAGCAAACATCTCTTGAAATGAAGGATCTGAAGGAGGCTAGCTTAATTTCTCCATACCTAAGCTTCTAACATAAAGATATGCTGAATACAAGAAAAATGTGTGATTAATTCACTCAGTTGAAGTACTCGTTTTCATGGTGGTGACAATGTTTTAATCTCGCCTTCCAAGATAATAGTGCTGTTACTTATTTTCCAATTAGGTAGGGGTGTGTGTGTGTGTGTGTGTGTGTGTGTGTGTGTGTGTTTGTGTTTACATCACAACCCATGTGTAGAGGTCAGAGAACAACTTGTGAGAGCTGAATCTCTCCTTTCACCATGTGGGTCCCAAGGATTGAACTCATCAGATCAGTGGCAGCATTTTTACTCTGAGTCCCCTTGCTTGCCCCCAAGGTGACTAGATTTAAAAGTACTACTGACTTTGGCTTATTACTATTCAACACACATTCTATCCTCAAACTTGATAAACACACATGGGATGGGACATCTTACTTTCTTATTTGGAACAACAGTTCTCAGGTCAATGTCACAAAATTCAGTAAATTCAAGTAACTAGTTGATAAATAAGTGAAATTAAAATTGTATATTTTTCCTACCTAAATCTCTGGGGGGGGCAATTTTATCAATTTTTGAAGGTATTTGAAGATATTCAAAGGGATGGCCTTTGAAGATGTGTGGATAAATGAATTTGGATGTGGGCATTTCAGAAGGCTCCTCAGTATAAATCTGCCATGTTCCAAAAATGGAACCCTTTACCAGAAACATGGCCCATGGCTTCTGGTCCCCAAAGGCAACTTGTGTTTCTTGTGCATCTGTAGAAACAGGAGCATCACCGAAATCTTTATGAAGTACCATGAATAGCCACATGGAGGGGTTCTCCCTGTTTCAAACACTGGCGTATTGACAACAATGTGCTTCCTCTGTGGGTGGCTCTCTAGGGCTGCCCAGAGATGAGCGGTCATAACCATGTGTTTTAATATTTAATAACAGCTTTTAGTTCTCCTAAGAAAGAGCAATGGTCAGGGAGCCAATTACAGAGAGCCAGTAACAGAAAAGGTGGGGAACTTTGCAAATGGTTCGTGTCTGTTGTAAATTAGTGATGACACAAATTATACCTACAGCTATCACAGCTCTCATTTCCCACTTAATGTGTTCTCTCGAGCACAGAGTCTGTAATTTCACCAAATAGAGCCTAGCACTTGTGGAGCTCCGGCACGCTTCAGGCCATTGTTCTTTCAGTGTGATGTCACAGAAGGCAGGCGAAGAGCTTGCTGGGTCTTCTCTCTGGAAAGCACAATCTTAACAGTGGGAGAAAGACACATAGGCTCCTTACCAGACCTACTAAGCCAGACTTGAACTTCCCCCAAGATTCCGATAACTCCAGTGCACAGTGAAGTCCAAGAAATACCAGTCTTGAAGACTTTTGTGTTTTATGCATTATATTCTACTTGCCTATTATAATGACAAAGGATGTGGCTCTCCTCCACAAATCCATTTTCACAGAATGAAAACAGATGTTTGGACCAGGTATGGAGGCTGCAGGGCAGTTGCCTTGGACCTCAATGTTAGATAACCATGATTTTGTGTATCCTGGTTCCTAGACGTCATAGTTCAAACTGATGGCTTTACTTCTTTGCAATAGTCTGGAGAAATAGATGTGTATTTTTTTAATGCATGTGTATATGACTTCCTTAATGAAAGCTTTACTGCAAAAACACTCTGTTCCTAATGTATCCTAAAGTGAAGGTTTGTGTTCTTAATTTTCCACTCAAGTCATTTAGAAACCATTAGTTAAAGTGGATGTCTTAGAGCAGGAAGCCTTGTAAGTTAGTTTCTTCTGAAGATTGCTCTTATAATTGGCAGAGAAAGATAAATTCTTAATTGCATTTCATTACAGCTGGGCAGCGGATGCCTATCTGTGCTCTAGATACCTACCTGGCAAAGCTGAGGAATTCTAGAGTTTGTCTGCCAGGTAGGGACCCCTGAAGCTTTCCCTCCTTTTGCCTGCACCTCTCAGAGTCAAGCCACAGATTTTCTATTTCCCTGTTGTCCCGCTTGCTCTCATGGCTTACTATGTAGCTGGACAAGAAAGCGATTTCTGCTGTGGAGGTTAGAGACGGTTGCTGGCGCCTTCTGAAATTGGCAATCATGGATGGTGTCAGCAGCAGAGTCACAAGTGACTGACCTCTAGTTATTTCTCACCTCAGAACTGTGCTTTTTGCCTTGTGGTTCTTTTCAAATCTCATCTGAAAAATCTCTTTCTCTTGTGCCTGAATGGTTTGATTTTTCTTTCAAGTTAGAGGTCTCCTGGAGGAAGACTTTGAAGTACAATCAGATCTGAGTTTCAAAGGTAAAGAGATGTGTTTCACTGATCTAAAGAAAGGGATTGCGTTTGCAAATACCCATATTTGCCTAACACCCTTTCCAAAATGTAAGATTTGTCTGCATAGATGGTTCTGAATGTGGGCTTTGCACTGTACTTTCACACTGAGATTATAAAACTCTGTTCGCCCTACAGACCTCATGTCACCTGCTCCAGAATGTCATTTGACTCTGATTCTCTTTTTCAGGGTGGTAAGAAATGGTAGAAATTTTCATTAGAAATTCTCCCATGGTATATGCTGTTTCTAATGCTATATGCTGTTTCAGAGAGTGTTGTGAATATTTCAGTATTAGACAATTAGAACAAAGTTCAGATGCTTTTGAAATGCTGAGGGGTTTGCATGCTTACTGATATTTTTTCTGGTGGATTTGTTTTTGGTTTGGGAAGGAAAATTTAGGTGGCAGGGATATAGTTACACCCCAGTCAAGACTCCCTAACATTTAGGAGAACTGAGGGAGAATTGGGCTCTTATACACATTAATATGTACATTATGTGTTTTCCCATGACTCAAAGGTATGTCATATGATACCTTCATCGTGTTGCAAAGTTTGTGTTAATAATTATGATTTCTTGCTTGAGTCATTCAAAGACCATTTAATTTGCTATTAAACATTATTTATTTATTGTTTATTTATTTGTTTTTAATTATTTATATGGGTGTTTGCCTCATACGCATAGAGGCCATAGGAGGGCATTGGCTCCCCTGGAACTGAAGTTCCAGCTAGTTGTGAGCCACAGTGTGGATGCTGGAAACTGAACTAAGGTTCTCTCCATAATAAACTGTACTCTTAACCACTGAGCCATCTCTCCAGCCTTTCAAATGCTCAGTCATTAGGCACATTTCTTTGGAAGTATTTCTGTGCCATACACACATATGGTTTCCATGTCTGTTCCTTCTTTGCTCCAGACAAGGCCGTACTTGTCTGAGAAACAGTATGTAGGATTGCACTTTTAAAAAGAAGTCTTTTCCTTTTTTTGGTTTAATCATACTATTGGAAGCTTTGTCTCATTTGTATCTGTTTGTGTATTGTGTATATAGACATGCAACACACAAAACACATGTGTGCGGAGATGTGGGCTATGGATGTCTCATTGTATGTAGTTGTGTGTGCCCATTTTTGTATGTCCTTAGTGTATGTGTATAAATACATTCATGTATAAATATATACTTATTTGCATGCCCATGCATGTTTACATGCACACATATACCTTGCATATATATGTGTATCTATATACAAACATGCATAGGTAGTTTGGAGGTAGGTATATTCATATATGTATAGATAGTATATATATATGTCTATGTGTTTGCATGCACACACACAGATATATATGTATGTAGGTGAGCTGTAGAGTGGCATGCAGTTTTACATTTTTTTGCCTGTAAATAAGTACATTACCCTTTTCCAAGCCAGAAGCTCTTGGTTGTAAACAAAGCATCAGTGATGGTCCAGGAGCTTCAGGAAACCCAGTACAATTTTTAGGGGAGTGAGACAGCTCCCTCCTCCTCGCAATGTTGAAAGAAGAGCCTGAGAAGGGGCCTTGGCCAGTGATGTCCTGGAGGCAGTTGCTTTCCTAAGGCTAAAGGTGCTGAAGTGTCTTACTGTCAGGAATGTCCAAATCACATGAGGGCAGAGGTCATGTGGTTTCTTTCCTAGTGATTTGAAGACTTTGTGCCTAGACTGTCTCCGCTGGTAGGTGGAGGCATGATTGATTATAGCTGTCCTGTCTCTGCTGAGTTCTTGTCTCCTGTGGGAGTCAGAAGCTGTGAGATTGGTGGTGGGTTTGGAAACTTGGTTAATTCTCGATAGAGCATGATATTCTATTTTCTTTGCCCAGACAATCTCATTACTCAGAACTGTGGGGGAAACATGTTATTAAGCATCTGTGAAATGTGCTTCTTCATTGACTGGGGTCAGAAAAGACAAGCAGAGGAAGGCCTTCCTGTGCCATGAGCTCACAGACTCTAGTGGAGGAGCTGGTTTAGTCCCCTACATTGTTCTCTAACTTTTAATATATTCTGTTGAAAATGTTTAGAATAAATAAGTGTTTTCTTTATAACTTTACA
This sequence comes from Psammomys obesus, assembly GCF_907164565.1. Classification (NCBI taxonomy): domain Eukaryota; kingdom Metazoa; phylum Chordata; class Mammalia; order Rodentia; family Muridae; genus Psammomys; species Psammomys obesus. The sequence goes on along the minus strand of NW_026596234.1, from coordinate 7,302,773 downwards.
CTGTAAGTATAGAACGGGCAAGTTCCCTGCTGTTTAATAACTTTATTCTCAACCATTAACTTGTGAATGACTTCATTTAATAGCTCAATAAATTATTCATGACATTTAAAATAAAACCTCTGTAAGCCATGTGGGACTATTGTGTTTTTCCTAGCCTTTTTAAGGCATTGTTAAAATTGTATTTTTTTTATAGTTGATCACCATTTTACTGGTACCTTATCTGCCATAAACCACAGTAAACCTTATATACTTATATTTTCAAATAAAATCTTCTTTATTATTTCAAGTAGTACAGTTTAGAGATTGGAAAATTGTGACAAAACATGGTGGCAAAAAATATTGAAATCATAATCCTATTCCAGTGGATCTTGGATATTGGAAAAATCCTCTGTATAAAAATTATATAACTTTTATGCTGATTCAAGAGGAATATTATTTTTAACAGAAAAAGTGGAAATCTTTAAGCCATTTTAAACTTTAAGGAGTTGGAATACGTGGACTTTTGAAGAGCCTAAAATTTCTTTTAAAAAAAGAGAGAAAGAGAGAGACCCAAAACAAAGAGACAAACAAAAAAACCCAGTCTCTTTTATATGAGGAATTATCGGACAGAATAAAATTTTGTTGTGATGGTGTTCGTGGAATATGAGCGGATGCTGATTTTCCTAATGATTATGAAGCAGTAGGTATACTGTTATTAATATTATTACAGGAATCATGGTCAAGTTCAAAATTATAACAACTGATCTCTTACCAAAAACTCTTTCCTTGCTCTTACTTGTACAAAGCATCAGGAACGTTCTTACCATTCTACTCACTGTGACCTCAGTCCTTTTCTTTTAATCCCAAGTCTCACTGTGTCACTGAGTTCAACTTGACTTCCACCTTGGTGTGTCAGATGGGTCACCATCATACTCATTTCCAGTCTACATCACTTTCTCCATGGTAACACCCATCTTCATCGTCTCTGTGATCTGTGTCCCGTCAGGTTTTCTTCTCTCTAATCAACCAACTATGCCATACAGTAAGTATTTTGTTGGTAATCTCCTTGATGGTCCCGCCATTACTAAACAAGTCCCATGGATGGTCCTTGTAACTGGTGCTGGGATGCATCACTAGTTAGTTTAAGGTGGCAAATGTTCATCAGCTGCCTTTCTGCGGGTGCTGAATCCAGGGGTGCTGGGATGCCGGCAATTTGCCCTCTGAAGTTTCACTGCAATGCACTCACCACGAAGAGAGTAAAAGTCGCATGAACGTACCAATTTTCAGAAGCACAAAAGTTATACATGACGTGGCAGACTCAATGAAGGGGCAGGTGAGCGACGTCTTAACAGCATGTTACGCTACAGGAGAAAGTGCAGGCTTTTGGCTCCTGGAGAACGATGGTGATAAGCTATGAGAACATTCATTTTGGAGTATGCAGATAAGGCTCTCACATAATTTCTTGGAGGCAGCACGTGGAGGCTCAGACCACAAGTCTAATGTTCAGTTTGTCTTTTCCTCGTTGGCTATTTTTCCTTGATATTTGATGACATAATTTTTAAAAAACTAAGAACATGTCGTTTGTTGCAGTTGGAAGGTAAATGTTTCTCATGGGCTCATATGTTTGAATAACTGGTACTCAGCCAATGGTGCTATTTGGGGAGGGTGTGGCCCCATCTAGAGATAAGGGCAAGCTAATGGACACAGGTCATTGGAAGCAGAACTTTGAGGGCTATAATACAGCCCAGCTTCTATTCCCACCTTTTGCCTCTCCTTTCTGTTGTCAAGGTGTGAGGAGTTCCAGCCATGCAGTCCCGATGCTATGAAGTCAGCCGTGCCTTCATCACCATGACAGATGGAACCCTCTGAACTGTGACCCTAAATAAACCTTCCTCCCTTGAGTTTTTTTGTCAGGTATTTGGTTTCAGAGCCAAGGAAAATAACTAACACAGAGTTAAATAACAATTAATTTTTTAAAAGAAGTTTTGTTAGACAATAAGAACTTTAGAGTAATCCCTTTCTGTCTGCGAGAGACAGAGGAGGAGATGGTATGGCTGGGCTGAGAGGTTTCTGGATTCTCAGCCTGACTCTCCAGCTCAGCAGTTCACACATATTGGGTTGTTGTTTTCTGCATCTCAACACTAGACATGTCTTGGAACTTGGGGACTATGCTAAGGAACTAGACTTGATTCATGACTATGGACCTTGTTTAAACCAGCAGGATCTGAAGGAGGGAATCATATTAAAATAGAATGTAGTAAAGCTTCAAGAGAAGGAAGAAAGAAAATCCAAAGCTGTGATACATGAGGCTTCTGCCAACCAGCTCAGCCGAGTGCAAGGATGGGAGGCTTCACACCCAGTAGCAGCACAGATGGATGTTGAGTTAAAATCACCCTATTGCTCATATTTTTTTCATTCGTTATTCAAGTCTGTCCAACAACTATCTTAATCCCTTTATTGGTGTCATATACTATTTGTGGCTATTTTAAATAATTAATAGTTTTAGGGTTTATAAATATATGACAAAAGTTCTATCAGTTACTTTTCTTTTGCTTATGATAAATCATCATAAGCAAATCATGATAAATCATCATAAGCAAAAGAAAATTAGGAGGAAACTAGGTTTCTTTTGACTGACAGTTCCAGGAGGGGAGTCTATCATGGTAGGGAAAGCTTGCTATTAGGAAGTTGACGCTTTACATTTTTATGATCCTGGCAATTCCCCAACTGTCACTCCCTCAAATACCTCTGGATGGTGTCAAGTTGACAGCTGAAGCTTGGACAGCCACCAGCTGGGGACCACGAGTCCAAACAAATGAGTCCAAACAAATGAGATTATGTGCGGCATTTCTTACTCAAGCCACCACAGAAGTGTGAGGCTTTTTTTTTTTTTTTTTCCTTTAAAGACGCCTCTTGCTGACTAACTGCTAAACCAAACGCTGTGGGGCGTTTCCATACTTAATCCTAACAAGCTGTTTTTAGATAATTGCGCAAAACCACCAAGTAAGTCAGTAAGTCACCCCTGTGCTCTGTACAAGCACTCAGCTTGCTTGCACAGAGCTGAGCCCCAGTGCAGGTCTTTGGAATGGCAGCATCTCTGCTCTTCCTCCATTCCTTGTCCGTGGGGTAAAAGGTCACACATCCGCTCGTGTGTGCATTTTCGTGCATGCTTGCTTGCATGGGTGTGCACGTATGTACACATACCACAGCCCATGTGTAGAGGTCCCAGGATAACTTGGGGAGTTGGGTCTCTTCTTCCATCATTGGGTCCCAGGGATAGAATTCAGAACCTCATTGGTAGAAGCACCTTTGTTCTTAGTCATCCTGCTTGCCCCCAAGGTAATTAGATTTAAAAGTACTACAATTTGTTTTTCTAACCTAAAATAAACGACAGGTTCCTGTTGCCTTACAAGAAAGGAATCATTCATCCTGATTGAAACTCGATCACATCACAGGAAAGGCGGAGCCTGTGGCTGTTAAGAAGCTCCTCGGTGACAAACTTAATTTTTGGTTGTGAAAATTCTTCACAGAATCTTAGAAGGTGTCTCAGAACTATAATTTTGTACATTTTTTTTCCCACCAGAAATTACTAGGTTCCAAGATGACACAAATATTCAAACACGTGTATTTTTATCTAGTGAATGTTGGATGTGTAAATTATATGCTGAAGTAATTGGGAAAAGACAAGGACCGAGGAGAAAGGAAACAGAGCCCTGTTTGCTCTCATGCTTAAATGAAGGTGAGAGACGAATTAGCTTAAAATGGGTTGGTTTAGTTTCTTCTGGTCCTCCAATGAAGCCTCTGCTGGGTCGGCTCTTCAGTGCAAGTGACTTTTGGTAAGAGAGAAAGGGAGCCCCCCTTTTTATTTCTTTCAACTGAATTGAATATATATATATATATATATATATAAAAACTGTGATTAAATTTTTCCCAGTGCAGTGTATTGGCTAAGGTACCTAACTGGGAAAATTGATTAACAAATACAATCAGAAAAATTACTATTGACATTTTCAAATTTTACACCCCATGTAAAATATCATATCTCCAAATCCATGTACCTATGGGGCTTGCTTAACAAATGCCTTCCCTGACCATCTGCATTGGTGGTGGTCAGGGGTGGAAGGTGGGAGTAGCCTTAGGAAGCAGGGAGGTCTTACAAAATGGAGGGATTATTTTAGGAAGTGGATAAAATTCAAAGACCAGTTTTTAGTGTCACACTAGAATTTTTTTAATTTCATGATCCTGGCAATCCCCCAATTGTCACTTCCTCAAATAACTCTGGATGGTACAGGTCAGAGGAAGACAGAGGACAAGAGTGGGGTAGGCAGAGGTTGTAGGCAGATAGTTTTGAAGCTCTGGTTGAGGCCTAGTGAAGATGCAAGCAGGACCCTCTCAGGAGTCATTAACTCAGCCTCTCTCCCCTGCTGTGTCTGATACATTGGAGTCAAGGAACATTACCACATTAAATGTGGCTGGAATTCCTGATAGAGGCTCTAATTGAAAGAGGAACTCTAAAATCACCTTACTTTCCTAGATGCCCTCAAACTTTATCTTAGTTTAACAGAGAAGGTAGAAAACCTGAGCAGAAGACAGAGAAAGAAAGCAGTGTATTGTTTTGTTAAATTCAACACCACTTATGCATTCTTATCTTTGTTGAACCTCCTGAGTCATTAGCCCCACACCTTGCATTTTGATGCAGTGTCCCTCCAAGACTGAAGCCTTGAAGCAGCCGAAGCTGGCCAGCCCCTGAACCCCAGCGAACCACCTGTCTCTGTTTCCTCAGGGCTGAACAGACAAGCACTTTCCAGCTTCTTTTACATGGAATTGAGTCTTTTTCTTGCAAAGTGAACTTTTTAACTGGGTTTTCTCACCAGCCTGAATTTAACATTTTTGATAGCATGTTTTCTTCTTTTGACCTTGGAAGTGGACTTTGAAAGAGCACTCTGAAACAATGTTGCCTGAACACCTAGTCACCTTGACACCCCATTCTTGGCCACAGCACAAAACTTCATGAGTTACTGGGGCTGAGGCCACTGTCACAGAAGCACAGGACTCTGACATAGCAAAGGAGATACTTTTGTCCAATTCCCTTATATTGCAGAAAAAAATAGTTGATCTTATTTGTCAAGAATGTTCATTAATTGTAAGGTGACATCAGCTAATTCAGGCTGGTAAAGAAAAAGAAAAAAAATTAAGAAGAGTATTTAGGAAAGACGTTGACTTATGTAGGTCTGGGTGGCTGATAGATTCAGGAGCCAAATGATAGATACTACTAGAATAATCTCTACTTTGTTCTCCTTCCCCTCTTTCCCTCTTTCTAGCCCCACTCTAGCTTGTCAATCATCTTACGGGCAGTGGCACCCTCTGTGGGCTTTACTTAAAGTAGAGCAGCTTTGTTTATGGTGACCCAGCCTCACTTTGTGCCTTGGATAAACAGCTATATATTTGGCATGCATGGGGCTGTATTATTGTACTGCCTTTCTTGTTGCTGTGGTAAAAATCGTGGCAGAAGCAGCTTAAGGAAGGAAGACTTCATATCAGAATATGAGTGAAGAGTCATTCCATCATTGCAGGGAAGGCACAGCGGTAGAATGTGAAGTGTCTCATCGTATTGCATCTGTTGTCAGGAATGAGGAGGTGGGTGGGGCAGAGACAGTAGAGATGGTAGAGATACAGATGAAAGGAGCAAGTTAACTCTACAGGTTTCTTATGAGTTTTATACCCTGTGTTAGACTCAGTTCTCTCAGTACTTTTCCAGAAGCAGAAGGACATGGACAAAAAGAAAAGTGGGTGAATTGAGACAAGATTCGCAGACCCATCCTGTTGTAAAAGAGTAACCAGGCTGGTAGTTGTGAGATACCATTGCCCAGCAACTGGCCTAAAGGTCTTCACCCTGTTGCAGAAGAATGACCAGACCTGCATTTGCGAGACAATGTTGTCTGGCAACCGGTCCATATGGTCCCAGCTCCCCCACCCAGATATCCCCTTTACTTCACCTCCCAGAAAAACTGTAGGAAGAAAAATAGCTTCCCCTTCCCAACAGGAGCCAAATCTTCACATAGCAGGACATTCCGGGCGTGCCTTAAAGATCAGATATCCTCCAGATGTCCAGGGAGGGACTAACTGGGCTTGGTGCCCAAAATTAGTAAATTATTTTAAAAGTCAACCAGCCTGTAGCCCCTTCACCCAATCCTGTGCTGTCAAGCCTTCAATCCCTGTGCTTCCCCGCGCTTTTTCCCTTAAAAAACCCAAGGTTTTTGTCCCTCGGGGCTGTTCCTTGTTGGGTTTCAGGGAAGCCCCATCGTGCTTTAGCTTGAATAAACCTCTTGTGGTTTGCATCAAACCCGGTCTTAGAGTTTCCTTCATCTGTCTCCGTGGTAATTGGGCTCTCGTTGGGCCTAACACAGACCAAAGACGCAGACGAGAGAGACCAGGCAGAGACCAGAAAGAGAAAAAGAGACCGGAGAGACAACAGAAACAGAGGAACAAAATGAAAACATCTCCTAAAATATTTTAAATCTAATAAAATTGACAAAGAAGACTAAACATCTCAAATCTTCTGCATCATCTGAACAGCTCCATTGATAGCTGAAGGACTACAAAAAGATGAAAACAGTTTCTCTTAAAAAAAACATTAGAGGCATTTCTTATCAGAACAAATAATAACAATGTTAAGTAAGACCTAATAACTATGTAGGTCTTACTATATGGCAGCTACTTTTCAGTAAAGAATAGTGAACTATCTCTCTAATCTTCAAAGCTTACATATTGTATTCTTTGACCTCTGAAGAGGCCAAGACAAGCAGAAATTGTCTGTGGTCAGGATTTAGAAGTCAATGGTATATGAAAGACCAATACTAATTATTTAACCAGTTATTTATTCAGCTCCCACTAGGACCAGGATTTTGTTCCTGGCAAAGCCATGTAAGAAATGATGACCCATATCTTCCTGGCCCAGAGTAGGAATGAGAGAGACTGCCATTCTGTCTCCACAACAAACATAATAATTAAACTGTAACCAACTGTCATTTTGATGTTTCAGGACATGATTGATTGTCCCATGACTTTGAGGCTGGGGGGTGTGGGCAGCACATTATAGAAGAAGCCAGGGACGGGACAAACCTGCTCACCTTATAGCTGAAAGACAAGGAAAAAGCTAGGCTCCCACACTACCTTCTGTTTTTGAGACAGAGTCTTCTTATGTAGCCCTGATTGACACAGAATTCACTACATAGACCAGGCTGGCCTAGAACTCTGCCTCCTGTGTGTTGGGATGGGAGTAAAGTGTGCTCCAGCAAGGCCAGCTTTCTAAAAATCCCTTGAAGACATGATGTCAAGACTTGCCACTAATCCTCTGTTAAAGTTCCCCATTCTCCATGTTTCCTCCCTGGTGAGTAGCCTCTGCTACATGGGACTTTGAGGTCGTTCAATATACACTTTAGAACATAAGACGGCACCTCTTATGTCTAAAGTCCCATCCTGTATACTGTATATACCCATGGGATGTATAGCCTAGGAACAGCATCTAGTTCAGGTGTAGAGCACATAGCAAGCACAAGGCCCTGGGTTTGGTTGTGTGTGTGTGTGTGTGTGTGTGTGAAAGAGAGAGAGAGAGAGAGAGAGAGAGAGAGAGAGAGAGAATTTGTTTCCTTTGTGTTATTTAATATAAAAATGAGGTTTCAGTGAATAACTTTATCACAACAAGAATTGTGCCAAATGCCCATAATTATTCAGCAAAGGAGGCCCAGCTGTTTAAGAAATTAGGCCCTTTATCCTTTCCTTGAATTGATTCTTGATAGATTGAAGGAGCAGAAGCTGAGAGGTGAGAATGCTTGAAGAATGTTTGTCTAGAATAGATGAATAACAAATAATTCTAATGTTAATGGAAAAATTGGAATTCACGCTTTCATTTTCTTCTGATTTAAAAACAATGGCAGACTTGACCCACCAGGAAAGCCTTAAGATTTGTTCACCATAACTTAAAGATAGTGTGTGTGTGTGTGTGTGTGTGTGTGTGTGTGTATTTCTGATTGGTAAAGGTTTATGAAAGACATTTCCCTTAATTTTAACTAGAACTTTCTCAGCATCAATTTGGGATTTTATTCTTACTCCGAGGACTTCATTTAAAACCTTAATCTTAGCTGCCTCTCACTTAAAGCACTTGAACACCTTGGCTCATTAATGAGATCTTAGAAGCTTTGTTTCTGCATACACTGGCCATTTTGCCCCATGCAGCTGCTCTGAAAAAGTTAGTGTGTATTAATAGCCAATTTCACAAGGGGGTAATTAGCAGATAACTCAAAAATGAGCTTTGATTCCAATCAGAAAGTCCACAGGGTGCTACTTAAAAGATACCCAGAGATCCATGCTGTATTGGAAAGCATGGATATGCTTGACAAATATCTGAAAATCAAAGTCAAATTAATATTGAAAGATTTTCCCTAGATAGAGAATTGAGTTTATTTATTTATTTTTAGCTCTTATCAACATGTTTGAATAATTCCCCTAATGTTTAACTTACCTCAGTCTGTATACATGAAGTCCTGCTGAGGAGAAGCCCATTAGGACTGATAAAGGGACAAGGAGACATTCATTCAAATTTCTAGGAAATGAGACTTTGAAGCCCACTGAAGTCTCATGCACATGGGCAATTATGCTGGGGACTTTGCAGAGCATTTGGTACTCAGTATTTTAGCCAGAAGCCAGAGTCTGTAAATTAACAGACTCTGAATTTTCTAGTGGGTTTGCTAGCTGTTCACTTTGGCTTTCTAATGGTCATTTTATGCACATGATTGCCATGTGTCTATGAATCCCCACTGGGTTTGTCATGATAGATAGCTGGAGTTGCAGAATAACCTGGAATAGTTCAAGGAAGGCAGCGTCCACTATTCATTTTGCTCTACCTGTGCCATTAATTCTGATCAGATTCAGAGCCACTGCAGAGATAGCAGATGTCAGGAAGGGGACTATCTCCTGTGTTTGTTTTGCTTTTCTCTTCCCCATCACATTTCCAGGGTTATGGGTCCAAAGATAATGCACAATGGAATTACGGAAATATGCTCCCTGGAAGAGAATTTAAGGCATATTTTAAAGGGTTTAGACTTTCCCCTGTCTCAGACCCCAAAAATGTAGCTTTCGCATTCTTAAACACTTTGAGTGGGGACACAAAAGGCCTAAATGTTCTGAAGTTTACCTTTGTTTGCTCTCCCTTGATACACAAGAAGGGATAATGCACAATCTTCAGTCCTCTCTTATTCATCATTTGATACTTGAACATTATGCAACCAGGGTAGAATAAAAATCAAATGAAACTGTATCCATGGGATCCTAAATTATAAGATTGGGCTTCTTTTTTTACTGTTTTGTTGAAATAATGGCTCACCATCTACTCCTAGCTAACTTTGAACTTGTGTGACCCTCCTATCCATACTACCTGCACCACTCCACTTGGCTTTTAAATTTAATTTTAGTTTGTATGTAAAGGTGTTTGCCTGCATGACTGTATGAGCATCATATGTGTGCCATGCCCACAGAGGCCACAATGGGGCATTGGATCCTTGGAACTAGAGTTACTGATGGTTACGAGTTGCCATGCTGTGCAGAAAACCAAATCCAGATCTTCTTCAGGACCAAACCTGTGCCATGCCACCTCTCCAGGCTTTCTTGGGTTTTGAATTAATTTTGAAATTAAAAATAAAACCTCATGATTTATATATATTTCTGAATAACATTTGTCTACCATTTGATTTTGTTTTTTGATATTGTGGAAAAAACCCTATAATTTATTTTGCTTTGCCCCTGGAGTGGACGGATGATTTTAGTGGGTGGTTTGATTTGCACATGAGAGCAATAACAACAGCCAGGAGACAAGATGCTGACCAGCTGCTAACTGATGCATTGAAGATCTATGTGTTTGTTATTGGTTCAGCGCTTACATAGCTCCTCTGCTTTAACACTGTGACATCATAGTGAGGAAAAATAATTTGTCCTAATTTTACTCATGAAGAAATGGAAGTACTGAAAGGGGCAGGAAGCAAAGCACATTGTAATATGATAGTGCAAACTTGTAGCACCAGTACGAAGATCAATGAGTTTGAGGTTACCCTGGGTTATATAGTGAGTGCTAAGGTAGCCTGGGCAACATAGAGAAATCCTGACCTTAAAAACCAACAAAGAAAGAAGAAAAGGGAGAAAGAAGGGAGGGAGAGAGGAAGAAAATGAAGAGGGAGAGAAAGAGGGGGTGTGGAGCTGGTGATTGACAGTGGGTTCAGAAGCAAGGATACTGATTACAATCGTGAGATCCTTTTGTTTCCTTGCCATGAAACTTAGGCCTCTCGTGTCGACTCCTCAGGCTGACCTCTGAACTCTGCTTTTTCAAAGAGTACCTAGACTGTCTTTATAGCAGATGATGTAATATGCCTGCCATCTTTTTTTTCCTTTTTTATTTTTTATTTTTATTATTACATTTTATTAACTCTGTATGCCAGCTGTATCCCGCTTCCTCATTCCCTCCCAATTCCACCCTCCCTCCCTCATCTCCTCCCTGCCCCTTTCCAAGTCCACTGATTGTGAAGGACCTCCTCCTCTTTCATCTGACCCTGTTTTATCATATATCTTCAGGATTGGCTGCAAAGTCCTTCTCTGTGGTCTAGCACAACTAGACTAAAAAAAACTATTGTTTTTTTTTTTCTTTGACCATTTGAGTAACATCTTTTCTGTGCCATTCTTCCTTGATGAAATTATTTGTTTTGTTTTTTGTTTGTTTGTTTTACTTAATGTTTATCATCACCTTGACAAAATATCCAGCAGAAGCAATGGGAAAAAGGAAGTTCACCATTTGGCTGGGGAGGAGTGACAGAAGCTTTTGGCTTAGCTGCTTGTGGCATCTTAGCTGCAGGCAGGAAAGAGTGAGCTTATATATGCCAGAGGTGGGGTCTCAAGTAGTTCTCAAGGCCTAGTCCCTCCAGTTAGGCTCCACGCCTTAAAGGTTTCATGGTTTCCCAAACAGCACTGCCATCTGGGAACCAAGTGTTTAAATACATGGGCTTGTGAGGGAATGGTTCAGATTAAACTGTACCAGACCAAGCTTGACCTCCCACACTGGAAACTGGGTCCCTGATATGGGGTGTTAAAGTAGCAGACACTTTAAGAGATGAGCACACTGCGTGGAGATGAAGCCGGGGAAACCCCTCAGCCATGCAGAGAACCATGATTTCCTGAAGAAGTTCGAACTTTAATGAGGTCATGTTAGTGACTCAGGATGTGTTGTTAGAAAGCGTGATGACTACTCATCCTCGTTCTTTTGTGATCCACTGTGCTTTCTTTTCTCACTTCTGCTATGATGTAGTCAAGATGGACCTCACTAAGAGCAAACAGATTGGCTGCCTAAAGTCATGGACTGACTTTCTTTTCTTTCTCTCTCTGTCTTTTTTTTTTCTTTCTTCTTCGTTTTTCTTCCTTTTTTTATTTGACAGAGTTTTTCTGTGCAAGCTTGGCTGGGCTCGAATTGCTTTGTAGACTAGACTAGGCTAGCCTCAAACTCACAGCTATCTGCCTGCCTCTGCCTACCCCCGAGTGCTGGGATTAAAGTCATGTGCCACCATCATGCCCAGCTGGACTTCCAAATGGTGAAACTATAAACTAATTAAATATTGTCCACTTATGAAGTGCTAAGCCTTAAGTATTTTGTTGTAGTAACATAAGACACCTGGCTAGTTGATATTTTTATCCAGTTCTTTGTGTAGATTTTATTTTCTTTAAATAATAGCTCCATTTCAAATGCTCCTCTCTTTCTGTACCCCAGCTACATTTAAATTAGTAATGTGTGATTTATCATAATTCGGTATTTATCTCTGGTTTGTAATGGATGTTTATTCTTGCTTGCCTACTCACATACTACTTGCGACAAGATCCTTAGTATTACATGTATGCATGTTTTACCCTACATACCAAACATTCTCCAGAAGATACTATTAGTAATCAGGCAGCTCTGCCATCAACCCGAGGAACCCAACAATAGCAAAGCACGTCATCACCAGGGCAACACTTTCCTCAGCTGCCAGGAACCACATGTTGGTGTCTGAACACATGCTGAGCTGCGACTTAACAACAGCTTTACGACAGCCACAAAGCACACATCTAACTCTTGCCTATGCAGAGAATCATCTTATAAAAGGGGGCAGCCTTACCAGGCCACAGAGGAAGACTATGAAAGACAGTCCTGATGAGATCTGATAGACTAGGGTCAGGTGGAAGGGGAGGATAGTCCTCCACTATCAGTGGACTGGGGAAGGGCCATGGGAGGAGATGAGGGAGGGGGGGAACCAAGGTGGGGCTACAACTGGGATAAATTGTAATCCGTCCACTTTGCTCTCCCCTTTTTTCTTCTCTCCTCCTTCCTCCAGAAGCTGCTCCTGCTTTCCCCTCCCCTAATAAACCTCTCATGTGAGGCCAGCCTTGTGGTGTGACTCCTTGGATCACATCGTTCAGCTCTGTCATCTAAATCCTAACAGATACTGCTTTAATTCTTTTGACACAAACAAATTAAGGGATAAAGGCTTGATTTTGGTTCATAGTTCCAGGTTTCATTGCTAGAAAGTCATAGCAGGAATTGCTTGAAGCAGTTGTATCTACAGTCAAGAGCCAACAGAGAATATCTGCTTCTATTCAGTTTCCCTTTCTGTTTGTATAGGCCAGGATCTTAGGGCATAGTGCTGCCCACAGTGTACGTGCCTCTCCATTTCAGCTAACATTAATATAATCAAGATAATCCCCATAGACATGCCCAGAGTCCTATTTTCCAGATTCTACAGTTTTTGATGAGTTAACAACACTAGCCATCACAGTTACCAACTGACTGTCTTAGAATTTAATTAATTCTGATACCATCTGCTTGGAGGGCATGTCAGATCCTATGAGTTGAAGATACCACAAGATCACCTCCCTTTTGGATACTAACTACAAGTCACTGAACACATTGTGGCATGTACTCTGGTAACCTAGCCTTGCCTGCCTATGGACCTCTTCTTGAGTTAGCATAATTAACTAGAATGTCTCGCAGAACATTTATGTTAATAATAGATCTAATAAAGACTGCAGCTGAACAGCCAGATGGAAATCCACAGAGAACTGTCTGGAAAGATCCCAAAGAAAAGAATTCTGTTTCCATTGCAATGGAGTGTACCCATATCCTAGCATGAAAACAGATTCTCTGACTTGGAAACTCTCCAAACCCTGTAGTTTAAAGATTTTCAGGGACGATTTATATTGCAGGTGCTAACAGTTATAAACTAAAATCTCTGGCTCCCTTTTCCTTCCCAGGGGAGGGAAGGATAATGGAATCGAACTTTCCAACCTTCTAATCAGGGCGACTGGCCCCCATCTAAGAACCCAACAAGAGTTGCCTCCCATGATGCTCCTGTCTCCCAGGAAGCTCCAAAGGATTTAATGCTCCATGTCAGAGGTTTCTATCATTACAGGAATGCAAATTCTCCTGTTTTGAAGAACTTAAACCAAAACATAGTGAATTAGTATTCAAGTATATGAAAGTGAGTAGGACTGAAAAGTGAGGTCAAAGGAGCAACTTGGGCAAAAATAGTAACAGAGGTATGGGTGGAAAGAAAGGGACGGGACAGAACTATAGACAACAGCAGAGATGAGAGGTACTGTATGGGATGGAGAAACTGATACTAATGTTCACCATTCCACTTCTGAGATGAGGTCATGTATTTGCTGGGTACCAAGTGGATGACTGTGTGTTCACCTTTTCCTCATAACAGCTAAGGCTTGCTGGAAAAGATTTCTACACACTGCACTCCAACGACCCTTAGACTCTTCTTACCGAAGAACACTGAAGTTGCCATGGGGCTAGATTGGACATCCTGGGATTTTTGGCCCTGTGAAACAAAACAAAGACTCAGTTTTGGTCATGTAGAAGGAAGCTGTGTATGAGATCCAACATCAATTCAGGAGAAAATTTATAGAGGAATGACCCTGGCCAAGTTGAAAACAGGACAAGGGAGTGACTTGGGAAAGCAACTTGCAAGGTGGTTCGGACTGTAGGCTCAACCATACCGTTTCCTGACCCTGATAGTGAGTGTCATCCTTGCCCTCCTGTGACTGATTTACACATTAACGGATAGATATTGAATGTCTGCTGTGTGTGAAGCAATGAAGTCAGCTGAGACAGGAGCTCTGAGTTGTGGTCCTAATCTCATGGTGTTTATCTTCTGAAGCAGAGTAGGAAGGAACAATGAACACATACTGTGCTTTGTGCTTTGAAGAAGATAAGAAAGAAGCAGAGGAGAGAGAGAGAGATGATGCGGAACTCTGGTGAGGGATGTGTGGGTATTTTTATCAGGAATTTGGGGAATGAAGGTCTTGCTCCAAGGAGTTAGCTGCTAAATCTTGTTTAGAAGAGCCAGAAGTGGGGAGAAAGAAACTAAGAAAATTATCTTGTGTACTCAAACAATAGATCAGATTTGGAAGACTTGCTTATTTTATGCATATGTGTGTGTCTGCATGAGTTTGTGTGTTGTTAAATATACAGTGCCTGCAGAGGCCAGAAGAAGGCATCAGGTCTCCTGAAACAGGAGCTGTAGACGGTTGTGAGCTGCCATGTTGATGCTGGAGACTGCTCACCCGTTTTCTGCCAGATCAGCAAGTGTTTTTAAATGCTGACCCATCCTTCCATTCCCCAGATTAGACTTTGCATGTTGGGAAAACTGAGAGAATGTCGGTGTCAAAGGAAAGAGGAGGGTCTGGGTCACGCAGAATGTTAAACACCTCAGTATGGAGTTCACATCCTGTGTTAACACAGGGATAATACTGTCAATGAATAATAATAATAATAAATAGCAATATAGTTCAATATGGATGAATAAGATTTTGAGAGACTTTTATAGTAGATCAGGTCAGAAATGATCAAGTTGGGTAGTGACTATGCTGATGATTTATTTTAATGAGATTAGATGTATGATGTAATTCAGTGTCATTTGCTGATACATTTATTGTGGCAGAGAGGGGACAGGAAAAGACCATGAGTATTTATTTTGGGTTTGGGTTAAGTGACTGGCCCCTACGTGGGACCACTGATCAAAATTCATTTATTCACTCTGTAAGAGCATGTGGTAGGGAAGCCTTTGAGATGGTCTGTGGCTTGCAGCTGAGAGTTGCACATATGGAGTCCCAACTCCCATCATGTTTTTCTTATTACTAGGAGATGGAGCCTTAACATGTAAGATATGTAGCATGTTGGGTGGTGGCATAAATGGTGAAGATGCAGCAGAGGAGGGGAAAATTGATAGGAAAATGAAGGTGCTGGTAACTTAAATGCTTTCTGGTGAAGATGACATTTGGGCAAAGACTCATGGGGGAGGAAGGAGTGAGACAGGGAATAAGGAATTCTAAGTCTAGTGTTATTAAACTTGTCTCTTAGGCAGAGGGTGGGTCCTGTAGGTAAAATGAAACTCTCCTGGGGTAAATGGCTTGTTAGACAATTCAGCTTGAGCTTATCAAAAGTGGGCATGAAAACACATACACATTTCCTTTTATTCTACAGAATAAAGTGAATTTGATGGTATTTTTCTAATGAGGAGTCAAGGCTTTAGTCAGAATTTGAACTAGTGACTCCAGGGACTCGCACTATCATTAAATCAGATTTAAATCTCCTTAAGCTAGACGCTCAATCCTTTAAGTCTACTCTTTCATTTGCTAAGCCACCTCTCTGTGTCTGTTTAGAGAAAGGGATATATGTTTGCTCCCAAAGGTTTTCTCAAAGTCACAGCCAAATGGAAACCAGCTGCCATTGTGACTTGCTATGAGGAAAACCACAAACTCACTGATTCTCCTCAAATCTGACTGTGGCAAAAGACATAATAGAAGTGGTTATTTTTTTCAACTTTTATTAATTACACTTTATTCATTTTGTATCTCCCCATAAGCCCCTCCTCCTCCCCTCCAGGTCCCACCCTCCCCCCCTTTCTGCATGCATGCCCCTCCCCAAGTCCACTGATAGGGGAGGTCCTCCTCTCTTTCTTTCTGATCTTAGTCTATCAGTTCTCATCAGAAGTGGCTGTATTGTCAGGGTTCTAGTTTATCTCCATGGATAGTCCTTGGTTGGAGTATGAGTCTCTGGGAAGTTCCTTGTGTTCAAATTTTCTTGTTCTGTTGCTCTCCTTGTGTAGTTCCTGTCCTCTCCAGCTCTTACTATTTCCCACTTCTTACATAAAATTCCATTCACTCTGCCTGTCAGTTGGCCATCAGGCTCAGCAATGAAAAATAAGAAATCATGAAATTTGCAGGTAAATGGTGGGACCTGGAAAGGATCATCCTGAGTGAGTTGTCCCAGAAGCAAAAAGACACATACGGTATATACTCACTCATATAAATATACAACATAGAATAAACCCACTAAAATCTGTACATCTAAACAAACTAAGCAAAAGAGAGGACCCTAACTAAAAATGCTCAATCCCCATCCTGAAAGGCAAAGAGATTGGACATCAGAAGAAAAAGAAATCAGGAAACAACCTATGAACCTGCTACAGAGGGCCTCTGAAAGCCAGAAATAGGAGTGGTTATTGCCTGGAGTTCAGCTTAGTGAGTAGTTTTCATTCTCTCTCTCTCTCTTTCATTCTTGTTGTTATGTGTGTGTTGCATTATGCTTTTGCATGGTGATACACGACTTTTTATAAAGGTACTGGGATCATCATCAAGTCCTTATGCTCACTCAACTCTCTACCAATGGTTCCATCTCCCCATCTCCTTGGAAAATGTCCTTGTTTTCATACTGTCACATAGGGCTACAATTCTGGGCTTGCAGGATGGACCTAGGTTTTGGCTTTGGAAACCATTATCCAGTCAGCGATATTCATTCCTTTTAAAAAAATTTCTAGGCATTTTAGATTATATATTGCTTGGCTCATATGCAGCATTCACATGTTTGGATACTTTTGTAGAGAAGTATCACAAAGAATCGTACTCTCAGAGGAGCCTGAAGTTAATATATATAAGTAAAGCAGTCAGCAATAAGAAAATCTACTGCAAATGGCCAAATTGCACAACAGTTTGAACACAGTAGGAACTTACCAAATGCCCTCTGGTACAGTTTTAACTGAGGAGTTCAGGATTCTGAATTCATCTTCGACACACTTGCCTCTTCACTAATTAAAACAATGTCGAGCTTTCTGAGCCTTTGCTCCCTCACCTGTGAAGTGAGGGGGGTAATGGTTTCTGTGTTGCTCTGTAACTGTGTAGTCAAGAGGATAATGCTTTTAGGGCTAGGATGTAGCTCAGTGAGTGGAGTCGTCGCCACATGCTCATCCCCAGTGTCACTTGAGCTGGGTTTTGTGGTACACACAGTAATCTCATAGCCAACAGTGGGAGAAGGATCAAAAGTTTAAGGTCATCCTTTCCTAGGGATATGAGGTGTTTGAGGACAACCTGGGATGTATGGATCTTGTTTCAAACAAACAAGAATACGATGTTTTGTAAATGCTCAGCACAAAGCTCGGCCAGTGAGAGGTACTTGAGCAATGGTGAATGTTATTACTTTTATTAAAATCTGCGTCAATCATTGCATTGTATATGCATATTTATATAGCTTTTTTATATACTACAATACTGTAGCATCTTAAAAATTGTCCGACTAGGGATAGCCCGCCTGTTCTGCATCATTCTAATTCTTAGGGATGGAAGGATGCAGTCAGTCGTACGTCTTTGGCAGAGCTCACTGACTTCATCTGTGTACAGCATGAAGCAATCTTCTGCTTCTTTATCATTTTAGCATCAATGCTAGCAACTAGGGACCAGAGAATAGCACGAGCATTCAAGGCAGCCAGTTTTACCAATCTGTCTCACCTCTGCTGACCTATGCCATAGAGACCCCTAATACTCTTATCCTGTCTCTTGGTATCTCTCTTGTTAACCTTGCATGGTTCCGTCTCTAGCACCTGTGAACATGGTAACATTGGCTTTTCTGAGTCTCCCTAGAACCGTCTTGTGTGTCCTTACAGATCATTAGTTATATAAAAGAACACAAAGCAATGTAAGTTCTTTAGGGATCATTTGTGCTTCATAGAATACTGTGGGTTACCTAGAGTCCTATTTTTTTTTTTCTTATCTTGTTATCTGATTTTGACTTTCTGGTGGTCATTCTACAATCTTGTAAATCATAGACAACCGTGAGAAATGTACAATGACTTTTATATCTACACATGCAAAGGAACTGTGTGTTCCTTTCTCCAACAAAAGCCAGTCTTCTTGGTGCTTATTTGCATATTCATTTCAATTCATTTGAATATTCATTCAATTATTTTACTCCACATAGGTATCTGTGCTTCTTTGCACCAGATTGTAACATTTGCCTGGCTTCCCCATTTAATCAGCGAATATTAAATACAATCTTCAACACGGGTTAATATTATATCTAGATGAGAAGCATGGTTTTACCTGTTTTTGAATATTTGCTTTTAATGAAACAGAAATTGTTCAAAGGACTGGTAAATGAGGAGAGAAACTTGAAAGACCTGATTGAGGTACAGATATGCTTGAATATAAAAAGCAAATCCCCAGTAATAGATCCTGTATGATTAAGCTCCCGAATTAATGGCAATGAAATGTGAGTTTAAAAAACGACTTTATCCTGATGTTGATGGGGGCATATTTTCATGTGAAGGTCGTCATTTCATGATGAAGGTCACTGGGTAGGTTAGGATTATTGGCACTTATTTGTTGTCTTTTGACTTTGTAAAGTAAGTGAAGGCCTCTCCAGTGAGAACAAACCGAAGCTAGTCTTCTCTCAGAGCTGGGCGCAAGAAAGGAGTTGGCAACTATTGTGTGGCTTCTGTAGAAGCACAGAGGCAGACAGAGGAGTGGGGACTGAGGGGCAGAGCTGGAGCAGAGCCGGTGGGAGGTGGAGCCTATACACCGGATGGATGGCTAGGGCTAGGCATTTTATGTGACAGATTAGCAACATTTTCGTGGTGCCACAGTGAAAGCAAATTCTAATGTGGTGACAGCAGGAATCTGTTTGTCAGTGTCCCTTCAAAGGCCAGACCTTATTAACATTGTCATTCTTTGCCAAATGTATTGAATACATAGTAAATATTTATGGAAGAAATGAATGAAATAATTACATTAAAATTTCTTCTAGAAGCTGAGTGCCTTGTTAGTTTATTAGACTTCACTGCCGGAAGAGACATCAACACAACTTAGCCAGCCTTAAGAGAGAATTTTGTGAGCACATATCATCCTAAAAGGAAGCTCTGAACAAGAGTCTCTTCCTGGCCTCTCATCATTTTAACTTGTCTCACTCTCCCTTTCTCTCTCCCTGTTTCCTCCTCAGCTTGTCAGCCGCTGCTCTTTGCTCCAGGCTTTTTCATTTCAGTAGATTTGATCCTGGCCTGGAAAGATGCTTATCCCATCCTCAAGCCTTTGTTGTTACTTGGGGCTCTGTGCACCTCTGTGGGTGAAAGGCAACAGATCACCAGGAAGAAAGAATATGGGAAGGAAGTCAGTGGGGTGGAAAGGAGAAAACCCTTATGGCAAATTTCACAATAGCTAGAAGAGGCATGCCCATGAAAAATTGCTTAAAACTTGGATTTCAAATGAAGTCTAAAAGAACTTAAAGAAAAAACTACTATGGTTTTATTTTGAAAGATTTGTGCCCATAAGTATAATTTTTCATTAAAGACTATTTATTGGTGTCCTGTTTTGGAAAAAAATGCTCTGAGTTGATCTAAAAGTCCTGATCTCTTCTTTCAAGACTTGCCAAGTTGTAAGTGGGGTTAGTTTTGCATCCAGGGTAAAGGTCTGATCACCTGGATCCGCATAATTGGCTGTGTGGCTGTTAATTCAATGGCATGGTCTAATAATGTCTATCATTAGCCCTATAATTATAATGGTGGTATATCTAACCTGCTATCACAGTCAAAAAAGACACAGACGCCTGATAGATTTTTATGGTGGCCTTATATCATTTTGTATAGGGCAAATATTAACCCTTTAAACTACCTTTACCTCCCAGCCCCATCTCAGGCTACCTCCCACACATAGTTTCATAAATACTTGTTTATTCTTTATCCGGGCCGCTTCCTCCATACATATATGCCATGGAGGCTCTCCCTTTCTTCCTTCTCTTCTTCCTGCTTCTCTCTCCTGTGATCCTCTCCTGCCTCCAAAGCCCTCAAACCTTAGTTCCATCTACCTCCTTCTGCCCTGCCAAGGTTTATGGCTTTTAATCTGCCATCAGGGGTAACTGGGGAACATTCCTTCTCATCACACGGGTACAGGAGATAGTTCAACATTAAGAACAATGTCCATGGCATGGTGGTAACCAGATCTTAAACACTGAAGTCAGCATTTGAATACACAGCACCAGACCAACCCCCAATAGGCTGTGATAAGATGGTTTCTGAGGTTGACTCCTTTCAAAGAGGGCAGAGCACACGAACAAAACGTCAACGTTCTTTAGGCCCCAAACACTATCAGAGCTTGTTTACTAACCGTGTTAGTCTTTAGCAGTCCCAATTCATTTCTAAATTCTTACCCAGAATACCCTTCGATAGGCTGTCATGAAATTCTAATGACATCCATTCAGACTATTGTTCTCATAATTGATCTGATATATTTGTGGGAATTTTTCTTTATCTTTGGTGATGCTTTGTAGCTGACACTCTATCTGAATTAAATACAAGAAATGGAAATACTAACTCTTGGATAACAATAGATTAAAAATCAGAAATTTGATATCATGCAAATGATGGTTCTCTTTTAATTTGTTTCTTTGGGAAAAAAGATTTGTATCATGACATACACAAATTAAAATCTTGCATATTTAATCCAATGAATTATGTAAAACTAGAGCATCTTTCCAGATTGTTTGTGACTAATGAATTGCAAACGTGTATAGTTGCTCAGGATTTTTGGCCTGAAAGTTTAAAGTGTGATTGTACACCTTTTGTTTCCTGGTTGCTGAAAGTTCAAATAAACTTTGATATTAGGTATCTACATAGATTTTGGAGGGGTACCAGTCACCAAACAAAAGCAGGTGATGTTTATAAAAAACATGGGATGAGTATGATATCTTGGTAAGATTTGGGGTATATACTTTGTTTCATTAATTTTTTTTAGTAGAAAATAGCAAGCATTTTAACCTCCATGTGTTTCCTATGTGTTGTGCATGCTGTAGTCCTTTCATTTAACTGTTCTTTAGTCCCCTCTGTGATATTAGAGATGAAAAGATGTTTACCCCAAGGTACCATGAGACAGCAGCACAGTAGAGACCTGTCAGTGATTCTCAGGAGATAGAGAACTCACGCTCATAAACCTGATCTAGGTCCCTTGCTTCTTTCTACATTGCTTAATAGTGCCATAAAAGGACAGGGAGAGGGGGAGAGAGAGAAAGAGAGAGAGAGAGAGACAGCAACATATAGAGAGATACAGGGACAAAGAGACATACACAGAGAGACACAGAGAGACAGAGAGAGATGGAGATAGAGACAGAGCAAGAGTAAGTGAGTGAGAGAGAGAAAAAAATGAAGAAACTAGTACACAGTACACTCAGGGCAAAGGAGAAAACAGAAATAAGAACACAATGGAGGGGAAAAAACAGAGGGGAAAAAGGAACATCTAAGACACAGAAAGAAGACACTTTCCCCTTTCACTAAGGGGAAAGTGAGGTAGGGTGAGCAAGCAAAGGAGGGAGGAGGGAGCATGCAAGGATGTAGTCTACAGAGTTACTGACAGGTACAAACTGAAAGGTAAAAGTTCTTTTGAGGCAACTCAGGTCTTCCCAAATCATTTGACAATCTCCACAAAGAGAATAAACATTCCCACCAGCAGTGGAGGAGCGTTCCCCTTTCCCCACATCCTCTTCAGCATGTGTTGTCACTTGATGACAAGATGTCACTTGTCATCTTGGCCATTCTGATGGGTATAAGGTGAATTCTCAGGGTCATTTTGATTTGTGTTTCCCTGATGACTAAGGACATTGAACATTTCTTTAAGTGTTTCTCTGCCATTCGATATTCCTCTATTGAGAATTCTCTGTTTAGCTCTGTACCCCATTTTTTAAATTGGATTACTTGATTTGTTGCTGTTTAACTTCTTGAGTTCTTTATATAT
The DNA here is from genome assembly GCF_907164565.1 of Psammomys obesus. Classification (NCBI taxonomy): domain Eukaryota; kingdom Metazoa; phylum Chordata; class Mammalia; order Rodentia; family Muridae; genus Psammomys; species Psammomys obesus. The sequence continues at coordinate 7,280,669 of NW_026596234.1, read as the reverse complement.
ACTGGATATTAGTCCTCTGTCAGATATAGGGTTGGTGTAGATTCTTTCCCAATCAGTAGGCAGTTGTTTTTTTTTTTGATGACAGTGTCCTTTGCTTTACAGAAGCTTTTCAGTTTCACGAGGTCCTATATACCACTTTGGAAATCAATCTGGCACTTTCTCAGACAATTAGGAATAGAACTTCCTCAAGATCCAGCTATACCACTCCCAGGTGTATAGCCAAAAGACACTCAAGTATACAACAAGAACATCTGCTCAACCATGTTTGTGCAGCTTTATTTGTAACAGACAGAGGCTGGAAACAGCCTAGATGCCCCTCAGTTGAGGAATGGATACAGAAATTGTGGTACATCTACACAAAGGAATATTACTCAGAGATAAAACAAAACAAACAAACAAACAAAAAAAAAACAAGGGAATCATGAAATTTGCAGGTAAATGGTGGGAACTGGAAAAGATCATCCTGAGTGAGGTATCCCAGAAGCAGGAAGACACACAGGGTATATATTCACTCATAAGTGGATACTAGACATATAATATAGGATAAACCTACTAAAATCTGTACACCCAACGAAGCTAATCAGGAAGGAGGACTCTGTGTAAGATGCTCAGTCCCTATTCAGAAAGGCAAAGAGGATGGACATTGGAGGAGGGAGAAAATAGGGAACAGGACAGGAGCCTACCACAGATGGCCTCTGAAAGGCTCTACCCTGCAGGGTATCAAGGCAGAAGCTGAGACTCATAACCAAAGTTTGGGCAGAGTACAAGGAATTTTATGAAAGAGGTGGGAGATAGTAATACCTGGAGAGGACAGGAGCTCCACAAGGACAACAACAGATCCAAAAAGTCTGGGCACAGGGATCTTTTCTGAAACTGATACTACAGCCAAGGACCACTCATGGAGATATCCTGGAACCGCTGTACAGAGGTAGCCTATGGCAGTTCAATATTCAAGTGACCTCCATAGTAATGGGGATAGGGACTGTCTCTGACATGAACTGATTGGCCTGCTCTTTGACCACCTCCCCCTGAGGGGGGAGCAGTCCTGCCAGGCCACAAAAGAAGACAATGCAGCCACTCCTGATGAGACCTGATAGACTAGCATCAGAGGGAAGGGGAGGAAGACCTCCCTTTTCAGTGGACTGGGAGAGGGACATGGGTGGAGAAGAGGGAGGGTGGGATTGGGAGGGGAGGATGGAAGGAGGTACAGGGGGGATACAAAGTGAATAAACTGTAACTAATAAAAATAATTAAAAAAGAGAATAAACATGTAACGTTTCATTGAAAGTAAAAGTCAAAGTAAGACAAACACCCCTGGTTTCTGACATATATGTGTCACATATATGATATGTGTAGATTTAGGGACTGATGTTAGCATTAAACTATAGAGCCCTGTGCATGGGCATCTGTCACTGAAAGTCCTCACTTCTCCTGATGGATCCATAATCTGATGGCATTAGTACATAACAGAAACTTCCCAAGGGGGTACCTCCTTGGAGGAATTAGGTCACTGGGGATTTGGGAACATGACTTTTGGTACTGTATCTTGTTCATGGCTAACCCCTGTTCTCTAATAGAACAGCCTCTGCCGTACAGCCCAATCACCATGTTTTGGCTCACTGCAGACCCAAAGCAATGGATACAGCTGAAGAGAACACTCTGAAATCATGAGCTAAGACATCATTTCTTAAGAATTTGTTTTGTCACTTGAGTTTTTCATCTTGGCCATTCTGATGGGTGTAAGGTAAAAATCTCAGGGTCGTTTTGATTTGCATTTTCCTAATGGCTAATGACACTGAACATTTCTTTAAGTGTTTCTCTGTCATTCAATATTAGTCTACAGAGAATTCTCTGTTTAGCTCTGTTCCCCATATTTTAATTGGATTACTTGTTTTGCTGCTTTTCAGCTTCTTTAGTTTTTTATATATACTGGATATTAGTCCTCTGTCAGATAAAGGGTTGGTGAAGATTCTTTCCCAATCTTCTGGAGAGGTGTGGAGAAAGGGGAACCCTCCTCCACTGCTGGTGGGAATGTAAACTTGTACAACCACTCTGGAAATAAATCTGGTGCTTTCTCAGACAACTAGGGGTAGCGCTTCCTCAAGATCCAGCCATACCACTCCTAGGCATATATCCAAAAGAGGCTCAAGTACCCAATAAGGACATTTGCTCAACCACGTTTGTAGCAGCTTTATTTGTAATAGCCAGAAGCTGGAAACATCCCAGATGCCCCTCAACTGAAGAATGGATGCAGAAATTGCGGTGCATCTACACAATGGAATGTTCATCAGCAATGAAAAAGAAGAAAATCATGAAATTTGCAGGTAAATGGTGGGACCTGGAAAGGATCATCCTGAGTGAGCTATCCCAGAAGCAGAAAGACACACACGGTACATACTTACTCATATAGACATATAATATAGGATAAACCTACTAAAATCTGTACACATAAAGAGACTAATCAAGAGAGAGGGCCCTGACTAAAATGCTCAATCCCCATCTTGAAAGGAAAAGAGGAAGGACATCAGAAGAAGAAGAAAACAGGAAACAAGCTAGGAACCTGCCACAGAGGGCCTCTGAAAGGCTCTGCCCTGCAGACTATCAAAGCAGACCCTGAGACTTATGGCCAACTGTTGGGCAGAGTGCATGGAATCTTATGTAAGAAGTGGGAAATAGTAAGATCTGGAGAGGACAGGAACCCCACAAGGAGAGCAACATAACCAGAAAATTTGAACACAGGGGTCTTCCCAGAGACTCATACTCCAACCAAGTACCATGCATGGAGATAACCTAGAACCCCTGCACAGATGTAGCCCATTACAGTTTAGTGTTTAAGTGTCCACATAGTAATGGGAAGAGGGACTGCCTCTGACATAATCTGATTGGCCTGCTCTTTGATCACCTCCCTCTGAGGGGAGAGCAGCCTTAAGAGGCCACAGAAGATGACAATGCAGCCACTCCTGATGTGATCTGATAGACTAAGATCAGAAGGAAGGAGAGGGGGACCTCCCCTATCAGTGGACTTGGGGAGGGGCATGCATGAAGAAGGGAGAGGGATGGTGGGATTGGGAGGGAAGGAGGGAGGGGCTTATGGGGGATACAAAGTGAATAAAGTGTAATTAATAAAAGTAAAAAAAAAAGAATTTGTTTCAGTGGCAAACATCAGCTATTTTTTGCATAGTGATGAAGAGTCTCGCTAACACAGATGCTAGCCCCAGTCCTCGTACCATATTCAGATGTCCCACAAACTGAAGTCCCTTGGCACTCCTGGGTCAGGTAAAGTTCCAATTTAAGAGGCAGAGGGAGTGATGACATGAGAGAGATCCCGTCTATCTTCCAAGTAGAGAGATGTAGAGAAGATCCTCCATTGGTGTTTCAATGCATTGATTAGGTAAGATGCCTTGTGAGCTATTTGCTTATTAATGAAAGAATCAGCCATCTAAGAGCCAAGTCCTCAACACTTGAGCCTTCTGGGAAAATAGTTGATATTCAAATCACAATAGCACCTTGCATATGTCTGGTTCTATGTCCTCAAATTGCTACTAGCTCAACATCAACTTATTGATACAGTTGTTCAAATGTCTCACTATCTCCACAGACCGTGCAGTATTTTAGGACCCTCATGAGTGATTGTAATCATGGTGACAAGCTCTGTGGCTCCCACCTGACCCCATGCAGTCTACTTTATCGATTTTTAATTTTTTTTATACCTGTTCCTTACTCATTTATCAATCCTGTAAGTAGATGTCATGTGGTTTTATTTTCCCTAGAGCTTTTTGGGTTTCATGGCAGATATTAAGCATTCTGTAAAGACTTGTTGATTGACAGCTGATAGCATTACTACTCTGGAGATGAAAAGCGATGCATGCAAATGGGGTTCGGTGCAATTCCTACACCCTCCAAAACAATTCATTTATCATCTACAGGTCCCCTATGATTGAAGCTCTTTTAAAATAGTGTAATTTTCATCTTGCTTTTCAAAGCCTTCATGACAAAGCCATTATCTGTGCAGACATCTATATTCTAAATGCAGAGCAAGAAAGGGGAGCAAAGGAGAGAGTTCCCATCTTATATTTATCATCTGTCTGATGAAACACGGGTGTAAATATCTATAAATTGAAGGTCGGATCAAAATTCAACACTTTTAGGGAGAAATTACTGTCTGGTCTCTTCTTTCAGGTAATTTCCCCAGGATATTAAACTTGAAGCAGTCTCTCTGAAGCTACAGGTATCCAAAGCCATTTGAAATCAACTGATATGAGTATATTAGAGAGGGCAAGGTCTGCATTGTGAAGCCCAACTCTGTGTAATGAAAAATCAAATTTGAATATTAAAAAAAATTAATTCAGCCTCAGCAGAAAGAGGAACCTGGTATGTCGCTAATGCATTGTGATAAGACCCGGTGGAGAAAAATATTCTGCACCTTGTCTGGCTAATTCCTTTGTTGCTAAATAGAGACTTTGGAAAAGCAACGCTTGTCTAACCACGCCATACCCACAGCACATCTGATCTGATCCTGCCTAAATAAACAGTTTGAGTGCATGGCTGCTGTTGTCCCAATCAGCGTTGTTTACTCAGCTCAATCCTCTTTGGAGAGGCACTGATTCAGACATGGAATTTTACAGCCTGCATGGTATCCTTTGCCACATGCAGTAACAAAGACCAAAGACTGTTTTCCCACGAAGAGAACGTCTCAGCTGGGTTAAGCCATTATAATAAATGTAGCAATTTGAGATAAATGAGCAAATCAGAGTTAATGAGTTTGGAATCAAGCGAAGAAATGTAATCACTCATGAGGCAGGAAACACAAACCCGCACATGCCCAAACTCACAGCCAGGCTACTTCTGTGCTTGCTTCCCTCCTGAAAGGTAGGTGACACTCTCCGCCCAGTGTGCTAGACTCACACAGGTCTCATAAAGTGTCATCACTTAAGAAAGCATTGTATGTGGGGGCTGGAAACATGGCTCAGCAGTTTTGAGTGCTTGCTGTTCAGCGGAAGACCAGACGTCAGTTCCCAGCAGCCACACTGGGCAGCTCACAACTGCCTGTAACTCTAGCTCCAGGGGATCCAGTGCCCTCTTCTGTCCTATAAGGGCACCTGCAAGCACATGCATTTGTACATATGTGCACATAACGTATGTGCACATATGTTACACACACACACTAAATTGTAAAAATAAGTCTAAAAAATAAAAACATCTTTGTGTGTCATTGTGTGTGTGTGTGTTTGTGTGTGTGTGAAAGAGAGTGAGAGACACAGAGACCATACATAGGCACTCAGATAGACTAGAGGTCAGAGGATGATATTGGATGTTAACTCTTGATTTCCAGATTTTCACCTGTTTGTTACAGGGTCTCTTGTTCGATACCACAGCATATGTAGCTAGCTGCCATGAGCTCTGGGGAGCTTCCTGCATCTACCTTTCTTCTTCTGAGTACAGGGACTAGATATGTGTTTTCTTCAACCTGCTTCTTGCAGGTTCTGGGATCCGAACTCACTTTCTCACACTTGTACAGCAAGCACTTCACCTACTGAGACCTCTCTCATCTGAAAGCATTATTCCCTCTAAGTGACAGAAGCCTCACTAATGTTTGGAAACATCAGTTACATAAATCGTTTACTATGCTCTTTTCAACAGGCAAGCACAGCGTGTCAACACCGTCATGAAATACCCACCTTCACAAAATTTATTTTTAAAAACATCCGTTAAAATGCCTACATCCTATATAAATTACAATTCCAAGACAGACCAACAGGTTGAACTAGGCCAAACAGCAATGAAAACTAGGACTGGACCAATTGGAATAAACAAACAAACAAACAAACAAAAACCCAAAACTTTTAATTGATTTGTTGTTTTCTTTCTTTTTTTTATTTATTTTTTCTTTATTAATTACACTTTATTCATTTTGTATCCTCCCCATGGTTCCCTCCCTCCTCCCATCCCAATCCCTCCCTTCCTCCACCCTCTGCATGCATGCCCCTCCCCAAGTCCACTGATAGGGGAGGACTTCTTTTCCTTCCTTCTGATCCTAGTCAACTAGGTCTCATTAGGAGTGGCTGCATTGTCTTCTTCTGTGGCCTGGTAATGCTGCTTCCACCTCAGGGGGAGGTAATTAAAGAGCAGGCCAATCAGTTCATGCCAGAGATAGTTCCTGTTCCTATTACAATGGAACCCACTTGGATACGGAACTGCCATGGGCTACATCTGTGCAGGGGTCTTAGGTTATCTCCATGCATAGTCCTTGGTTGGAATAGCAGTCTCAGGAAAGACCCCTGTGCTCAGATTTTTTGGTTCTGTTGCTCTCCTTGTGGAGTTCCTGTCCTCTCCAGATCTTACTGTTTCCCACTTCTTTCCTAAGATTCCCTGCTCTCTTCCCAAAGGTTGCCCATAAGTCTCAGCATCTACTTTGATAGTCTGCAGGGCAGAGCTTTTCTGTGCTCACTCATATAAACATATAATATAGGATAAACCTACTAAAATCTGTACACCTAAAGAAACTAATTAAGAGGGAGGACTCTTGCTAAAATGCTCAATTCCTGTCCAGAAAGGCAAAGAGGCTGGACATCAGAAGAAGAAGAAAAGAGAGAAAAAGTCAGGAGCCTGACACAGAGGACCTTTGATTTTTTTTTTTTTTTATGAATTTCATGTCATTCACACCATTCCCACTCATCTCCCCATTCCTTTGTATCTGCCCTTTCCACTTCCCCCCAAATTACAAAACAATAACAACAACAACAAAAAAAACCTGACAAAACAAAACATCTTGTCATGGAGGCTACAGTGTGTCATGGTGTGTCTATACCCTTTGGTCCCAACAGATTTACTTGCAAATGTTCACTGCAATGAGTCACTGGTTTGGTTTGAGGCTTCTGGTTCCTGTTACACTATCAATACTGGATCCTCAGTGGGACTCCTCCCAGATATCCTGTTTGTTGCCTTGTGTCATGGCGATTCTGCAGCTTTGGATTTGCAAGACAAGCCCCTTTTGTACTCCAGCAGTTCATAGATGGTGTGGACATTGGGATGGACCATTTCAAAGCCCTGTATCTGGGCCTGGGTGGTAGCTGAGTATGTTAGCTCACCAGCTCCCCTGTACCCACACTGCCAGGGTCAGCTCTCCTGTTTTCATACCCTCAGGGCTAGCTCACCCACAACCATGCCACGAGGGCCCGCTCTCACTATTGCTTCAGCCAGTGAGGAGTAGGGCCAGCTCTCCTGATCTCATGACCCCTGAGCCAGCTATCTTGCCTGTTGCAGGTGGTTGAGAGGCGAGTGGGGGAAGAGCATCTCTTCCTCTTCCACACCACCATCACAGAACAGATGAGAGGCAGGGCCAGCATGCCCGTGCTCATGCCATCAGAGCTAGGGCTAGGTTGCTCAAGTCTCTTCCACCAGGGCCACCTCTACTGTACTACCCATGTGAGGTTCAGAGCCCACTCTCCTGAGTGCTGTCCCTAGTGTGGCCAGCTCTTCTGAATGCCACAGCCAGTGAGGGAAAGGGCCAGCTCTGTGCAGTCAACATGGTCCCAGGCAGAAGCACAGACAAGAGACATCTGCATGGTGGTAACGTGGGCCATGAACATTGACACAGACCACTGCTGCTGGCAAGCCGCAGACCCCTATGTGGCCCTTAGTGCAGACAGTAGGGGCCCAAACCGCAACACGATCCCAGGTAACAGGGAAGGCTACTCACATGAGGTTGTTTCTCACCGTCCTGGACTATCTAGTTCCACCTCTCCTCACAGTGCTCAAACCATCAGGCATCTCTTTGTCTCTCATCTCTCTACCACATACTTGCACCTGGTACTGGCTCCCCCTGTGGGCCGGCTTCTGGGTGTGTTCCACCGACCTGTGCTGCATGGCAGCAGGTGGGTCTCTATTGGGATCATAAAATGTACAAGGCTACCAAAATACTAGTCTGATTTTAACCCTGTGTAAACGAGCAGTCATATTCCGGGGAAGCTTCTCCACCTCTCCTGTTCTTCCCTCATTGGGCAGTTATTTCAGTCCTGCTGGAGGTCATCTGGGTGGTGGGGTCGTAACTCTTCAGGCTTTTCCCAGCGACTACAGGGCATGTGTTGCTTTCATTTCACCTACATGATGCCCAGAATGGCATGTCCACAGTGTCAACTTTTATTGATGACATGGTCTGCCATGTTGAAATACGGTGCCATGACACTACATTTGTACTGATATAATAATAATTTGTAAACGGCAAAACTTCATTTCTTTCAGGATGGGAGGTTGGGAATTCCACTACCAAGGTAGTGAGTGGCCTTGATGTCTGCAAGGTGCAGCTCCCTGTTTTCAAGATGGCAACCTTGCTTATATGTCCTCACATGACATTTCCTTCAACCTTCATCCCTTTTGTAAATGTCCTAGCCTCATTCCATGAGGCAGATTCCCCGTAATCTAATCAGCTCGCTAAGCCAACATCCTTTAATCCTGGTACAATAGGGATTAATTTTCAGCATGAATTTTGGAGAAGACACTGTCATTCAAGCCAGAGCCTACACACTGTAACACTTTTCAAACACACAGAGTTACAACTGATGATGGATATTAGGTGCAGATGGAGTTTTAAAAATAGTCCATAAAGCACAGGTCATTTTGCCAACTCCATTCTGAAAGAACATGTGTCCAGAGAATGTTCCAGAAGGCGGGACCTCAGTGGATAGTGCACTGGCCACAGAAGTGGAGAGATATGGGTAACAGTGTAACCTGGGAGGAAAAATTAATATAAAATACACAATTTTTGAGCCAGGAGGTTTTTACTTAGTTCTCTACTACAGGGTTTAAATCCCACACACATCACTATTGATACTTAGAGACAGATAACTTAATTCTGTTATGAGAGTTGTCCTGTGTGGTATAGAATATTGAGTGGCTCCTATTAAGTCAATGACAACAACAACAAAAAAATGTCTCCTCAGTTTTCCAGATGCTCCCCTGGGAGTGAAGTCTACTCTCCCTCTCACTGTAAACTCCTGTTAGTTGAATTGGTCAGTGGCAACATGGGCTTGCTCATTGAGATTTACCCAGCAACACAGGAAAGATTCCCATTTCCCAACTCTCCCACACTGCTTGGCTGCTACCTGATGACGTGGATATGTTTTCTTGGTGTGATCTGGTGAGGCATCTAAGAAGCACTGACTATAATCTCAACCACTTAGGAAGAGAGAAAACAAGACTAGCCAATAAAGCTTGAGCATCTACGCCATGATGGGATTACCTCGCAGACACCTCTGGCTGTGTCTGTAAGTGTGCTTCCAGAAGGCAAACCAAGAGAGTAAGCCAGCTCAGGATGTGGGCAGCACCATCCCCTGGAGTCTCAGACTGAGTGCAAAGGAGAGAACAAACTGGGTGCCAGCATTCTTCACTCTGCTTCCTGACAGCAGGTGCAACTCCTGTTCCTGCTCCTTGCCTTCCCCTCCATGATGGTTTGTATCCTCAGTCTGTGAGGCAAAAATAAACCTCCCTTCCTTGTGTTCCTTGCATTGCCTATTTTTTTTCACCACAACAAGAAATGTAACTAATTCATTTAATGTTTCCTCCTTAAAGAAGAAAGTTTTCTGCCTAAAGCTCTTTGGAAGTAGAATCATACAGAGCGGTCCCTTCTATTGGAAAAGCTTTAAGCTTCCACTTTAAGAGGAAGTGTTTTTGTTTTGTTTTGTTTTAATTTGGAGGCAAGACAGTAGAAGAACTGGAATTAATGTTTCCTTGGAGATCCCCATGTGCTCAAGGGCAGCAAACTGCAAGAAGGAATTGGATGTTCTATGTCACAGTGACCCCTGCTTGATGGCATGCTGGGTAATTCTTAATAGTTGGCTCTTCACAAAGTAATAAGAAAATATGTAAAGAGATGAGATCACTATATATTTTAGTATCAAAGGTGGATATCAGTTAATATCAATGTTATTTACTTATTGTGTATCCTATACATAGCCACCTGATTCCCACAGGATAGTTTCTTATGATTTTTTTTTAAATCTTGTGTCTATAACCATTAAATGGTTTCAACTGTCCAAAAATAGAATTCTAATACCTACTAGAATTTTATTTTATTTTCTCACGAGGGAGTGAAAAAAGTGCTGAAAAAGTAATGACATGAAAAACTACTGAATGAAAGAATAGTTTGCAAATTGGGAGAGTGGTTTCTCAATTTTGTTGTTGTCTGGTGTGCTTGGTTCTTAGGTTGTATATCTTTATAATGTAATGCCTATAAACCTGGTGAACTGCCAAGTTTAACCACTGATTACATTTTCTTTGTCCTCAGTAACTGGTGCGATGCATGGAAAATGACGATTCTTCTAGCATGTGGGAAGAAGCAAGAGGGTTGTGATATCCAGGCTAGACTGGCCTATACAATGAGTGGTAAAACAGCCTGGAGTGTGTATCAGGATTATGTCATTTCAACAAAAGGCGGGAGCGTTTTATGAATCCATGGTCTAAAATCTCCTCTCCCCATCACTGACCTCAAGTACTGATGGTGAAGACACTGCCTGTGTAGCTGGGGAAGCTGTAAGGTTGACTCTGGCACGGGAGCTCCATCACACAAGCATAGGAACTCAGTTTAACTCACTGCAAGCTCTGGCAGTGTGCCGCCGGATGATTAAGAAGAGATGAAGCGCCTGCTGTCTTTAGTTGCAAACATGGCTGATGGAATTATGGGGCATTTAATTCTGAATAGTCAGTTTCATTAACTGACTGCAAAGTTCCAGGAAGCTGGACAGTGAGCCCTTAACAAGATTATGCAGTTCAGCTACGACACGTGGTTGTCTGGCCCCCAGCTTGCATGGAACCATGTGTTTGTGAGAACCGTGGGGACTGCCTTTGTGGTACCCCCTAATCTAGTGAAATCCTTTCTGCAGGCACTCAGTTTCATTGTAACCGAGATGCCTGTAACCACAGACCACCGTGGCTAATAAAAATTAGCTTCAGGGGCAGGAGCCAAGGTCAATGAAAACAAAAGACCTTTTTCTGGGCACCAATCTGGACTCTGTAGATCATTCCCTATAACCCTGAATGATAGTACAATTTTCATTATTCATGAGTGATCCGCAGTAACAGTCCGGAAGGATGGTAGGGCCTCAGGAGGTTTGACCTTGAAACATAGCAATCCAACCAGGGATGCTTGGATTCCGACTGAATCCCATTCAGAATAGTGACCATAACAGGACCTTTCTCAGAACAAACCTAAGTGAGTAGCATTCATACTCACAAACCCACCAGGGTGTTCTAGAATGACAATAGCCCTTTAATCCAGAAGAACGCTTTGACCATAGTTGCTTCCTCAGACCTTAAACCCATCTGCTGAGCTTGCAGGGCCCCACTCTGCAGAAGAGGTCGCTGGAGTTGTAGTATTTTTTTTCTATACCTTTGTATACCTGCCGGCACATAAAGAAGAACAAAGCCCCAAAGCTTCAGTGAAATACAGCTGGTGAGGAAAGTTATCAAGCAAGCAAAGGGAGAAATGTGAAGGGAAAATAGTTATTACTAACTTTTAGGGGTGATGGCCCTTTTAAATTTAAGCCAATGTGCTTAATCGCACTGAAGTATTTATTTCTCCACCACCGTTTCAAATTTTCTTAGTGAAAATATAATAATTTTTCTTAAAAGTATCTCAAGTGTTCTAGTATATCAGGTCTCTAAATATAACTGCTAATAGGCTATATTCAAATTACATTTATAGTGCCTTGAAATTCCCCTGTGACGCTTCGAGCTCTGCTATTTGTACTGGAAGTTAAGCCTTTCTCTGGACAGGGGAACTTTCTCCATTTGATTTTTAAGTGAGTCATCATCCTTCTCAGACACATCTCAGAGTTCAAATGCAATTCATAATCTGATAAAAGACACATTTTAAAAAGTGGTAAATCATGATGTAATGCTAAACAAGTTGAAAAGATCTATTAAAATTGTTATCACCAAGGGACCCAGATTTCCTTACAATATTACAACTGGCTAAGTGGATTAAATACTGATTTGAAAATAATTTATCCAGAGTAGAATGTAAGTGTGTGTGTTGTGACTTCATGCATAAATAAGTCGTCTTAAGGCTAAGTATCTAGTCTTGTCCACTTCAAAACAAAGGTAAAAAACAGTTTATTCTGATGACAGTCAACTCACGCTCTAGATGTATCAATAACTTCCAAATCTAGATGGCTTTCATCACATTTGACACACCTTGCAAAATAAGTTTTTTATATGACAATAATTGTGGAGTTCCTACTTCCTCCCATGTTAACATCTCCCATAGTTTTATAAGTTCTTGTCAGTTGAGAGATTATTTTTGGCACATGCAATCCACTGAACTCTAGACCCTATTTCATCTCTTCTCCTGCATTGGTCCCTTATTGTGCCACAAGCATCCAGAATCCCCAAATCTGGACTGAACTGACATGGTCATTTAGTCTGGGGGTTCACAGGTCTTCAGGCTTTCCCTGTTTTCTGTGACAATTGTGAAGCACATTCGTGAGACACGTCAAAGAATGTTCTTCAGTTTGAGCTTCTCTGTCTTTTCTTAAGTTAAGACTGGCTTTATGGTGTTTGGTGATGGATTCCATCAAGGTGAAGTGCCCTTCTCACCTGAAGCCCATAATACATGGTTTCAGTATCTGGGAAGATGTCTCAGCAGATAAAACATACAAGGACTAGAGTTCTGATTCCCTGAACCCATGTAAAAACTAATATGGAGGCAGTCTCCTATAATCCCAGTACCCAGGAGGCAGAAACAGACTAGCAGAACCTGTGAGCACTGGGCTTAGTGAGAGACCCTGCTTCAATGAATACAGTGGAGAATCATTGAAAAAGCATTAAACAACAGCTTTAGCTACCTGCCCTTCCCCATAGACACACACACACACACACACTTATGTTCATAAACATATGCCCAGGCATCACACACAACACATTACACGCGCATTAAAAGGGATATATGCCATCTACCTAATTTGGGGCTGGACATTGGCATTTTCTGTTGGGTTTTGATCTGTTGTGAAGTTCCTGTGTCTCACTGTCCACTCTCTGATCCTTGGAAGATCCTCTGGCTCAAGTAAGTCATTGACAATTTCAGGCATGTATACAAGGTATTGTGACCCCATTCCTCACCTGACTTTCCCATTCCACCTCTATGTAAGTCCTCTATGTAAGTTGTTTTTCCCAACTAGTCCCCCTCTCCTGCTTTCATGTCCTTTTGTTAATGCAGGTTTGATCCCCGGTACCCACAAAAACAACTAGCTGTGCAAGGATGCAACTTTCATCCAAAGCAACATTATTAATCAGGTAACCTTTATATCAGTCTGATCTTTGTGGGTTTAATATACATGTGTGTGTTAAGCATATTCATATGGTTAACTATGCTTTGTAGTTTATATAAGGTAGATTGACATTTTTATTATTTAAAAATATTTGCTAAACCTTTTAAATATAGGTTCATTTTAAACTGCTTTTTAAATTATTTATTAGCCAGGCACAGTGGTGCACACCTGTAATCCTGGCACTCAGGGAGGCATAGGCAGGCAGATCTCTGAGTTCAAGGCCAGCCTGGTCTACAAAGCAAGTCCAGAACAATCAAGGATAAACAGAGAAATCCTATCTCAAAACAAGCTACCAAAAAAATTTTAAATCATTTATTAATCCAAAGTTTTTCCAGTTAACTTATTTTATGATTTCATTTATATTTTTTCTACTTTTCCTGGTTTTAGATAAAATCAAATTGCCATCTTTCTAATTTCTTGAGTTAGTTTATCAGTTCATTTCCATTCATGTTAGTTAATAATAATGTTTAGAGTCATGGCTTTTATCTGATTTTAATTTTCAACAAATGGATAACATTTATTATATTATGTGCTTGTTTAATTACAATTTTAATAAATTATCTGAATAAAAGTAGTCTAGAAAAGGTTGATGGGCATTTTTTTAGTCACTGCACTTTATATTTAAGCAGCCTTTTAGGTTTATCGTAAAGTTATAAAAATAGTACACAAGGTACTCACATCCTTAAATATAGTTTTGGTAATATACATTTTAATAATATTTTATTTATGCTTGAAAATTTCATATAATGTATTTTAATAATTTTCCTTCCCAGTTGTCCCCCTAACTTCTCTCAGATCCGCCCACTTCTTCCCCTTCAACTTCTTGTTCTAATTTTGTTGTTGCTTAGATAATTCATTGGTTCACATCTGTGCTGTCCATATACTTTTGGGTATGGGATCATCCACTGGATCATGGTCCACCTGCCAAGGACTGGCCACATCCTCAAAGAAAACGGACTCTCCCTTCCCCAGAGTCCATCAGTTGTCCATAGCTCTACAGTTAGGGATGTGGTCAAACAAACCTCTTCCCCTTCCAAGCTAGAATGTTGATTGGCTTGGTCCTGTGCAAGTCTTGTGACGACAGCCTTGACTGCTCTGAGTTCATGCATGCAACACTCCCGTTCACACAGGATGGCAAACTTGTGAAAATTAGTGGACAGTACTAGTGACATCTTAAATCATATTTTCTCTCTCATTTCTCTGTGTATGTGTATTTACATGTGAATCCTGCCCTAGCGACCATCCATCTTATTTTTTGAGACTGAATCTGCTACTGAACTGGACTTTCCAATTAAGCTAGGCTGGCTGGATAGAGAACTCCAGATATCCAGTCCTCTGCCTCCACCTCCCCAGACTTGGTAATATTGGGGCACACCTTCACACCTGGGCTGCCTTGGAGCCATTCATTACCCCTTTGCCTAGTGCTCTTTCCGTGTTCCACGACTCCTAGAGTGACATTGTATTCACTCATTCTGCGTCCCTCAGCTTTTCTCAGCCTTGGTAGTTTCTTAGGTTTTTCTTCACGTCTAACAGCTTCAAAAAATGTTGAGACACAAATTAAACATTTTAAAGACTACGACTCAGTTTTTATTTGATTAGGTTGATAGATTATCAGGTGAAAGGTTAAGTTTGCACTTATACCCTTTGTTATCATGCCATACCCAATATTCACACACCTAATTTGGTGTGTCACTGTTGGTGTTGATCTTAACCTTTTGGCAGAAGGGATGCTGTGTTTTATCTTTGTACTGGGAAGTTGATCTGGTCTTGCTAGGCCAGATGTACAAGGCAGAGAAAAAATACAACCGAGGGAACAATGATTTTTTTCCTTGAAAGTGATGCATTTGAACAAGCCATTTGGGGATCTATTCAGACTAGACTGTTTCTCTCAATTATAACTTAATTATTTGTTTATTTATTAATATTCATAAAACCATGAATTTTTATTTTATAGTATGGAGTATAATTAAATGTGACTTTAAATGTGTTTTTCTCTCTCTCTAAATTTCTAGCTTTAACCACAAGCCAAAGCTTGCTCCTCTATGCCTTTGACATACCTCCATAATTGCAATTTTTTATTCGTACATTTGTTTTATAGTATTTTCTTATCTTCAGACATTCTAAGATGCTCCAAGCTCATCTTGTCCATTCTTCCCCCCAGTCTTAGACCAGCCATTGATCCGAGCATCTGTAGTCCCTTCCGTGAAGAAGGTTGTCAGATAACAGCAGACTGGCTCAAGACACATGTGTGACTGTTGACATCTTTGCCCTTAGCCTTCTCAGTCGCTTTAGTAAGAAAACAGATGTACACAGACCCACCTGGACAGGCACATATCTGTAATATTTACAAAGACATCTGTATCAAGTCAAGCTTGTGATCACACTGATGATTAGAACTTTAATCTGTTACCACACACATTACTTCAGCCCCATTTTTACATATGTATCACCCCCTATCAAATCATATGAAACCTGACTTCCATCATCTACCTGTCACATACTTACTTGTTAACTCAATATGTGCAGATACTGCTTTGGAATTTTTTTGTTTGTTTGTTTCAATTTCCTGGGAAACAGTATTACAAGCCTGAGTGGAAGTATTTATGTAGAATCTGTTTTGCTTCATTCTTATAGGACAATTCTTGGATTTTCCTTTGTTCCCGGTACAGAAATATTGATTTATTTATATGTAGTAGAGGAACAGCAAGGTGGCTCAGCAGGTAATGGGAACCATCATGCAAGCCTGGTGGCCTGTGTTTCATCCCCAGAGCCCACAGAAACATGGAAGGGAGAACTGAGTCAACAGAGTTGTTCTCTATTTTCTACATATTCACTGTGGCATATTCAAATAAATGAAACTATAAACAGAATTTTGCATTTTCCATTTGCATCTTTCATTTTCTAAATGAGTTTTTCTTTTCTTTCTTTTTTTTTTCTTTTTTAGCTATAGGTATGTGTATATGTAGTTATAAATGCCAGTCTTCCTGTACTAAATTCTGTATGTGGAATGTCCAGCATCCACTACTATAATATCATAGAAAGTAGGCCCTTTTTTTTGTAGAGAAATTTTAATCCAGCAACATGGCCTCTCTGACTACACCCGAAGACCTTCTAGGTTCATATGATATGGCTAGAATGCAGGTGTGCCCTTAGTACAAACCTTTAATGCCAAACAGTGTAGAAGAAAGTACCCTTGTTTGAAAGGGATGTCTAACTGGGAGGCAGAAAAAGTGATGAATTAGAGAAAGAATTGACAGAATAGAATATACCAACTCTCACCAGGAGAGGAAAGAGAGGTAACTTAGGAGAAAGCAGCACATAAAAAGAGCGAGGAGGCAGTTTTACTAGGAGAGTTTTACAGAGGAAGGTTGAAGAAAAAGCAAGCTAGACACAGGTGAAGACAGCCAGAGAATGAGAAAGAGCCAGAAGTTTAGGACAGATTGCTAGAGTTAGTCTCAGGTCAAGCAGAGAAATTCAGCGAGAAGCTGAGAGAAGCTTGTTGGAAAGGAGTTTGAGTCAGAACAGCTGAGTTGAAACAAGCCAGACATGGTTCAGAAGGAGCTAGAAAGGGGGAGCTTATTCGGGAGTAAGTTTGAGGGGCTGAAAGCATTCTAGGCCTAGATTAGGTTGTGCAGAGACTAAAAGTTTCCAGAACTAGACAACAATTACATCAGGTGAATAAAAGCAGCTCTTACACTTTTTATTAATCTAAACACATGCGTGTTGATCTGTCATAAAAAGATCTTTTGTGATTAAAAAAAAAATCTACTTTTATTTCCCCCACCCTGAGTGTGTGTGTGTGTGTGTGTGTGTGTGTGTGTGTACAATTGCCCTCAAAGGCCAGATGAAGAAGGAAGTCTGATCTCCAGGAGCTGGAGTTACAGGTGGTTGTGAGCCACCTAACTGGGAACAGAACTCAGATCCTCTGGAGGAACATAATAAGTACTCTTAACTACTGACTCATCTCTCCTGTACCCCTTTGAATATTTTTTTCATTATTGTCCATTCTTCTCTTTCAGAGGAGAGAAACAGAGAGACAAAGACAGAGAAATAGAGAGACAGAGAGACAGAGAGGCAGAGATGGAGAGAGAGAGAGTGACAGAGAAGCAGAGAGAGAGAGAGAGAAAGACATAGAGGCCAAATGAAGGAAGAAAGAAGAGAAGGGTTTGTTGGCTGTGACATACAGTGTTTTTGATATTTCTCTTTATATTGTTGTTACCTTTTAAATTTCCCTGTGTTTTGCAATTTTTTCCCAAGCTTCTTTCTTCATGCCTGTTTTTCTTTTATCTCCCAATTTCTCTCTAATAGATAAGAAATTAGCATTTAAAACAATTTATGGTTTAGCAGTTAAGCACATAGCCAGAGCACACCCTCAGGAATCAAAACATTGGGTTTCAATTTCACTTTGTCAGATTTATCTTGAGCAAAACACCTAACGTATTCTAGCTTGGTTTGTAGTTTGTAAAATGAATATTCTAATAGTGCCTCCTGATGTGGATTGAAAAATACTAGTTGAGAACTATACAAGGCACTGAAGATTGGCAGAAGGCCCATTCTCAATGACACGTTTTGGCCCAGTTTGTGACACTGGTTAGTTCCAATCGGGAGGTTAATAAGATGGAGCTTAACATTCCCTCAGCAGTGAATTCTCTCATTTAAGGTCATAATCACGATTGTCCACGAAGCTTGAAATAAAGCAGTTCAACACTCATTCCCGGTGTTGACAAGTGGCAATCCTCATATTAACTAGAAGGTAGAAGCAGATACACAAACATGTGCTATAAACAATTTGTGAGAGATGAGTGAAATACTGACAATGCTACATCACTGCTGAATTTCAAAAACTTCATGTGAAGTGAAATAAGCCAAACAGGGGACATACACTATCTGATTCTATTTACACAGAGTATCTAGGATAGCAAATCCATAAGCACAAAAAGTAGAGCACAAGTTACTAGGGCTGGAGGGGAGGACAGGAGAATGGGGACTGATCATTTCATGCACACAGACTTTTTGTTTGGGATAATTAAAAAATTTGGGCAGAGGTGATCACTGTCCAACACTGGTGAATGCATTTCCTGTGAGTGAATCTGTGAAATTAGAAATAATTCATTGGGCGCTGAGAGGTGGCTCAGTGGTTAAGAGTGCTTGCTATAGATCATGAGGGCTGGAGTTTGGTTCCCAGAACCCATGTTAGGCAGCCCCACAGGTGCCTCAACTCCAGCTAAGGGAGATCTGATGACCTGACCTATGTGGGGACCTGGACACTTATGTGCAAACACACACACACACACACACACACACACACACACACACAGCCTTTAAAATAATTTATTGGTGACTTTTACATTATGTGCATTAAAATATAAATATGTGGGTGCGTGTGTGTGTGTGTGACACACATAAAGCAAAACAACACGAAAACAAAGATATAGACCCTTCTGAAAAAGCCACACAGTTATGACTGTTATTGGCCATTTGTGTTTTCCTGCTGGTTATGCAATCAGTGAAGTCAGAGCGGTCTTCCCGCTGAAATCTATTTGAAATATGTGAGCTAATTTGATGTCCCTCCTGCTTTTCTTTGACTACAAAGTGACTGTCCTAACATTGCAATAGATAACTCGAGAGAGAGACATACAGGGAGTAAAGGTTGACTTTGGACTTCAGGGAAGTCATGCCCACATTTCCCAGAGCACCCCACAAGGCTCTTCTCGTGTCAGCCCTGCCTTCAGCTTTCTTACCACTCTCCCCAGGCACACTCATTGTATACTGTGCATTAAAATGCCTTACTGTGGATCAAAGTAGGAATTTTACCCTAAATTAGTATGAAACGAACTTAACTTGAAACATCATAAAGCTGACATGCTAGACGTACTGGGATTTAATCATATTTCCCGTGTCTGCAAATTCAGAAATCAAACATATTACATTAATAGGATTCTGAAGCTCAAGTCTACTGGGGTGACAGAGATACCCTGCAATAATGAACAAAAGGCAGTGTTCATAAAAAAATCTTTAATATTGAGAACCAGGCTGGAGTGAAAAGATAATTATTCTCAAAGACTATGGTGATGATGGGAGATTCAGAAGCAACACAGCATCTCCGTTTTTAAATATGCAAACTAAGTCATTTTATTTGGAAAAGATTTAGCCAAATTTACATTTTACACATTAAGGGAAGGGGAAAATAGTTTTCATACTGGATGGGTCAAGAATTTTACTAAGACTAACTCAGATTCAACTGGATAATTTGCCAATTTAAAGTGGGGTAAGGGGAAGAGCCAAGTTTTTGCTTTTCTTTGTTATTCAACTTGCTTGTTTAGTTTCTTGGGAATCACATGGTCAGCTAGTGTCTCAGTTAATCAAATATTAAATTCATACCTTCATAAAGAGTTTCAACATACTAATATATATGTACATACCCATACATGGAAACCGCTTGCAAATGTGATAATGCCACAGTGATCTTTTGTCATGATGTGATTGATCAATGAATAAATTTACATGGCATTTTATGTAATAATATTACATGGTATTTATCTGTGGGCAGATACTGGTTTAATCTGGGTCTCTTAAATAGCTAGATTCAGTTTGTCTGTACCATCCTACAATTCTAAGAGTTGGGATGTATAAAAATCTTTTTTCCTATTAGCAAACAGGCCTGGGTGTTTGAGGAAGAGATGAAAGGCAAAATAAACGTCTCTACAAAATGCCCTTTGGGTTTCTGCTAAAGCGCAACCCTTTCTAGGTTCTTGTCAGGTGGAGCATGCCTGCTGAGCTGAAACTTTTCACTTCTAAATACTGTACATAAATTATGTGATTGGGGAGTTTACTGGCATTCATTTGATTCAGTCTTTGCATGTAAAATAGTAGCTTTTCCAACTGCCAACTGTTAAGCATGCATTCGAGGTACAAATAATCTCAGAATAACAGGCCTCACAGGGAATCACGGCTAGAATGCCTCTACTGATGAGAGCTTGTTACACTTTCTCTGAAAAGAGGGCTTAGAAAAGTTGTGAGCAATGGAGTGCCATTCCAAAGTAGAAAGAGTGGAGGGCTAAGTACAGAAATGACTGATTCTTTTGTGGTCACGTTCTTTGTGTAGCTTTAAATGAAGAAATAATTACATATGTTCAAAAGAGTAAGAGTTCTTCAAGTGGCCAGAGCAGAGGGAGGACAAGAGCTTTCCAAACTGGAAAGGGCTGACATACGGATTGGGGAAACTTCTAACATCTGTCACCCATAAACTCAGTCCTTTAAAAATAATTTTTACATTAAAAAAAATTTATGCTCACGAGTGTTTTATCTATACAAGTGTATCTGCACCATATACACACCTGGTGCCCACAAAGGTCAGAAGAGGGCATTGGGTTCCCTGGAGTGGGAGCTACAATGGTTGTGGGCTGTCATGTAGGTGCTAGGAACTGAACTCAGGTTCTCTGCAAGAGCTCGTAACCACCGAGCCATCATGTCTCCAGCTCAATCAACCAATCCTAATGAGCAGGTAGAAGGAGTGCTATAGCACAGCTGAAGAACAGAAGAACACTGTAGAAACCATAAACCTAGTTTCAGAAGGAGCATTGCAAGGTTGGTGGGGCTTAAAATACAAAGATGAACTTTGATTTGAAACTCAACTCTATTTGTTCCTGACCATGGTGGCAATATGCCCAAATTCTTTGAAATTTCTGTGCTCCTATTTCCCCAACTGCAAAATTTAAATGACAGTGCTTCTTCTGTTCTAGGAAAATACGTTATCACCAAGAGGCTTTGCGAGGAATAAGTGAGTTGATAGATTGAAACAGCTCAGGGTAATGCTTTCTGAAGAATGAGACCAGAATGAGTGTTAGGAAGTGTTAGTGTTACATTTCTTTCATTCATGTATAACTGTGCCAGTTTCTATATTTCAGGTCCTCCATTATCCTGCTTAGAACATGGTTTGAAGAGTATAGGACGACGAATTGTATCCACGGGTTCCCAACATATTTTAGGCACGGGCCATTTTCTTGAACAGCTCTTCGCTGTGTGGGCTACCTGAGCAGAACAGACGTGAGGCAGCACTCTCTCACGATCCCATCCTCCCCGTCAGAAGACTGATGGAAATCTTCTCCACAAGTCTGTGTGGTGTGAGTGTATTCTCCAAGCCTTAAGTTTAAAGACAGCCTCAAGCCACACTCTCTGAACTTCCCGCTGTAAAATCAAATAGGAACAGGGGACTTGGAAAAATGTGTTGCGTGAGGTGAGGGGAGCACACAATTGGCTCCACAGCTCCACACTGTAGAGGCTTGGTTCAGCCAAGGACGCTCAGATAATCTTGCCACAGCAGGGAGCTTGGTGTTTAAACAGTTCTCTGAGCAGTTTCTGAATTTTAAGTGTGTTTCAACCTGTATTTAAAGAAATAATCATATGTGATAATCACTTTTCCCATTTCACAGGCAGCTTACTGCATTTAAAGATTTTTTTTTCCTTAAATGTATTTGATTATTCACTTTACATCCTGATTGAAGCCCCCCTCCTTCTCCCAGTCTTCCCCCATTGGACATTCCTGCTCCCCTTCTCCTCTCTCCTTCTACTCAGAGAAGGAGGAAGTCCTCCATGGGGACCAACCTGTTCTGGCACATTAAGTTGAGGCCAGTTAGGAGAATGGTGTCTGAAGTGAGGCATCAGAGTCAGAGAGGGTCCCCGCCCTGTTGATGGAGGATCCACATGAAGACCAAGCTGCACATCTACTATCTACATGCAGGGGGCCTAGGACCAGTTCATACACACTTGGTTGGTTTTCAGTCTCTATGAGCCCCCATGGGACCCAGTTAGTTGACTCTGTAGGTCATCTTGTGGAGACCTTGACCCCTTGGTTCCCTTAACTGTTCTCTCAACTCTTCCATGTGGCTCCCAGAGCACTGTCTAAGGTTTGGCAGTGGGTGTCTCCATCTGTTTTCATCACCATTTGGGTGAAGCCTCTCAGAGGAGGAGCCAGGCTCCTGTCTATAAGCATAGCAGAGTAACATTATTAATAGTGCCAGCGACTGGTTCTCTCCCACGAGATAGATCTGACGTAGGTTCTGTTTTTGGTTAGCCGTTCTCTCAGTCTTTGCTCTATCTTTGTTTCCATGCACATCTTGCAGGCAGGACAAATTTGGGGTTAGAGGTTTTGTGAGTGGGTTAGTGTCCTTATCCCTCCACTGGCAGCCTTGCCTGGCTACAGGAAGTGTCTACTTCAGGCTCCATATCCCCAGCTGCTAGGAGTCTCAGCTAGGTTATCCCCCAAAGATTTTCTGGGCCCTCTCCAATCATAAGTCTCTGGCAAATCCCAGAGATGCTCCCACCCCCAACTCTGACTTCTATTCTCTCGCCTGGTCCTCTCTCCCTAGCTCTCATTGATCATTTCCGCCCTCCATTGTCCCCTTTCAGGTAGCACTTTCTTCCCAATAGACATTTCCCTCCAGTCTGGGTCTTGTCTCAAGTCTTATCAGGAAAAAAAGATTATGAAGTCTTGTAAAAAGTCATCATAAATAGGAAATAATTCCATTTTTTTCTTGATAAGGAAAATTTTCAATTTATTTTCAGTCAGTAGGTTTTATGACCTCACAAAATTGAAGATGAGGGTTATTATTATTATTATTATTATTATTATTATTCATTACTGTCACTATCATCATTTCTGCTCTAACTCCTCATATCTATACTTTTTTTTTTTCCATAAAGACTTGGGTTACAAGATGGGGCAGAGCTGGGTTAAATCATTGATTTCTGGAATTCTGGCCCTTTAGCCTACAGAAAGAGCCCTTAAATTCCATAGGGTTCCTGGTGTGTTTGGCAGAAGCTGGGGCTGGGGAATATTATATCACAGTCTTCCGGGTGAAAAATTTTCTTGGGAATTTTGACTTTATCAGTAAGAATGAGGTGGGTTTGTTTCTATGTTAACTTTCTTGCTTGATAAGCGCTAGTGCATCCCATTGTAGGGCTTTTCTTCTTTGACATATTCTAGAACGAGGATTATAATTAATTGAATACAACATACATTTCCATAACTGTGATTTGTATAGTCAGGTAGATAAATGGTTGGATGGGTGGGCATATCATGGGGGAGGGGGAGTGCAGCTAAATGCAAAATCAATCACTGTGAACATCAAGTTCACTCTTTTATGTATCACACTCATTCATCAGAGCACATAGAAAGGACAAACTTCCGGAGGAAGTGTTTGTAGTGTCATGTGAGCTCCTGTTCCTTCCTTATAGATCATGGGATTTTAGCAGTCTGCTGGGTGTTTCCCTTTGTTTTCTGTGTAAGCTTAACTCATTCTTAGTGAGAGGATCCTGAGGTGCGCAGGGCTGGCTGGCGGGGATGGCTCAGTGGGTGAAACGTTTGACATGTATGTACAAGGACCAAGTTTAGATCCTCAGAAACCCACATAAGGCCAGGCACAGCGCTGCACGTCTGCTAGCCCAATGTTCCTACTGTAAGATGGAGGGAGAGGCAGGGGCATCCCTGTAAGTGGAAGGGCCAGAGGAGCAGCTAGCCCAGCATATGCAGTGCAGTGGCAAGCAACAGAGACCCTTCCCCTAACAAAGCCACAGGCACTGAGGACATCTGAGATTGTTCTCTGACCCTCACCCCTACCGTCACATACACACATATACTCACCAATGTGCAGAATTCTGTATGTTGATAAATGCTTGCTAAAGTAAAAGGGATGAAGTGGAAAACAAAACTGTTGAGGAACCTCACTTTCATCTTGCTTTTCAGTTTTGCGACTGGAATACAGAATGCTTCTACATTTCAGATCCTTGCTGATAATCAATATTAGCTGGGTACTAGTGAGGATCCAAATTAAAAATATATGGAAACAAAACCCTTTCACTTCTATGTCTTATCTGGTTTCCATTCCAGGAACTACTCCCTGTGAATGCTGGCCAGAATGGGCTTCATTTCATATTGCCTCTGTAGCCCCCCATGGCATTTTTCCCCTCCCTACTAAAGTGATTCTTTACATCAGTGTTCATAATTACCATCCCAGGCATTAACAATGAAGTGACTTATGAGGGAAAAACATATTTTAAGCCACCTGCAAGTAATGTCCAACATTGGTGTATAAATGTAAAGCTGGTGCCTGGACGGGTGCTGTGTTTACCCTGGGGATTTGGGAATGTCAGCTCTCCCAAGGAAGCAATCTGGACCTGGGGGTCACTCTGTCAGTGCCTATAAGGTGTCTGTGAAACTCAGCTGAATTCAGTCACCCTGACAAGACCTGGAGGCTTTTATTTTCTTATTTTTTTTCTTTAGAGAGGAATAGCTAAATTTTCCTGAGAACAAAACGAAATGCTGCGTGACTATTGTGTACCAACTGGAGTTACACGTGGTTGTTAGCTGCCATATGGTTGCTGAGAACCAGACCTGTGTCTTCTGTAAGAGCAAACGTTTCTGACTGCAAAGCCATGGAGTGGGTTCTTTAAGTGGAGGCTGCTGCTTTTTGGTCTTTCCAGGTGAAAGTGGAAACAGTAGCTACATTTTCATATTAAGAAATCCTTTCAGAGGCTAGAGAGGAGGTTTAGTGGTTATGAGTACTTATTGCTCTTCCACAGGACTGGGGCTAAGTTCCTAGCACCCATGTGGAAACTCACAGCCATCTGTAACTACAGTTCCAGAGGATCAGGTACACTTCCTCTGAACTCAGTAGATACCAAGCATATACGGTGCACAGACATGCACACAGGCAAAACACTCATACACGTGTAAGCAAGTCCACAAAAAAGGAAATTCATTCATTATTTTATTTACCTAATGAGTATCAGTGGATCCTAGAACCCAATCTAGCTTTCATATTGGTCTCTAGGTCAAATGTGGTCTACTTCCTGTTTCATCCCAGGAAGTCTCAGTTGCTTACATGTTGGGTTGGGATGCTTTTTTTTTTTTTTTTTTAGTACAGCATTACAATTCACTCCTTGAAAGCCAACAATGTCTACTGTTGCCAGCTGTTGATGGGCTGACTTTGCTGTGTCACAGCCTCACACCCCTAGGCATTGACAGCCAGGCAAACGTTTATGAGGTGACTTGTCTCTGAGCCATCATCTCAGATGATGGACAGTCTAGGGAGGTGTCATGTGTGGGATACAGGGCCAAGGGAGATAGAAAGATGGTCAGCATTGGGCAGCTTTGTGGAAATCCCCTTCGAATACTTTAAATATTCCCTATAATTTGGTGATGGATAGCTTTTGTCCTAGTTCAGGAACTATAACAGTTTCAGTTACTTATGAATGCAGGGGTGTGATTCTCCACCAGTGCTGAAACCCATGTGTATGCAATGATCTTCATGGTGGGCTTTGGTATGACCCAGCCATTTATGAAATACGTTCCCACAGAGATCATCTGACTGGAATTGGCTAAAGCAGGAGGAAAGAGTAGCTGGAGGAGAGTTTCCATCCAGGCTTACAGCAGGGGCAGCTGGGACAAGCAAGAATGTGGAAGAGCAGAGATCCGCACTCCCATGAAGCCCTCGGGCATGAGTTTTTTTGCTCTATGTTTTCCTGGGAGATGTGTGCTGCCTCCTTGAGAAAACATCCTGGGATCTGGCCCTAGCCCACTTTCCCAGACCTCACTCTCTCATATCCCTCATAATCTCCCTTCAAATCTCTCTTGTCATGACCAATTATTTATGGAGACCATAGAGTAGGAGACCAATAAATAGGGTTCGGATGCCCAGTTGCCCAGGTTTAAACCTAAGGTCTGTATGATCTTGTACAAAGTTAATATGCTTTTCTGGATCACCTGAGACATATGAGCTTACTGACCTACCTTGTTTGGCTTTCTTATACAATGACATGATAGCCTGATTGTGGCTTATAGAAAATGCTGCAATTGGCTGAATGTCCAGTCCCCCTCCTTAGATGACCAGACTTCTTCATCTTCAAATGTCCCAGAATCTGGAGGGGAGGTACTAGCCTTCTAAATTAGATTGTGCACAGAAAGCTGTGAGGTATAAGAAGGTTGCAGGGGCCAAGATACCTTGCCCTTTTTGAGAGACAAACCTACGGATGTGGAATGGGCATCACTATTGTCTTTTAAGTTGACATAGCATCCAACTTCTTTCTAAATACTTACCTTTGTTCTCATAGACCAGATAAACTCTCTTTTAAGCTTCTTTTTCAGTAGATGGTGATTGATACAGAGACCCACAACTTGTCAAGGTACAGAGAACAGTGTCTGTGGAGAGTTCAGCCCTAAATAATACATCTATAACACTTGGAACATGCCTGGATAAGGCTTGATAGGGGGTGATGATAGGGGGTGGGAAGATTGTAAGAGCCAAACGGAGGGGGGAGACTACAGCCAAACTGTCCCCAGGACTTGACAGGCCCATTGCACTTGTGAACTCACAACACCTGCAGCTTTCTGCACATGATCTACACAAGATCAAGCCAGCCAACATGGCAGCAGGCATGTTGGAGGGACTCATAACGCCCTAGCCCTTGCTGAGAGTCACTAGCAGTTAATGACTGCTGGGGGAGGGAGAGAGCCAATTTCTTTTAGGGATGTGGTCAGTGGTAGGCAGACCATGCTGTAGTCAATGGCTTCACATCCCTGCACATTTATGTAGTGCCCATTTTGGACTCGATGGGTTATACCAAACAAACAAACAAATGGAAGACATAGGTTGGGAAGGAGGCATGGGAAGCAGAGCCCAGGGGGGAGAGGAATAGAGGTTGGGTAGGTAAATATATTGCATATATGTATAAAGTTTTCAAAGAAAAAAAATGAAATAAAAATTATCAATAATCAAGGTAAATAATGGTTAAATGCAATGCCATATGAAAGTTAAAATTCATGCAAAAGGCCTTTACTAAACCAAAGTTTGAAAAGAAACACCTTATTTAGCCCTATTGGTGCCCAAAGCAGCCAGGGAAAGTGAGTGGTGATATGTGTGTGGGAGGTGTCTTCCCTCCTCAGCGCAGCATGGAAGGGGGAAAACAACGTGGCTCAGTGTCCACATTACAGCAGTCGAAGAGCCATGGTGTGCTTCTGCCTGGAATGAAGACTCTGAAAGACGGTAGAAAGAGATATGGCTGGACAGAGGAGCAGCTGTTTGATCAGGCGGATTAGGGATTATAAACTTCATCCCCAGCAAAAGGCTGTACTCGCAGGCTTTTAAGCTGGGAAGTGACATGATTTGATCCCCTTCGCATATAAATCAGGAGAGTTCAAATCTCCAGATTCTAGGACATTCTGGTTAAAATGAAAGAAGATTATTTTGTTCTTTGGGATCCAAAACTAACAAGAGACTTTAAATAGAATAAATCTGTACATTTTGTTTAATGAACAGATTTTTAGATCAGAGAGACATATATGTGATTCCATTCTACCTTTTTTGGGTAGATAAAAGTTGTTTAAATAATCTTATTGTAAAACTGTTTTACTGTGATAACTACCAATTCCATGAACATTTACTTGAATATCAGTGAGTAACATGGGGATTGAAATCTGCTAAAAACATTGTGCTATGACGCTAAACATTTCAGGATGATACTTTTGGCAGGAAGGAGTCCATGATATGTGATCATTTTGTGTTGTAGTTAGAAATTACCTGATGGTAATTCTTTAAATTTTTCATTTAAAATGAAAGGTTAATAGTTATCCTGCATAGCTCTTGTGAAGTGAAAATGAGATTGGAAAGTTAAAAATATAATTAATTTACTTTCCTATTATCCCTTTGGTTGAAGAAATATTCATGCCGTCTGAACAGATAAGTTTCAAAAGAGGCACTAAATTGCAAGTGTTCACACTTGGATTCAGTTTAAAGTTAAAAAGCTTTCAGAAAGTTAAAAGCTTTCAGACCAAATAAATTAGACAAGCAGGAAAGATGAAGTACTATTTTAATATTAATGAGTCAATGATCCACTTTCACAGTTTCCTGTTTGTGGTTTCCATACCAGACCCAAAGATTTTCTTCAAAGTTACTATGGGATGACATTGTTCCTTATGTTGAGAATAAATCATTTTAATATACTGACCAAGGGTCTGCTGTAATCTTTGAAATACAGAGTTGTCCAGACTGTCAATGAATCTTGACTTAGGAGGGATCTCTGTAGTTCCATCTCCTTTTTAGCTTGCTCTTTGGTCATCTGGCACTCAAGGTTTCTCTGGTTATAAGCACTAGAAATGCCTCATCAGGAATATGGACAGTTTTCCAGGACCACTCAAAGGACAAAAGCAGCAGCGGAGTTATTGAGAAGGACACAGGCAATTGGGTAATGAGCATGATACATGAAGATGCCCTTTGTAGCTGCACAGCTTGAAGAGGCGGGTGTTGCTAGTTTGTCATTGCTTTTGAAGTCCTTTACTGCAAGAACAGATGATATTTATGGGCTGAACGATAGCAGTGTGTCCACCTGGGGACTTTGCTCATAAACTTCTGATAACTGTCCAGCTAGTTTTCACACCACCAGCTTCTCGCAGAGTGGGGAAACGATGCATCTAAAACACTGAGTGGATTAAAGAGAATCCTGTTTGAGGAGAATCCAGAATGCTGATTTGCTGATTCATTGGACCATCCACAAACATGAACTGGTGACCTGTGTGGTGGGCATCATGTGGTACTGCATCAATCAAAGGAACCTGGAGAAATGCAGGCAGTAGATGTAAAACAATAAAAGGGGACTAAGGGAGAAGATGTGCACGAAAGGTTAAATGTTTGAGGTGTGGCATGGGGGGTGTGGGATGGTCTGAACAATAAAGTGATTCTCTGGCACACATGAGGACCTGTTCTCCAGATCCATGTGAAAATGCTGGGTGTGGGGTCACATGCTTGTAATTTAGCTCTGAGCAGCAGCTTGAAACAGGAGGATCCCTGAGGCTAAACCCTGGTCAATGAGACACCATGTCTCCAACGATACAGACTACGTTCCAGAGGACAATGCTTGGGCCGGTCCTCTGGCCTCCATGTGAATGAGTACAGTGTATGCCTATACACACAAGGGCATTTACACAGCCCCCCTCCCACACGCACATGCGCACACACACACACACACACACACACACACACACACACACACACTGCTTCTTCACATAAGGAAAACCCAAACAGCCCAGAAAGTATTAAAGCACAGAAGAAGCATAATAAAGAAGTCTGGAAGGCATTCTTGGGAAATTTGCATTGGTGTTCTGAAAGAAGCCATTATGTCTGGGAAAGAATGTTCCCAGTAAAGAAAGCCAGCGAGTCAAGGTTGGTAAGCCCAGTCAAGCCCAGTGTTGGAGCAGAGGTCTTTGCAGCTGGTGGGTAGTCAGAAAGAAAGGCAGCTAGGGAGGGAGCACAGTTTGTGGCCTGTGCCGCCTTCAGAAGGTGCCAGGCTGGCAACCATATCCTTTGAACCTGGCTGGTCCTCTGGTCTCCTTTTCAACTAAGAACTTTTGTCAATGAGAAGCTTTAGGTCTGAAGCCCAAATCTGTTCTTGAATCAACAGTGATACAGGCTCACAGAGGAAATAAAAATGATTTAAGTAGTCCTCCCAAGGATGTGTGTGGCTTTTCAGTCATAAATAACTCAGGTGTTGTCATTAAACTCAAAACTACGACAGCTTTCATTTGAAAGCTGGTGATAATTGCACCAGATCCAATTTTGGCGAGGCAGTAATACATTGTGCAATAACCTGAAGTTTTTCTTCTTTTGTTTGTCCTCCTTCCCACTATCCCTCCCTCCCTTCCTCCCTCCCTCAACTTCCCTTGTTCTCTCCCTCCCTTCCTCTTAAAATCTGAGACCTGATCTCCTCATATTCCAGGCTGACTTTGAATCACTATATAACTATGCTCCTTAGTTTTCTGTCATCTTGGCAGAAAGTACAGTCATCTGGGAAGAGGGGACTTCAGTTGAGGAATTTATCATCTGGCCTGTAGCTATTTTCTTGCTCTTTGAGGGGAGTTTTCTTAATGAACAATTGATGTGGGAAAGCTCAGCCCACTGTGGGAGGTACCAGCCCTGGGTTGTTTAAAAGGTAGGCTGACCAAGCCATGACGATGAAGCCAGCAAGCAACATTCCTCCAGTATTTCTGCCTTTGCTCCTGTTGAGTTCCTGCTCTGACTTCCCTTAGTGATGGACTGTGATGAAAGTGAAAGCAAAATCAAAGAAACAAAACATCTTTTCTGACAATTTGGTTTGATTAGTGATTTATCACAGCAACACAGAAATCTAAGCTGGACAGTATCTGAGCGTGACCTTGAACTTTTGATCTTTCTACCTCCATTTACCTAAACTGAGATTACAGGTCTGCTACTGTATTATCTAGTTCTAGCACCCAAGGCTTCATGTATGCTGGACTAGTATCCTATTAACTGAGGTCCCTGTCTGCCCTTCTTTATAGATTTGTGTTCTCAAATGTCTTTGAGTTTATATGACTGTATTACAGTGTACCTACAATCAATGGAAAATCGATCCTGGAGACTTTTAATCTTTAGAGTTCTTATTAAATTTTCACAGCTTTCATAACTTCTCATGAGGTCACAAGATCTGTCTTTAAATTTTTACATCACTTAGCATTGTCTAAGGGCATGCATATATATTCTTAATGGATTTGATATAGGTAAAGGTCATAGCTAATTTTCTCATTCACTCCTAAATACTATCTCCTATGTAAACAGATGCAGTTAACAAATGATAAGTGAAAACTTTTCAAATGTTTATGTCACTTAGCATACTTTTGGATTAAGGGTGAAATAGACTTAAAGCAGCCATGGGCTGAAAAAGCCAGAGCTCTTTCTTATACAGTAGCTAAGAAATGGTGAGAAGTGGCCTGCTTCTGTTTTTTGACATCAGAGACTTTGCCTCCATCTTTATCAGTTTTGGGGGGGAAAGTCCTAGGCTTTGTGCCTCAAACTGTGGCTGATGAATCATCTGCTGCATCTATGGTCAACACGATAGAATAAGAAACAAAAGTAGAAACAGATGGGTATAAGCCAAAGTTTATGACAAATTCCTAGGTTATGATATTTGCCCCAGCAGTTCTTTTTATCTAGAACTTTCTCCCATTCTCACAAGCTCTAAAGTAAGGGAGGCATGGATTTTTCAGTTGATTTGTTTGTTTTCTATTTTTTTTTTTTTTGGAAAAATCTACTTTACCATAGAAGAAAACTGGTACTGTCATGAGACTTAGCGGCACCTGCAACAAGAGTATGCTTGGCATTTCTAACTCCCCTAAAACTCTGTCAATCTATTCTGCAAAGTGTTGCGTTAAACAAGGTGACCCAAATCTCAGAGAGACAAAAAGTGCATGTTCTTGTTCACATGTAGAGCCTAACTTATAAGCCATACACATTTGTACGATGTATGTAAAAGAGTATAAACGGTGTATAAAGCCTGAAAAACTATAAATGAGGGCACAGACAAGAAAGGGATGCTGAGGGGTTGGGGGTAGGGAATGACAAAAGGACACATGTGACAGTAAAAACTGAAAGAAGACAGGACCCTTGTAGTGGGGCTGGGGGGCTACAGGGCTGGGAGATGGGGAGAGAAAAGTGATAGGAATAGGAGATGGGGAGGGAGGAGAGTAGAGGTTACAGAGGTGGGAGATTCGGAAAGTAGGGGCTACACGAGTTGTAGATAGGTGGGGAGAATCTTCCAAAATATATTTTGCTTGAAAATGCCATTACGGTATTTAACACTTTGTATATTATTTAAAGATATAAAGCAAATTTTGTAAGTGAAAAAAGTCTGCTAATTCAAACCGTGATAAACTGTGGCTCAATACTGAAATGTTAATTTTATTATTCTTATATTCTTTACACAGTTTTGGGTTGCTTTTGTAACATGTGTCAATGTGAATTTGATGCAAAAGAGACTTTTTCTCCCTGGAAGATTAAAGAAGCAGAATGAGGCAGACTAAAACTAATCAATGAGGAGAAATGGAAAAATCTTAGAAATCATAAGTTTGGTCATTTTTGAGGATGGTTCTGTCTTTATTAGCAGTTTCAGAAGTCGATATTCTACCTTCTGATTTGAAGCCCTGTTGTCTTCACAAATAGCTGCGATCTTGAGAAAATTGCCCACCTCATAGTCTTGGTAACAGTAATTGTAGCATCGGCGAAATTATTGCCATTGTCCCAGGAATACCGTTACCGTTACCGCAGTAAGTTATTTACCTTGTTGGGAACTTTGAAAAGGATGTAAGTGGTACACAGCACTGGCCTCTGAGCTGTGGAGCGCTAGGGTGACTCTTTCATTCAGAATACTACAGGTTCGAAGGAAGTTCCTTGAGTGACTCCTCCAGGTCAAGGCATTGTTTGGCAAGTGTGTGTTTGTGTGTTTGCATGTATGTATCAGGTGCACGTGTGTGGAGTTCAGTGACTAACATCAGGTATATCCTCAGGCCCTCTGCACCTTACATTTTGAGGCGAAATCTCTCATTGAACCCAGGGCTCACCGATTCAACCTGACTGACTGGTGGGCAGGCTCCACCAGTCTGCCTGTCTCTTGTCTTCCTAGAACTGGGAATACAGATTTTTGGTGTCTTACTCAACCTTTTCTACCTCTGTGGAATCCTCTGGGCATCAAGACTCAGGTCATTATACTCGTATAGCAGGCTTTTCATACTCAGTCATTGTCCCAGATCCTGTCTTCGCAATTTTAATTAAAGAATTAACACACCGATGCTGGGGAGATCATTCAACCCTTACAGATGCTTGCTGCGAAAGCCTGAGGACCTGAGTTAAAAACCCCAACACCCACATAAAAAGCCGTGCATGGTTGCTCTTGAGCCTATAATCCTGGCGCTGCAAGGGGGAAAGTTGGAGACAGCTGGATTGCTGAGGTTTTCTGGTCACCAGCCTAATTCCAGGATCAGGGAGAAGAAGGTGAGGAGTATCAGAACAGGATGCCCATCCTCCTCCTCTGTCCTTCAGGTGTGCACGGGCACTTGCACAGGCACACAGGCGAGCACACACACAAATGCACATTTACACATGCACAAATATGCACTTCAACACATGCATGGACACATACACAGAAAAGAATTAACACATCCCAGTGGACTAAGATGTGAGCCTTTCTGAAGCTGTGTGTACAGAGAGACCTCTTGACCACACCTGCCAAGCTTGGCTCAGCTGTCATTTCCAGTATATCCACTGGCAGCCTGCCAGCAGTGCCTCCTCTCCCCCGTCTTCAGCTGACAGCAAGCACGTCTTATCCTGTGTTGTCTTAGAGACTGGGATGACTAAGAGGACACACCGATCTCGAGGTACTCATGGCCTAAGATAGAACAATCATTGCAATGTTTAATTTGACATTTCTCTTCAAGAAAGGCAACGGTAACCACAGCATACAACTTCTGAAATCGAGTGCGCATGTGCGCGAGTCTGTGCAAGTCGTGTGTGTGTTTGGGGATCTGGTTTTCTCTTTTGATCATACCCATCTCCTGAAGCAGAGACATTAGAGAAGAAAATAGACTGATTTGTAGAATGTTCGCATTTTAAACTTGTGAAATGTGAGCTGGTGTCGCCTCTAAAAGGCAAAACCATCATTTAGGATGCCATGGCCAAGCGGCGCTTTCTTCTACACTGTAGCATCCCATAGATTATTTTACTCCTGTTTCATAATGCATGATGCACTGGAGTGGCTATAACTTATTGGAATATTAATTATCCATGGATGGTGTTATTTTGCATATAAATAAAAGTAGTTTTCACTATTAATGTGTGGTGTGAAAAATCTTACTTCCTGGTGTTGGCGGTTAGCACTAAAATAAGACCGAGTTAAAATTAATGTGTCAGTAGATTTTTGGAGTCTAGGGGTTTGGACTTCAATAAATTGTTGCAGGAATGGAAGGAGCATAAACTTATTTTGGGGGGAAAAAGTATGAACAATGTATGTTTACTGGGAATATGGCAAATGTTGGCAAATCATAGTCCAAGATCCAAATGAGGCCCATTTTAGGTTCTTTTCTGTTTTTTTTTTTTTTTTTTTTTTTTTTTTTTTTTTTTTTTTTTTTTTTTAATAGAATACCCCATCAAACTAACAAACAAACTAAATAGAAATTAGTGAAGAAAGGATTTATTTGGCTTACAATTCAGGGTCACAGTCCATTATTCAGAGAAGTCAAGGCAGGAACTTAAGCTGGTCACAACATGTCCAGTCAAGAAGAAAGAAAATGCTTGGACCCATGCTCTCAGCTAGCTCTTTTCACTCTTACACAGTTTAGGCTCCTCTATCTAGGGCAGTGGTTCTGAATGTTCTTAATGCTGAGGCCCTTCAATACAGTTTTTCATGTTGTGTTGATTCCCCCAACTATAAGATTATCTTTGTTTTACCTTATAACTATAGTTATGTAAATTGGCAATTTAAATTGTAAATAGGGTCAAGTTGACAAAAACAAAAACAAAAATAAAAACAAACAAACCTCAGCAGCACAGGCCTCTTTTTATAAATAAAGTTTTATTGAAACATGGCACAGATCCTTTATTTACATGTTTACCTGCTGCTGAGTTGAAACAGGATGGCCGACTTGAGTTGGTGAAATAGAGAGCTTACGGCAGGTAAAGTAAAAAGTATTTAGTGTTTGTTCATTTACATACAAAGCCTGCAAATGCCTCATGGCAATATTTGTTCAACTCAACATTCTTTGTTTTGATCCTTTGTGCTACCTATCTCTATCTCTATGTTCTTCCACATTTTCCCTCAGCCTCACCTTTGCTCTGGATCCCCTATCAAAAGTCCTTCCTTGAAACTTCCTCTGTCCCTAAGAGCCAGCCCCACCTAGCCTGAGTACTTGTGACCTCCTACCCGTCTTCTTCTCTGACAAAATGTTCTGTTAACTCTAATTAGTTCTCTCATCTAAAAATAAACTGGGAAATGGGCCAGACTATGGACAAATGTGCAGCTAAAGTATAGATGTTGTTGCCTATTTCTCTTCTAAGGACCTTGACTCATAACCTCATCAGTGTGGCAGCCATCTTGAATGTGTTTTTAAGAGTAATATTTCCTGAACACAGCCTGTACTGCCTCTATGTCTCTGTCTCTCTCTCTCTCTCTTTCTCTCTCTCTGTGTGTGTGTGTGTGTGTGTGTGTGTGTGTGTGTGTGTGTAGAAGATGGTAGCTGAATGGCCTATTGGGAAATGAATTTTTCAATCAATCACCTTAGCTTTTATGTGAGAGCTAATTTAGTGATTTTCCTATTCCGGTGATAAAAGCAACTTAGAGAGAACAGGGCTTGTCTTGGCTCCCAGTTCAAGGATATAGTCCATCACGGTGCGGAAGTGAAGGCATCGGGAGCTTAAGGCACCTGATCATGCCTCATCTCCAGTCAGAAAGGAGAGAATGAGTTAGCTAACTTTCTATTTTATTACATACTTAGAACCCTGAGCAGGCAATGTTGCAGATGTAATGAGTAAGTCTTCCCATTTCAGTTAGTCAAATCAGGAAAAGCCCCCCATAGGCATGCCTTGAGGTCAATCGCCCGGGTGGTTCTAGTTTTCCTCTAGCCAGTGAATGAAAGAAACCATCACAGAAGCTTTCTGGACGGTAAAGACATTTGTACAGACTACTGTCAGAGCTATAGATGAGTCACTCCCTCGGTAACTTCGAGGGTTACCTTGTTTGTCAGGGGGTTCTAACACCTTTGAGAACATAAGATGAAATCAGAGCTTGCAATACAAACTGAGTGTCTTTTGGGCTCCATCCTGCTGTCCCTCACTGGAAAGAGGGCTTTTTGCAGCTGAGTTCATCTTAGTAACTTATCTGAAGTTGTAGCCACTTGCTTAAATTTCCTGTCCTCAAAGATATTTTTTCTTGATAAAAGACACTATTAAATATTTAATTTGGCCATGTGCATTCTGTTTATGGAATATTTATTACATACTTTTACTGTGGTGTTTTATCTCCGGTTTTTATCACTAATAAATCTCACAGCAAAGTTTCAAATCAGCTCTATTTTATGTCATTCTTCTTTTGTGACAGAAAACAAACGTGATAAGAGTGTTCATAACCTAGACTCTGTAATTAGACAAAACCCAAGGTGCTCTGCCAAGCTCTCCTTCATTTTCATACTAACAACCCTTGCCTTCCCCTCTGCCCTTGGAAAATGCTGGAAGAGAACCAAAGAGGGTGTTGGATCCCCAGGAACTGGAGTTGCAAGTAGTTATAAGCCACCATGTAATTACTGGGAGCTGAACCTGGTCAGCTGTAAGAGCACTTAGCCACAGAGCCACCTCTCCAGCTAGAGTATTTGTAAATAAATGAATGGATCCTTTTGTTCATTTGGACATCGAACAAATATTTATTGAGTCTTTTCTATGTTTCTGATTGAGTTGGTGTAGGTTGGAGTAAGCTATGAGTGCGATCTTTCATGAGGGACATTGCTCAGCTGATTATGAAGTGTTCCTTTGGAGCGTGGCTTCCAATAGCATACAGGGAACTGTAGAATTGAAGAGTGCTTCAGTCAGTTGCTTTTTAGCATATCATTGTCACAGGCTTGGTGTTGTACACTTAATAAAGAACCATTTAGGACACAATTCAGGAGGCCGCTTTAGGAAGTAGATGGCCCCAACACCTGGTGAGAAGCTTCAGTTGTTGCTAGTTTAGTTATCTCCTCTTATGGAGCCCACGAAGCCGCCATGCGGTACCACCTTCGTAATCTCATCACATCATATTTAATCACCAATAGCTCACCTATAAGGCCTGTTAACATGAATTTAGTGATTATGTTTCAAACATAATCTAGAAAATTACAAGTAAAACACAGCACCTTTCCTATGAGAACTCTTAGCTTAAACCTTCAGATGTTCTATTCCCTTCTATAATGACCTGAACAGAAATGCCTGTTTATGTGTGGGTACCATGTGCAAAGATAAATAGTAACTGCATATCAATAAGTTCTCATTGGATGCCAACTGCTCTTTGAGTCTTATTTCCAAATGAGCAAGCTGAGTTTCTCAGGACACAGAATAATGGCTGTTAGGTCTGGCTTTCAGCCACCACCTTACTGGAGGCATCTCAAACTTGTGTCACCTCCAACAGCTGCCAGTACCTTCTAAAGGGACAGTTGTATTTTGTTTTCCAACACTTAAGAAATATGAAGCCATGGGAAGATGCTCTGGTTTCTACTCCCAGGGACAGCTTCCTGCTGTGAGCATGTTCATATGTGATAGATATGAAGGAGGGAAAAAAAACTCAACCCAAGAATATCAGTGCCCCACTGGCCACATTGGAGCTACAGCCTCCTAGAGTGGAGGCAATAAGACAAATGGGACACAGACAGAGACACTTGAACACACACACACACACACACACACACACACACACTTGCACTCAAACATGACTATGTCCACATATACATCTAGCATACACACATGCTCACATGCACACACATGACCGTGTACACTTATACATCTACCAGCTGAATACACATACATACACAGCCCTAACACTTGCACACATACATGACTATCTGCACATATACATCTAGCACATATGCATGCTCAATGCACACACATGACCAAGCACATGTATAAATCTACCACAAGAATACACACACGCACACACACACACACACACACACACACACACACACACACGAGTGCATTTGCAAGCATGAAAGAATACTGAGTCATAACTCTTACATGGAATAGCCTGCATAATCAGAAGCAGGCTTTGTTCTGATATCTATTAGCATAGATATCTCTCCCCATATTAAGTAAAAGTTGTAATTAGGAAGCATTTCAGATGGAAATGACATTATAGCTACTTCACTTGAATTCCAGAGTTTTTCATCTCAAAGACAAAATGATCAAGAAAAATTTCCTTTCAGAGTTGACCCAAATCACTAAGACGATTGGCAGGCAGAAAAATTGTGGTCTCCCCTGTTTTACTAAGTGGCAAGGAGCTGAACTGAAAATGTTGAGAAGTCACTTTTTAAATACTTTTTTTCTCTTTGTGGTGTGTGTGTGTGTGTGTGTGTGTGTGTGTGTGTGTGTGTGCTTGAATGCATGCAACACTGCCTCTGAAGGCCAGAGAGGGCAGCAGATACCTTGGAGCAGGAGTTACAGGCATTTGGGACTCACTAATGTCTGTGCTCGAAGCCTCTGCTAGATCAGTGAGGGTTCTTACACACTGAGCTGCCAAACAAGCCCAAAGCTTGCTGAAATATGCATTTGCTTCCAACCCATTCTAAATTATTTTAATTGAAAAGTATAGAAGGAAAAGCAAAAAAAAAAAAAAATTATTTACACCATGACATTTTGAAAAATTCTATGCATTGTAGAGTATGGATCAGTCAGGATAGCTGGCATAGCTATTACTTCACAAATGTTTCTTACTTTGTGTGCGATGAAAACACTTAAACTCAGATCTCTTAATATTAAAGACTATGATGTACTATTGGCAGCCAGAGCTACCATCTTATATATCAGAACCCTTCAACTGATCATGAAAATTGAAAAAGTACTGTATCATTTACCCAGTTTTTCAT
Source organism: Psammomys obesus (assembly GCF_907164565.1). Lineage (NCBI taxonomy): Eukaryota > Metazoa > Chordata > Mammalia > Rodentia > Muridae > Psammomys > Psammomys obesus. The sequence continues at coordinate 7,241,909 of NW_026596234.1, read as the reverse complement.
CAGCCTCTGTTTCTATGGATCCATTGTTTTCAGATTTTATATTCACAATGGGGTCAGGTATAACCTGTCTTGCTGTACCCTGGCATAGTTGATTCAACAAAGACGTCTCTCCTGCTCTGTCTACGTTGTCACAAAAGCTGACTAGTGTTCCCCTGAGCATGGATCACACTTACTTCAGCTGATGGATACCGAGGTAGGGACCATTTTGGGGGGACATATAAATGTCACTCATCTATCACCTTAGTTTACTGTCTTCATTTTATCTGGGTATATGCCGATTAGAGGAAATGCTATATCCTATAACATTTTGAGTCTTAGTGTTGGAGGATCTCATCTTCTACGTTCCCACCAGCGGTGGATAAGAACTTTTTATTACTCCCTTGCCAACAGGTGTTGTATCTTATCTTTATAGAGTAGCCACATTAATGAATGTGGGCCGGTATTTCAGTATGATTCTAATCTGTATTTAATCTGTATTTCCCTAATCACATTGGACTTTTTTTTTTAATTTTGATTTTCCTGTTGGTGCTTTGTATGTGTTCATTTGAGACACAAAAATTCTTGTGCATATTTTAAGTTGTTTTCTTGTTGTCGAGTTGAGTGTTTCCTAAATTTTTGAAATTAGTCCTATATCGCATACATGACTGCCAATCTTTTTCTATTCTGGAGGCTGCCTCTTTATTGATTACTTACTAGACTAAGCAGATTGCTTGTCTCTGAACCCAATATCAGTTCAGTGTCGTCATGTACCTGGTCACGGTTGGCTTCATTTACTCGTTACCATATCTGTTAATCTCCCTTCTCTCACACATCAGGGTTTTATTTTGTGTTATCCCAGTGTGTTTTCCCATTGGGAGAACATGCACTGTCTGTCCATCAATGTTTATGGTTTATTTGGGTTCTTTTGGGCTTTTAAATGTTGTGGATGCAGCTATTGTGTACGATTATTTTAGCCGACTCAGAATATTGTTTCCCTTGGCAAACAATTGGGAGGGAGTGAGAAAGCGCGTTGATGTTATGGAACAGTTTTCAAAAATGGTGCTATGAAGCCCATGCTCGACAGCAGTTGAGGCGAGTCTCATTCCCAGCAGCACTTTGGTCAGGAAACACTTGAAGTTTTACGTGTTTCAGGGAATGCACAGTAGGACGCCATTGCATTTTTTTCATTTTATGGATATGGCCTCATTCTTGTCACGACTATATACTTCTCTATATACGATTACTCTTTGTTTTATTAGACAACCATCTATTGCAGGAACATGTGGCTATTTGCAATGTTGCTTTTCTTATAGTTTGCTTATCAGTCACTTGTACATATCCTGTGACAGAGCCCGGGACTTGAAATAATGCTCCAAAAGTTGTTTTTGTTAAAAACAGAACATTACAGCTTCCCCAAAGAACACATACCCATGAATACATTATTACACCAGGGTGGAAATTCCTGCCTTCCTATAGAGACAATACTGAATAATATCATTTAAAAGTATTTGCAATGTAATCAATAAAGAGTGATGGATGAAGACATTTTATTTTGCCTTTTGTTTTTGAATAATGAAGAAATTCAGTGTTCATCAGCATTCTGAACTTCATCTTTAACTACCTAATAGTGTAATTTACCAGAGTTCTCTATGGGATAGAAGGCATTGCAATTGGTCACCGGAGCTTTCTCTACGTTTGAAATAATAGTTCTGTCACACAGTTGGCTGGCAACCTTTCTTTGGTAAAAAAGCACTTTAAAGACAAAGACACAAAAACGATTAAAACTTAAGCCTTTATCTCAACAGAGTAAATTACAGAACAACATTTTGCTTGCTTAGTGCACACAATGCGGGAGCCATGTTTGCTTCACCCGGTATAATTCATGGAGTGGTTATTTGTGTGGTTTCATTCCGCTCCCACAGTGTGTTCTGAGGTTAAGCACGCATCCTCTTACTAAACATTTTGAGAGCCATAGATACTAACTGATTTGGTTGTGATTGCGTGCCAACATGAAAGAGACCATTATGTGTGTGTGTATTTGTTGTATGTGTGTAATATATGTATGCATATGTATTTGTATATAATCCCAAATGCTTGTAATTTTCCACAGCCTTTTTTTTTCTCCACTGCTGACTACCTGTCATCTTTCTTGGGCCACATCATTTGTGATTTTTGCTGACCCCATTAGTTTTTGTTCACATGAGCTCTTTCCTAGAAAAGAGCTGGGATAGAATCAGATAAAGACAGAAGCATAGATTAATTAGCCTTCTTATGATTTATGATTAGAGAGTAATTAGAAGGTCATGATTCTGAAAAATTGGGATCAACAAAATATGACAAAATGAGGAATTAAGTGAATAGATTGGGTTTTGTATTGAGTGTATTAAGGAACACCCTCCATGCATTTAAAATCCTGCAGAAGTACATTAAGAAGAGTCAGACATTATGGCAAATATTTCCAAGACAAGTGTATAACAATGCCATGTATAGTGTGACTCAGTTGTATGACATGTTAATATAGAACAAGTGACATGGACTGAGAGGTTTCTGTTTGTTGAACAGTGCACCCCCCACACTTATTTATTCACAGTATGCCACTGAATTTCCACAATAACTTCGAAGTAGATGCCTTCAGGATAAAGGGTATATTCACCCAAACTCACAATTTGCGAGCTCTGATACTGGGAAATTAAAGCTAATTATTAACATGGAAAGAGAGGAAAGTAGGGTAGAGGAAGAGGAGGGATGGAAGAAGGGAGGGAGAAGAGGAGGCAGGAGCACAGGGGAGGGAGAGAGAAGAATGACATAACAATGGTTAGCTCTGAGCAACAAAGCTGTGTTTTGTCTGTTTTTCTCCTCTCTCTGTCTTCTGTGACTTAGGATAGACTCAATATGGTAATCCTCCAGCCTCTGCCTCCCAAGGGCTGGAAATACAGGCTTGTGTCATATGTTTTCATGCTGTTTTGTTTATTGATTCTTTCATAGTTCACATTCATTGCTCAGGAGAGAGTAAAATGTTTCCCCACAGTTTTAATTGGCCCACTCCCTAGACTCTACTGAACTCTTAGGAATACAGATGTCCAATGACAATTGGCAGGTGTTAGTGATTTTAATTCTTAAAATCTCTTCTTCTCTCATACAATGCATCCTGACCACAGTTTGAAACCATAGTATAGCACTCTTTTTTAAAATTCTCTCTTATTTGGGGTGTTTAGTCCTCTACCTCCCTTCCACCAAACCCCCACCTCAAGCAGGTTAGTGGGAAGAGGGAGCCAAGACCCCTCTTCTCCAGGCTAGTTAGGGTCAAGTGGTTCTTTTGGGGCTCTTTACCAGTCTCCCTGAACTGCAGATGGAGCACCCTGGAGCGTTTCGTTTCTCTCCATGCGTTTGCTCCAAACCGCCATGACATCTCTGGATTCTGGTCTCTCCAAACTGCTACACACTACATGCCAACACGGAACACCACACCAAATGCCACCCCGGATGCCACACCTTCTATTTCTCTGCTCTCATATTTATGCTCTGAGTCCTAGACCACGTCCCTCTCTGTGCTGCACATGGAAGGCCGTTACCAGCTGACAAAAGCCATGCTTTGCAATTAACAGGTATGGACAAACTATAGCCTGGCTAAATTCACATACTTGGGATTAAAACAAAAGTGTATCTACCTAACATACAAAGACACTCACATTTCCCTTACACCAGAGGTCTTCTCTCAACGCAGTGTCTCAGATTTCTCGAAGTAGAAAGCTATTCGGTAGAATCCAAATTTACAAGGAAGGGTTTTAGGGAGAATATCTGAAGGCGAGGTTTGTTCATTTTAATTGGGAGTAACTCAGTCTATTTCCTCCACCATGGTAGTTGGTGAATAAGAAATCTTGAAACTCAAAATGTCACGTATACCTAACATAGTCAACCTCTGTTTTAAGAATAAGTTGGATCACCCATCGAATGAACTAGCAATGATTCAAGCATCCTACATTTCTCCAGACATGAACTTGAAGGAGCAAGATACGCAGAGCAGCCACAGAGCCTGGCTTCAGCATCTCTCTAATGCAGAGACACAACATTTGTCATTTTTTCTTTCAAACCTTGATTTATCACATTCTGGGAGCAGAACTTGAAATGTGTTTTTATTTTACCTAACAGAATGTCTTGCCTACAGGCACACAGAAAGTTGGATTAAAACTTTTAACACTCAGGGGCAAAATCTGCTGGTTTTAATAAGAGGCAAAGGCTCATTTGGATCTTTCTGTCATTACACAAGTGAGCCAGGCTCCTGTTTATCATGTTGATTGCTTTGTTCTGGGTGCATGGCATTGAAAAGGAGACGGGTATCAAGGCACACACGGCCTGCAATGAACAGTAAATCTGAAGATCTGTCAACAGATGTACTTGCTCTCCCAGGTAATTGTCTAACTATCTCTTCTTTCATCTGTAGCCTGCATGGTTTGCAAATGGAGACTGTTGACAAATCCATCATGTTATGCAAATAGTTTAGGAGGAAAATGAAGTAGAGTACCACATAGATAGTAGCAGTGAGGTCATCAGCCTTAAAAAAATAGGAAATTCATGGTGATCGAGTCCTTCTGGAAGGCAGGCCCTCTGCTGGGTGCCTCCAGCGTTTCTAGGTATTTATCCATCTCCCCCCTGAGAACCTTTGTTTCAGACTGTTATAATTCAGTTCTGTAGTCAGGGAACAGTAAGATTTGGCAAATCAAATAAATTGCCTGTGGTCAGAGAGGGTTTATCCCAGGAACCTGACTTCTGGACTCAAATCAACAAACAATATACTCTGCATTTATAACTTTATACTAGACTATGATGTCTGACCTTTCCGCTCTGGCACAAGGTTGTAGATGAAGCTGATCTGAAAACAGCTTATGCTTGAGACTGGATAGTTGAGGCATAAGCAAGAATGAGCTTGCTTCAGACATGAGGGAAGGTCCCAGTTATCATGATGCAACAATGTAAGGATTCTTTTCTTTTCTTAAACAAACTTTTATGTTTATGTGTGTATGTGCTCATGTCTATGTACATGCGTGTATGCAGAGGCCAATGGTTGATATCAGGTATCTTTCTCAATCACTCTCTACCTTATTTTCTGAGACAATGTCTCTCACTGAGTCAGGAGTTCAATATTTCAGGCAGGCTAGCTGGCCAAGTTGCCTCACAATTCTCCTGGCTCCATTTCTTTAGGGCTGAGATCCCAGTCACATGACACAGGCCCAGTTTTTAGGTAGGTGCTGAGGATCTAAGCTCAGTTGCGTCTCCAGCATTTTACTGAGCCTCCTCATGAAGGATACAGATATTATTAGTACAAACCATTCACCTCATAGACGGACATTTCCCACACATCATCTCATTGACAGGTTCATCTTATAGTGAGCACTGAGAGCTGCAGTAGGTTTATGGCCTCACATCTTGCCTTCACAGCGCCATTTAAATAGCTGGCTTTGGGAGCTGGAACAACTGATGACACTTCTCTGCGCTCTGATTTCCTCATCTTCAGGTGAGCGCAATTACCACACTTAGTAGCTTTCTTGTGAGGATAATGGGACTGTATTTGCAAAGAGGGTTTGAAAATTATCTAAGGTATCGATGAGCAGACATGTCATTTTTCCCTGGCACCATCCTCTCATCACACGTGTCAGTGGCAGTACATAGATGCTGTGTGCTTGTTGCATAATCTTTTACCACATAGTTGCTTGACTCTAAAACGATGGAGATAATTATGCTTCTATTCATTCAGAATGAAAGAGCCTTTTCTTCGCTTATAGTTTAAGCACTGACATGGTTTACTCAGTATTTTCAACGTTTTGACTTTTAAGCAAAACAAGTTTGTTCTGTTTGAAAATGTTTCTTGTATATCTAGTGTGAACTAGGTGCTGTCATTTGGTTTTGAGGCAAAAATAGTCTCATTCTCATGAATTTGTATCAAAGGAGCAAAATTAGCCATATTGAACCTTACATCATTCCACCTACCATCCATTCCTCCATCTACTCACTCATGTGCCTCCAAACTTTCAGTATTCCATCTACCCATCCATTCATCTACTCACTACTTCATCCATTCATCTATCCATCATTCATCCTTCCTTTAAGCAGCCTATTCACTTATCATCCAACCTCCCTCCCATCCATCCATTCATCAATCTATCCATCCTCCCATCCATCCATCCATCCTTCTACTCATCTACTCATCCACTCTGCATTCCACACTTTATTCACTCTACATCTCTATTGATTTTCCCAACTTCATCTATTTATTAATCCCTCTATCAGTGAATAATTGGTAACGTGAAACAAGTACATGGCATTGAACATATTTGATATCTGAGACATCTCCAAAATGAGGGTGGCATTAGATTTAAACAAGATCACAAGGCACTAAAAGAGAGCAGAATAACTGCTTATGGATTGAGCTACCTTATAGCAGGCAAGCTGCTGACAACTCAGGAAATGAAGGTTAATAAAGCAAATGTTGATATCTTCGGTTTCCTTGATACTTTAGGAAATATGGCAGGCCTGAGTTTTAACTGAGTCTTATGATAACACTGAACATTAAGGAGCAGGGTAGGATACTAATGGAATTCAAGGAAATAGAGAATTGAAGTATCTTGGGCATTATTTCATGCAGAGTAAATTTACGACAAGAAAATATGAATCATGCATGGAGGAGCATCGTCCGATGACGTCATGTTTTCTTTCTACTCTGTATGCTGCCCACACTGTACTCATTTAACAAGAAGAGGTAAGACATAGAAAGGGGCTGTTTCCTTGTCTAGCTAGAGGATTCAAATTTGTGGCTATTTCCAAATAATGTTACTTGGAGGGATTAAAATGGAAATAGAACCAGCTCTTCGTCCTATAGAGTGGACGGATCTTTAAAAATGAAGCATCGAACAATTGGCATGAAAATGACAGCCTGGGATGCACACAAAGGAAGCGAATTCTAATTTCAAATTGTGCAGTCAGGCAACAGAGCTAAGCAGAAATGAAAGGCTTTGTCGAATCCTCTTGTCATAGTCTAATTTTGCACATAAAACATCCGCCCACTCGAAGAACAGATTTAAAAGTCCTTAACCTTTGCAAATCTGTATCAGAAAACTTTCATCATGGTTCTGAGGGGATGGCTGAGACCTGGCTATTGGGGCAGTGAGAACCGGCTTGCCTCTCTCTACTGTTCATTATTTCTAAACTGCACGTTGATGTCTCTCAGTGTCAGGTACTTGGCAAAGCAGGTGCCTTGATTGCTCCAAGATAGAGTAAGAGTCGCTTGACTTTCCATTAGTTTCTGTTGCTTCTGACAGGTAAACCAAAAAGGTGAACTGATTACCCAGTGGTAGGAGAGTATAGACAACTCTGAGTTCAAATCCTGGTACTATCGCTTGACAGCAATGTTCATGTAGACATTATGGACCTCTCCAGCAAGTCTCAACTTTGTCATTTTTCATTTGAGAGTGATACAGCTTTAATATAGTCTACACTGTAAAGCTAGTAACCACAAACTTAATGTCTTTAAAATAACCTGTGTGTATTTTCTCACAGCACAGTAGGTCAGAAACCTGGCACAGTCTGCTTAGCTGTGTCCATGGTTATGGTTTCCAGTAGGCTGACATTCATTTAAGTTCTAGCTGGACAAGCTTTTTTCTGTGCCTTTCTTTCTTTCTTTCTTTCTTTCTTTCTTTCTTTCTTTCTTTCTTCCTTTCTTTCTTTCCTTCTTTTCACATGGTTGCTTATAGAATTGCAAGATAGACCCCTCGGCTGTTAACAAGGGTCTGCATTAATCAGTCATCTCCTTAGGCCCCTGAGTATGCTGGCCAAGTGGTTCTCTGTGAGCCTTCTCTCAACACAGCAATGTACATCTTCAAAGCCATCAGCAGCAGCTCTCTGACCTTAGACCCTCTTTTAAAGAAATCACTCGCTAATCTTCCTTTCCATTAACATAACGTCAACTGATTAAATGTTTTAATTACATTTGCAAAGTTCCTTGATCTTTGCCAGATTCTGCAGCTTATAATCGAGTAATGAGTTTGGCTCAAATCCATGGTGATAGGAATGGCACGGGGCAGGGAGCCATTAAAAGGATCTAAGAATTATGTCTACTACAAGGCTATACTTCTCTTTTTTTTTTTAGGATCAGGTGAGGTCACAGATGTATTAATAGGATTTAGACAGTCTGCATTTCACTAAAACTTAGATTCTCAGTGTTTTAAATGAACCAGACACCATCATCTTTTGGCCAAACAGTGTATTTTGGAGGAGTATAGGAATAGAGGCTCAGTTTCCTAATGAAGGAAACTTGCGTTTTATCTGTTTGTTGAAGATCCAAAAAACTGTCCCTAGATGAATACTTTTCACCTCAAAATGCCCTTCTTGAAGCTGGAGAAATGGCTCAGCCATTGAGAATGATTGTTGCCTCACAGAGGACCTAGGTTTGGTTTCCAACACACACACACACACACACACACACACACACACACACACACACACA
>NW_026596234.1:7231758-7233423 GCF_907164565.1 Psammomys obesus | reverse complement strand
ACACACACACACACACACACACACACACACACACACACACACACACAGTGGCTCAAACCATTGGTTATCCAGTTCCAGGGGATCTGATGTCTTCTCTGGCCTCCATGGGCACTGATCACATGTGGTACACTTACATATATACAGGCAAAAAAATATGCTTTCTTTAGCTTTATGTATGTTGAAAGAGATAATCTTTTTAGGAACATGTGTCAAGTAGAAACCTTGGCATAGATAATATTTCAGTGCTTTTAATGCTCCATAAATGAGATGCCTTGATTGCATGAACAAATACAACAGATCAGGAGCTCCTGCTCTACTCATATGCCTCAGACCTATCAACTAATGCTGCCATCAGTGATGTATGCAAAATGGCAGAAGGTAAAGCCCTCATGTGAACCTCCATGTGGATTAGCCAGTGGATCTGACTCATACTAAAGGTTGTTGACAGTATTTTAACACTTAGGCAACAATAGATTTCAACCAGTCTATTATAATATGAATGTTCTAACTAAAAACAAATAAACAGAAGAGAACAACAACAAAACAAACAAACAAACAAAACCTCAAAAGAATGACAAACATATTTTCAGGCTAGGATGATGTCTTAGTGGGTGAATCATCACTGCAGAAGGGTAAGGTTCTAAGTTTCAGGTCTGTGGAGCTCGCATAAAGCCAGGCCTAACAGCATGTATCTGTAATCCCAGCTCTCTGATGGTGAGATGGGAAACAGACTAGAGAATTCCTGGAAGCTGGTATGTTATCAGCATGGACCACCCAAAAGATAACAAGAGACTGTGTCTTAAGGTGGAAGGAGAAGATTTGCACCTGAGGTTGTCTGAACTCTACAGGCTGTCCATGGCATGAGTGTATGCTTGTGTGTGTGCATGTGTGTGTGTGTGTGTGTGTGTGTGTGTGTGTGTGTGTGTGTGTGAATGCATGCCAGAGCAATGAAAGGAAGACAAACTGTCATAGCCATGTGCAGAAGCAGAAGGACTCCTATAAGTCTGGTTATAATTTCCACTCTGAGGATATCACCCAAGCATAAAGTGAATCTGGATCAGTTAAAGTGAAGTAAGCCCATCACAGAAGGGTACACGAGCAGTGCCTCTTATATGTGGGCTTTAAAATGTTGAATTCAGAAGCAGAGAACAGATTGAAGGTTGCAAGAAGACATAGACCAGGGTGACATGATTAGAAGCTACTGATCTAAGGGTACAAGGGTTGCTCATGGGAGCTGTACATTCTGGAATGTCAATGGTCCAGAACTGCATTACATATACTTCAAATTTGGTTAAAGAGCTTAGCTATATCGATGGAGATTTAATTAGTGTGGGGTTGGTGACCACTTCACCATGTATACAAATCTCAAAACAATTTGTGCATTTTTTTTTATTAATTACACTTTATTCATTTTGTATCCCCCCATAAGCCCCTCCCTCCTCCCCTGCCGATCCCACCCTCCCTCCCCTTTCTGCATGCATGCCACTCCCCAAGTCCACTGATAGGGGAGGTTCTCCTCTACTTTCTGATCTTAGTCTATCAGTTCTCATCAAAAGTGGCTGCATTGTCCTCTACTGTGGCCTGGTAAGGCTGCTCCCCCCCCAGGGGGAAGTGATCAAAGAGCAGGCCAATCAGATTATGTCAGAGGCAGTCCCTCTTCCCATT
>NW_026596234.1:7221876-7226758 GCF_907164565.1 Psammomys obesus | reverse complement strand
CTCCTCAGAATGAGAGTCCTCCCGGCGCTGCCATCTTGCCCCGCCTCCCAATTTGTGCATTTTTAATGCAGGTTTTCTTCTTCGAGAACTCCTTAATACATATTTCAAAAGATAGAATAGTTTATGATTTACAGGACATGTGATTCTGGGATGCTGAAGTAAGTTGGAAATGAGCTTAAGAGATCAAGCAAAGGCCACCATCCTGGGCTTCTCTTGTGGTTCATGGTCTTAGGATCAAAGTTCCTAGAGACAGAGGCTACAGTGGTTTTACTCTCTAGCTACTGTTAAAAGGTGAGAGGGCAAAAGTCCTTATCAGTGTGAACAGATATGGGTACTGGAAACCCTAAGAAGGAAGCTCAAAGGCAGAGTCAGATCTCAAAATAAGAAGCTGGTCATCACTTCACACATGGCACAGGGCTGTGGTTGCCTTTGAGAGCTGGTGTGGCAGGGTTGCTCATTGGCTCTGGGAGATGTGGCTTCTCCCATGTTCTTTCTGTTGATGTAGACATAGCGTTGGTCTTCCATTTTCGGTGTCACTGTGGGACACCTGACAGTCTTTCTTGTTTAGCCACATTCCTGGCAGCTAGAGAGAGAGAAAGGAGAAAAGCAAAATAAAACAAAACAAAAACCCTCTCAGATGTGACTTTCCTCACCATGTCTATTCACCATTCAAACAAAACAAAACAAAAATAAAAACAAACAAACAAAAACTTCCTATAATTTGGCTTAGATCTCACTCCATGGATATGAACTGTTGGAGTAGGTAGGAGCTACAGGGGAATTTGGTAAGGAAGTTCATATTTTAGATATCAAGCATGTTGACCTGTGAACAAAGTATTTCTAGAAATTCATTTAAAAATACATTATTATTTTTCAAATAAAATTTCAGAGGACTTATAGTTTTGAGAGCTGGTATGATGCTATGTATTCTAATGTTAATTATTTTACTCCCCAAGTTCTGCTTGCTATCTGTCTTTTATGACAGAACCCCAAAATGACATTGTAACTTTTGCCTCCCAAATTATTACTGATTTGTTATCTCTGTGTAAAAGGACCTTTTATTCACTTGGTTCAGTCATCTCAGAGGCTTACTGCCTTTGTCAACTAACTTAGACCTATTCCTGGAAGCTTCTAGTCTCTGTACAATCTAAGCTAGGCCTAGAATATTTCATCTTCTGAGACTTACTACTTAATAAGCTCACTCCATGCTCAGCTTTTGAATAAATCATAGTCTCCATGTGTGGTTATTTGGGGGAAATTGCTGATATAGAAGTAACTAAGCTTTATTAATAATATAAACAAATATTAATTAGGACTCACCAATAAGGTAGATCATTTAGTTTATTATGAAGGTAGATCAAGAGTCAATTCTCATGTGCCCTAGTCTACTTCCATTCTTTCCATTGCTGTCACCCTAGAGGATCCTGACACTTTTGTCAAAACTAAGAAACTGATGGTACCTCACCATGAACTACACTGTAGACTTTACTTGAATCTCATCCTCTTTTCCATCAATACATTTATTTCTATTCCATATGTTCTGGCTAGTTTTATGTCAATTTCATACAAGGCAGAGGTACTTGGGAAGAAGAAACCTCAACTGAGAAAATACTCCCATAAAATTAGCCTAGAGAAAAGCCTGAGGTATATTTTTTTGATTGCTGTTGATGGTGGAGGGCTTAGCCCACTGTAAATGTGGACATCCCTTGGCTGCTTGTCCTGGATGCTATATGAGAACAATTTGAGAAAGCCTCTTAGAGCAAGCTGGTAAGCAGCATCCCACATGGTCTCTGCACCAGTCCCTGTTGCCAGGTTCTTGCCTTACTTGATTTCCTTCCGTGACCTGACTTACTTCAGTGATGGACTGTGATAGTATAGAAAAATAAAACCCTTTTCTCTACAAGTTGTTTGTGGCCACAGTGTTTCATCAGTGCCACGATGAAGCTGAGACAGCACGTGTTCCATAGCCTACACCGAGATGCTTTCTCAGATTCTGTTTGTGAACTGAGCCTTTGACAGCTTGACAGCTTACCACTCAGATATGGTTCAATTGAGGTTTTCTTTTCTTTTCTTTTTTTTTTTTTTTTTTTTTTTGGATGTGTCTCATGATTAATATCTTGAGTAAGGATGCTTCAAAAATGCAAAGATGTTCCTGTCTCATGCTTTGAAAGGGTCTGTGACATCCCTAAGGCATTGTTTAGATGTTTATCTTGGGCCCATCCCTGGCTGGGTAGTGTTTTCACATTTCTAAAATACTTTACCCACCTTACCCATATGCTATTATTTAGAACTGGGTCACTGTTCAGCTCATACTCCAAAATGTCTGTGTGGCAAGGGTGAGGATTAGGATCCATTTCCTACAGGGGAAAGAATTACATATAGTATCCTGGTTAGTTTTTATTGTCAACATGGCATCGTAAAGAATAACCTGGAAAGAATGACTTAATGGAGGAGTTTCTTTGATCAGGTTGTTCTATGACTATGCCTGTGGGAACCTGTACTGATTCTTAATTGATTAGGAAAAGCCAACTCATTGTGGGCAGTCCCATTCCCTAGGCAAAGGAGCCATGAACAGTGAAAAAGCCAAGAAATTAGGCAGAGCAGAAGCAAACAAGGAAGCATTTATTTTTATCTGCTCTCAACTATGGATGTGATGTTTAGAGTCCCAGTCTTGATTTCCCAATGATAATAGACTATAACCTGGAATTTTAACCCAAATAACTACTTTCTCATTTATGTTGCTTTAGGTCAGGATATGTCACAACAACAGACAGAAAATTAGACAATATAGCATCAAGAATTCCCAGCAAGATGATGTCTCTTCTCTCCCCATGATTTTTGCAAATTTTTATATTAGTTAGGAACCTAAGTATTTTATTTTAAACATTTGTTTATAATCAATACTAAATCATTGTATTTAGTATTGTTCCTGCTTTGAATATTGGAAGCTCTCTCAACTAGCTTTGTTGATTCTTGACTGACATCTGTCTTTTTACTTATGTTTAGAACTTTCTTAATTCATACAGGTACAATAGGATATTGGCTCATTTTGAACTTTCATTGCCCCAGCCTTAGAGTCAGCCATTTCTCCAAGGAACCCTAATTTCTTTTATTTTCCAGTAGTACTAAAACCTAAGATCTGGGCACCAGGTGCACTTTGAGCTGAATAATGAGTGACATGATGAAGATAGTTCCATAAAATTATGGGCATGATTATCAGCAGGGAGTTTCAGAATCATAACGTAAAATGGACTTTGGTGATGATCAGTGGCTTTGCCTGTGTACAAGCCCATGTATGATCTTACTGGTATAGGTAGGAGATATATTAAGTCATAAAACGCAACACACCATGAATGAGAGAGTGGCTCTTAAAGGAATAGAGTGCCCTGCACGTGACATATGACCTGTGAGTGACTTTGATCTTTTTTTATGGGTGGTTTTTGTGGATACGCACTGTGATGATCTGTGTGCATGCCCTCACAGGTCAGAAGAAAAACATTGGATTCCCTGGAAATGGAGTGACAGTCGGCTGTAAGCCATCATGTGAATGCAGGGAATCAAATCCAGGTCCTCTGCAAGATTAATCAACACTCTTAACTACTAAGCCTCCTTTCCAGCAACCACCTCAACCCAAGTTGAGGCTTTTTAAAGGCACATTTTCCAGATTGTTCCCTATTTCACTATAACACAGTGCTCTCTCAGGAAACTCTTTCTGAGAAAGACTTGCTTCCAAGTATTAAATACAAAGTCCTTGGTTTCCTTAACAAGTCAACAAATGACTGAGTTACCCTTAAATACCAGACATTGCTCTGGGTCTTGGGCACCAGATGATGGGTACAAAAGCTTCCAGAAATTATGTAGTTCATATCCCTGCAGAGAAGAAAATAAGCAAGAAAAAAAGAAATAAGGCATTTCATAGAGTATTAAATACTGCACATAAAGTAAGATTTTTCCAAGACATGATTGATGAAAAGTAGCCACATTAGGTGGCTGGCTGAGAGCCATGCTTTCATTAAGGCCTGGTGAGTGCAAAAAAAGCCATGCAAAGATCTTATGAGCAGAGAGAGCATCAGGGAAGTATGTAGGCTAGAGTGGTCTTGACATGTTCTAGGAAATATAATAAACACCAGTGGGACTGAACTGTGGAGACATGGGTATATGGAAGAAGATAAAACTGGGCCTGGGCAAAGGTTTAATAATAAAAGGTTTTGTAGGGCTTGCAATGGTGGGTATTTATTATTTATCTCTGGATCAGGGCAAAGCTATTGGGACAGTTTGTCAGGGGAGTTATACAGCCTGATGGGAACTGTAAAATCCTTCTTTTTCATGTTTTGTGGAGACGATGTGCTTCATAGTTCATCAAAGTTAGGAAACTATTGATTGCAATTTTTGCTCTTATTTTTGCTATGTCAGAATCTGAAAGGAAAAGGAAAAAAGAAAAATAAGTAGCATGATTCTGAAGTACCATCCACTGATTGTCAGACACATTCCAATCCAGAGGTGTTCCATATGTAAATGAATGCAAGCACCAGAAAGCATGAGCTAGGGCAGCAGGACTTGCAAGGCTTGTGAGCACAGAAGCAAGGGAGATTCTTGTCCCCTGAAGGTGTGAGGTGTCCTAGGCATATGCGAGGTCACTAACAACATTCCATGTATTCTGGAGACATTGGAAATAGAGAGGGCTTATTCACAAATGAACTACAAAGTTGAGGAGGGAGAAATAGGACTTCTCGTTTGGGACTGTACATCAGGAGGGTGGTAGCGTTAAGATGAAAAGTGGCATTTTGAAAAGCCTCAGGCTTAATTTTTTATTTCTGATTTTCTTTTGTAAATCAACCTCCATTTTGGTCTATCAGTTGGGACAGCGAGTAGACTTCCAAAT
>NW_026596234.1:7195577-7221866 GCF_907164565.1 Psammomys obesus | reverse complement strand
GAGAGAGTAGATCAGTTGTCAAAAGAAAGAGGAGAGTGGACTGTATAGAGAGAGGGGGAGTGGGTGCAAGGCTGGGAGAAGCTGGGTTTGACAGAAAGAGGATGATGACAGAGACCACAGTGAAGAGACTGTCTACAACACTCTAGATTTGTGACAAGCCTCCTATCCCATAGATTTACATCTTAGATGAGCCGTTAACTCTCAGTAATAGGTAACACTGAATTCTGACTTCAGCCATGTTGATTTTCCTTGAGTTTTTCTTTCTTTGGTGGCTCAAGCACTGTAGTTGAGACTTATGTGAGGTCTTCCTCACCACCACACCGGAGTTGGTGTTTAGATGTTATCATAAAGGGTACACTGTCAACATAGCTTGCCACCATCAACACGGCTTGTACTGTTGCTATTCCACTTGATTTCTGTCTGGGATAGTATTTACCACATTTCTCTGCTGTGGTTACAGTTAGTCATTCTTCTTTTCACACTGCACTCATTGAAAAGAATTTGCTGTGCTTGACTCAGATCCATTTTGTAAGGAGTCTTCACTTTCTCATCAAAGGACCCTTCTTCATAGAAAAGTTTTCTCTTCTGTATGCTTGTTTATTCTGATTTTCTTCATTCGGTTATTCAGTCAATAATCTAAATCAATATGGACTTATGGGTGCACATTTTATGTTTAGGTTTGAACCAAAACACCCCAGATTGCTGTTCTTTCATTTGTTTCTCTTGTTCATAGACATAAAACAATCTCAGTTCATTTTCTAAGATTATTATTTATTCGCGTGTGTGTGTGTGTGTGAGCACATGGGTGCAGCACTTGCAGAGGCTTTGGACGTCCTGAAGCTGGAGTTACAGGAAGGTGTAGGGCACATGATGTGGATTCTGGGAATGAGCTCTATGGTCTTCTGAAAGAGCATCACATACTCATAACCTCAGCCATCTCTCCAGATCCTCCCTCAGTTTCTTAAATAGTTGCATATTATTCCCTTAGTTTTATGTATAGGTAACAGTAAATTACTATTTATGGGTGATTAGTTGCCCATTTTATACAAATAACCTTCTGTGGAGACCCTTACCATCAAAATATTAGAGATTCAAGGAAATGACCAAGACAAAATGTATCTCATTCATATTGACATGCAAATTACTTAAAGGGGCAATCACACTTCCCTAGATTAAATGATCCCACTATATCCATGCAAAAGAAGGTCTTTTAAAGATGGAGCATGATCCCAGACTCACACAATTCAAGATTACTTTCCCAGTGGCAGCTGAATGGGCAGGGCTTCACTCTCAGAACACAGGAACCTGGGACCATTGCTGCATCCACGTGCATTTGCTCTAATGCCTCTTTAAGGGACCACAGTGTGTTTGCTGGTGTCTCATGTAATGGTATTGTCTAAATGGATAGCACGGCATGCTGTGCTGATTTAAACTCCTACTTGACATCGTAGTTACCAGCAGTTACCATTGGCTTTCTCTTTTGATTCCAGTATTAGCCACAAGCAAGTATCACTTAATGGCCACCTGGGATACTTTGTGAGTGAGCCTGAAAGTATTAAGCTGCAATGCCCTATATTAAATCTCAGCAAGAACATCACAATTTGTTTATGAAACATCATATGCCGTGCAGTATTTCCACAGCTGAGCAGCCCTTTCCAGCCTAGTCGTCAGCCAGCCGGTGGGATGAATCTGAAAAAGAAGTCAGCGGCAGGTTTAAGAGTCGTGACCATCAAGCTCTTGGTTTCCTGCGATGATTTTACAGTTTAGAACTGGGATTTATGGGACTGCGTCTTGGCTCCATGGCTAACGCGTTTGCCATACAATTCTGAGGATCTGAGTTCAAATCTCCAATACCCATAAAAAAATCTGGATATAGAAATATACATAGCCAACCCCTGTACCAGCTGGGGCAGAGGCAGACTTATTCCTGGTGCTCACTGGCCAGCAAGTGTAGATGAATCAGTGAGTTCCACGTTCAATGAGAGACCCTTTCTCCAAAAATAAGATGCAAAGCAACTGACGAAGACATCTGGTATTGACCTCTGACCCACAGCCACGCACCTACCCACACCCACAGACAGAGGAATGCTGGCATCTACAATACATGTCCACAATCATGAACATGTACCCTTGCGTAGACCACACCACACACTAAATCTCACAAAACTGAGATTTAGTCCTTTAATATCACCAAATTCCAAATTTGCTCATTATATGCACTTAAGTGGGATTTATTTTATTTGTAGACAACATAGACATATATGTACCATTGTATGTTAAGGTGGACATATTTACAAAATAACTCCATAATAAGTCCATGGGATGCTGTGTTTTGATGTGATTATTTGACATGGTTTGCCTATTTTCTCACTGCATCTTGATGGAATCAGGCTATGAATATCATTTTACACGTGAGCACAGATCAGTGCATGCAAGCACAGATGCTATGAATGTGTATGTGTGTGTGTGTGAGAAAGAAAGAAAAGGAGAGAGAGAGAGAGAAAGAAAGTACGCTGGTGCTGTACTGAGGAAGTTATTAAGACACTCTGCTTCTTAGTTAATTCAATTACTATCACATCTTGCAGCAAGTACTATATGGAACAGGTTTTTAAAGAGATTAGAAGACAGAATCATTCGAATTCATTCTAAAGAGAATTTGTCTTATTTTACAGACTATTTCACAGAGGTACTTGAAGTCATACATACTACAGTTAAATCTTAGCAGTGGCTTGCAAATTCATAGACTTTGACAATATGGCTTTCAACTATTCTTTACATTTTCACTGCAATTTCCCAATATTTAATCTTGAGGAAAACCCAAATAACGTAAAAACACAGATTTATGTTACAGTCAGTCCATACTCTACTAATACTCTCATAACATCAAACAATTTTCTTTTTTTATCTTTTGCAAATTTGTCCTTAAGAGTAAAACTACTTAACTGGGGGAATCTCATCTGCCTCTCCTGCATGAAGTTAGGTCCAAGTATAAACCTCTCATGGCTACAGCCAGTGTGTGTGGTGCTTTGAATAAGTGTGCCACAGGCCCATGCCATTTCTCAGCTTCCTGCTTCTGCTACCATGCCTTCCCAGCCACAGTGTGGGTTCCACTCTTTGAACTATGTGCTAAGTCAAACCTTTCCTCAGTTGCTATTGGTCAGCAAGAACAAAGTGCCTACAGCACCTCACATCCTTGCATTCTCTGGAAATGCAGTTAGAATTTGCTTTCATCCTTGTTTGTGTTGCCTAGTTGTTTCCTGTGTGGAAAGTAGAAACCCCCACAAGCCAGACAAGTGCTCTATGACTGTGCCTCAGGCGCAGCCCCCTTTTCTTCTTAAACCTCTCTCTTGTTTTGTATTCATATCCTCTTTTTGCTTTCACTGGCCCCTGAGACTTTGAAGTAGGAAGTATACTTCCTTTATTTAAACATCCTACTCAAAAATATTCATGAGTAGCTTTTTTTCCCTTTTAACACCTTGTTCTTCTTAGAGTTCTCCATCCACCTTTATCACCATCCATTTCTTATTTATTTATTTATAATTCTTTATTAATTAAACTTTATTCACTTTGTATCTCCCCTGTGGTTCCTTCCCTCCTCCCATCCCAATCCCTCCCTTCCTCCACCCTCTGCATGCATGCTTCTCCCCAAGTCCACTGATAGGGGAGGTCTTCTTTTCCTTCCTTTTGATCCTAGTCTGTTAGGTCTCATCAGGAGTGGCTGCATTGTCTTCCTCTGTGGCCTGGTAGGTGATCAAAGAGCAGGCCAATCAGTTCATGTCAGAGATAGTCCCTATCCCCATTACTATGGAACCCACTTGGACACTGAACTGTCATGGGCTACATTTGTGCCGGGGGTTCTGGGTTATTCCTATGCATGCTACTTGGTTGGAGTATCAGTCTCAGGGAAGAGCACAGGGGTCTTCCCTGAGACTGATACTCCATCCATTTCATTTTTTAATTATTTTTAATATTTTTTATTGTTATTAATTACACTTTATTCATTTTGTACCCACCCCATAAGCCCCTCCCTCCTCCCCTCCCGAACCCACCCTTCCTCCCCTTTCTGCATGCATGCCCCTCCCCAAGACCACTGATAGGTGAGGTCTTCCTCTCCTTCTTTCTGATCTTAGACTATCAGTTCTCATCAGAAGTGGCTGCATTGTCATCTTCTGTGGCCTGGTAAGGCTGCTCCCCCCTCAGGGGGAGGTGATCAAAGAGCAGGCCAATCAGATTATGTCAGAGGCAGTCCCTTCCCATTACTATGTAACCCACTTGGAAACTGAACTGCCATGGGCTACATCTGTGCAGGGGTTCTAGGTTATCTCCATGAATAGTCCTTGGTTGGAGTATGAGTCTCTGGGAAGTTCCCTGTATTCAAATTTTCTTGTTCTGTTGCTCTCCTTGTGGAGTTCTGGTCCTCTCAAGCTCTTGCTATTTCCCCACTTCTCACATAAAATTCCATTCACTCTGCCTGACAGTTGGCCATCAGGCTCAGCATCTGCTTTGATAGTCTGCAGGGCAGAGGCTTTCAGAGGCCCTCTGTGGCAGGTTCCTAGGTTGTTTCTTGTTTTCTTCTTCTGGCTTTCAGAGGCCCTCTGTAGCAGGTTCCTAGGTTGTTTCCTGTTTTCTTCTTCTTCTGATGTCTATCCTCTTTGCATTTCTTTTTTTCTAACCAGTTTCTAGTCTCCTTTCTGGACACCAGCTTTTCTTCCCATCTACACATGTCCCCTTCATAAATAACTCATTCACAATTACATTCTACTTTATGTAATATGTATACATGCAGAGAGAGAGAGAGGTGGAAAGAGAGAGTGTGTTAGATTCTACATATGCCTGAACAAATGTCATTTGTTTTATAATATCAAGTTAATGAATATATAATATATATGCAGTAAAGAAAATTATCTTGTATAATGTGAGTGAATTTAAGACAATCCTCTGAGGGTCTGGACAGAGCACATGTTTCCTTTCTTCACTCACAGCGATCTTCCTAGATGACCTCCTCTGGATTTGTTATGGTGTAGATTATTGTATCCCTCCAGACATATATTTTAAGTCCTTATCCCTTAGCCAGATGGTATTAGGAGGAAAGGTCTTTGGGATTTCACCAGGATTACATGGGGTCATGAAGGTAGATTCATCACAAATGGATTAAAAACCTTATTGGAGGTTCCTTAGGTCCCACTCTTTCTATCCACCAAGTGATGCCACAGCAAGAATGCCATCCGTGGACCAGAAGGCAGGCGAGATGCCAAATGTGCCCCCATGTAAGACAGATTTCAGTTCTTATCTTGGCTTTACCTAGGACTCTCCTTCTCTTTGTGTGTGTGTGTGTGTGTTGGTGTGCGTGTGCCTCACTGTCTCTGTGGGTAAGTGATGGTGTAACACACATACATGAGTGCATCCCTGTGTGCGGAAGCCTGAAGTTGACTGGTGCCTTAGGATTCCTCCCGATTGTCCCTCTTCTTATGCTTTAGGCAACTCATTCACTGTGTCTTGAGCTCACCAAGTTGGCTAGAACAGCTGGCCAGCAAGTCCCAGGGATCCTTCCAGCTCTACATCCCTAATTCTGGGACTACAAGTGCGCACACCTGGCATTTTACATGCTACTGGAGGGCCAAAGACTTCCTGCTTTTGTGGAAGGCACATTCCCAGCTGAGCCCCGCTTTGCTGGGGTTCAGGCGTCACTAGCTCACACTGCTGATCGTGATCCCATGCTTAAATTCTTCATAACCTCCGCTTCTCTCCCTTTCATCTCTCTGTGTCTCTTTATCTCTGTGAGTTTTGCTGGTTCTGCTTCTCTGAAGGACAATGGTTAGTACTCTCTGTGTAACGCTGCCACATGCACTTCTCTTGGCAGGGGCCACTGGCTACAAGTTCTTATATCATGAAATTTAATAGCATTGAGGACATAGAGCTTGTCACCAGGCTTGTCACCTGGCTTTCTGAGGAGAAAGAGCCACCCCTTCGCCAGGATGAATCACACTGATTACCTATGCTCCTTGCCACTCCTACACCAGGCCAAAAAGGTTTCCATGTACTGCCCAGCTCATTCTAACTGTAATATTTATTCTAAGTAGATAGTCTTCTACTATTAACTTTGTACTTACAGAATTCCCTTCCTGAAAATTGATCTAGTAATTTAATACTTTAGATTTCATACATTTAAGGAGAACATTCTAGCCACTGACAAGCAGAGAATTTTCTCCTGTCTGTTCTACATCCAACAGCGTATTTCTGTTTGTTTGTTTGTTTTGTTTTTTGTTTTTTTTTCCCCCAGTTCTCAGGGCACTAGAATCAGGGGGAATCAATGAGAGGAGCAGTTAATATCTCTCGGGAGATGATGTCACAGGCTGTAAGTGATTTGTTTTAGCAATTTCTTTTGCATTACATCCTAATAAGGTTCTATGGAGCCAGCTATGGAGTGGGAAAAACAGCGAGATTTGGTTAATATGTCTTAAGGAAACGATTCTTTTCTGCTATAATTGTCAATAGGGCTTGAAAGGCAGGTTTATCCACCTCAGAGGTATTGAACTCTTAGGTGGGATAAGTCTCTGTTATTGGAAGAAAAAGGGAAAGAGAATACCTAGTTCCTGTTATGGAAGAGATGAAGGAGGGATGAAAAGGGGGGATGGGGAAAGAAGGATGTGAGAAGAACAAAGAGACTGGGAGGGAAGAGGGAAGGAAGGAGGCAAGCAGGGAGAGGCGGGTGGAGAGAAATTCAAGTAAAAGTTTTTATAAGTTCACTGGTCATCATGTGTACGTGGGGATTAGTTCAACATTGCATTGAATACTGTTCCCCCCCCCCATCAAATTGGATAATGAAAACTAAAATGTATTCTCTAAAGTGGTCATCATTCCTTTGGGAAATGATTTCAGAAACACTCTTTCCCCCCACACACTTGTTTGGAGGAGCCAAGCAACTACTCTGTAAGAATAAAGGAGACTGTGATTTAGAAAACTGCTCTGCATCCATTTCCCTGCAGAGGACTGTGAGGATTCCTGACTAATTTCTGATTATTCATGAAAAGGCTCTTAAATAACTCCAGGTAAATCACTTAACAGTTTCCGCAAGCAACTTTGGATGCTTTTTCTTCTTTCTAAGTTATAGGAACTTTTTCATCTCCTACATAAATACTTCTATTTTTTTCCCATTTGCCTCTTGTCCATAGTGCACCACTTATCTCCTTTATATTTTAAACCTATAGGCGATCCTTTGGAGATTTCTTCCTTAAGAGCTAAAAAGCAAACTCAAATCCACATTTTGCCTCTATACACAAGGGTACTGTAGTGGGTCTCGCTCGGTTGTGTGAATCCTGAACTCTTTAATGATGAAAGGGACAGACAAAGCTATAGACGTGAAGGTGAGAGGGCAAAGGTCTTGGACGTGGATGTTAAAAGGTAACAGCTCACTCAGTCCCTCATGATAGCCACTCTGAGAAGTTTGGTTGTGGTTGTGGAGTAGCTGCTTCCTCCAGATTGTAACATTCCCTCCTCAGGGAATTACATAAGGTTCCCAAAGCTCATGGAACTCAAAAGAAATGACAGGACTCAGATGGAGGAGACTTGGGAGGCTAACAAGGAAGGAGGTGGCTTACAAAAGTTATGTAAGAAGTAAAGAATTTTGTTGGGGAGGAGCGACTCTTCAGAGTTGCTGCCTGCAGATTTTAAGGGAGCTTTAGTGAGGAAATAAGAAACCAAAGAATTAAAAATTAGGGGTTTTGGGTATTGGCTTAAAGTTTAAAGCACAAGCCTGAACAAAGGCCAGACAAGTGGAGACATGGCCAGCCGCCTGCAGGGAGGAACTAGCCTTACTAGAGCTATAGTTGCTAGGAAACTAGCCCAGATGGCCAGGCCAGAACCGTCTATGGTCTCAATGCCTAAAGTAAACCGATCATTTCAAAAGTCAATTTCCCTTACCCAATCATGTAAGACGAAGTCATGTAACCTGCAGCTTGCAGTTTTTCTGTTTAAAAACCCTGTTCCCCTAGTCTGCACTGCCACACTCCTCTTTACCAAGGAGGTTGCTGAGACCTGGGCTGGAGCTTGTATTAAATAAACCCTCAAGTGTTTGCAGCAGAGTTGATTCCTGGTGGTCTTTTGGGGCTCTCATGATCTGGGCATACCAGCGACTAGTGTGCTGGGTGGGCTTTCTGAGGATGCAGCTTCCGGTCATATCTTATCTTGGAAGTAATCTCTCACATGTACTCCACAAGGTAACTCCAATGAGCTCATTAGCTCCCTGAATTGGGTGCAGTGGAATCATTTCTTCAGTGTGCGGTGACCCTCTCTATCTGGAGTGAAGAGCCATCCTGTCACCAGGAAATGTCTCAGAGTGGTGGGGTATAATTGTCACTCAAGCACACATCCTTAAGCTATGAAATTCTGAAGAGGCTAATTCTTTTATTCTTGTATAATGTTTGTATCCGTTAGTGAGTCCCATTATAACATTTTCATATCTGTATAAATAAATTTGATCATGCTTACCCTGCCCACCACCACCCCCTATCATCTGTCTCTTCTTTTGCTGGTCTTATCTCAACTTTTTTTTTCTCTTGTCATTTTAAAGCTAGGTTCCTCATTGAAGGGAATACATATGATATTGTCCTTTTTTAAGTTTGGCTTAACTTTCTTAACATTATGACCCCCAATCAAATCCATTTTTTTTTTATTCACAAAAGAAATAGCTTTGTCTTCTCTGTGGCTGACCACTATTCCACTGACACATTGATCCACAGGTCACCACAGGTTAACTTTATGTTTTGGTATTATGTATGGCTTCACAGTACACATGAGTGCATTGGTCTCTACAATGTGGGGCCTTTGATTCTTTGGGGGGGGGGAGAGTTAACACCCAGGAGTCATATGGCATCTTCTTGCCCTCTTTTGGAGAAGAGTGACCTTGAGGAGGTTAAATTTAACTGAGATTTGAATACAACTAGATCCAGAAACACCATTTGCCTTTGATTTCTTATTTTTAACTAACTGTTTGTGGCTAAAAGTTATTACTGCTTTATTCTATGGTTAAAATTGTTTTCAGCGTTTGGTTTTAGTTAATGCTAATCTAACAGGTTGCAGAAGAAAACACTGTTCCTCACGTGCCTGGTGAATTATAAACACATATCTTTCCATGATACACATTTACAGCAGTGAAATAACTATTTTAAATGTCTAAGTTTTCCATTTTCCTTTCTCATTTTGATTAGCCTGAAAAGAAAGTTGAGATATTCCTTAGCCTTGGGTACTACTCTCTTCAGTATCCATTATATAATAATGGATAATCATGGACCAATTTTTTCTACATCATAGATTTCTCTGAAAATGTCCTTTCTGTAGTCTTCTCCTAAGTGAAACACCAGGTCTTTTTTTTATTATTTTTTATTCTTTGCTCCTTCTGTGTGGGGTTTATCTTGTATTTCCTCCTTAACAATGGTGAATTTGTCTCATTTTTTTTATTGTTATCCTAAAGTTAATTTTTTTTTTTAGCCTTGGTCCCTGAAATGAATAATTCTTCCCTGGGGCCCCCAAGAAAGTGGGCTGGGATGTGTGTTCTCTGCACTGAACTTCCTTCAGTCCTCACTCTTTGAATTAAATTTCTCTCTTTTTTTTTTCTTTTTTAGTCTCAGGTAATATTTCTTCACTTTGTTTCTCCTGTTCCACAAACTAATGACTTTAAAGTGTCTCCCACCCCATGCTCCTGCTAAAACTGAGGCAGCCAGCACAGTGTGTGAAGTCACATCTCCACCTCTTTTCCCTCTACCTCTTCTCCTGTGTCTTATTATATGGACTCACACAGGAGTTAATTGCCTAGAATGTTGCTGGTTACAAAATCTCTCTTTTTATTACTATCTGAAGTACCTATAAATTAATTAACATAGTATTTTTAACTGAGAATATCTCCTTTGCTGTGGTTTCCCAGAATTGTAATTGCCAACTGACATTTGGCAATTGGAATCATTTCTTTGGTCTGTGGTTGTCCCCTCTTTCTGGGATGAATAGTCATCTCTCCCAAGAAGAGGCACACACAGAGGTATTATATAATTAAAAGTAAGTACACTTTTGAAACTTGTAAAGGCTGCCTAAATAAAAAATAAGCTCAGTCCTAATGACTTCCTGCTAAATTATAAATTTTTTCTAGCTCATTTCTTTCTTTTTTTAAATTTTTTTTTATTAATTACACTTTATTCATTTTGTATCCCCCCATAAGACCCTCCCTCCTCCCCTCCCGATCCCATCCTACCTCCCCTTTCTGCATGCATGCCACTCCCCAAGTCCACTGATAGGGGAGGGTCTCCTCTTCTTTCTGATCTTAGTCTATCAGTTCTCATCAAAAGTGGCTGCATTGTCCTCTACTGTGGCCTGATAAGGCTGCTCCCCCCCTCAGGGGGAAGTGATCAACGAGCAGGCCAATCAGATTATGTCAGAGGCAGTCCCTCTTCCCATTACTATGTAACCCACTTGGACACTGAACTGCCATGGGCTACATCTGTGCAGGGGTTCCAGGTCATCTCCACGAATAGTCCTTGGTTGGAGTATGAGTCTCTGGGAAGTTCCCTGTGTTCAAATTATCTTGTTCTGTTGCTCTCCTTGTGGAGTTCTCATCCCCTCCAGCTCTTACTATTTCCCACTTCTTACATAGAATTCCATTCAGTTGGACATCAGGCTCAGCATCTGCTTTGACAGTCTATACTGCAGAAGCTTTCAGAGGCCCTCTGTGGCAGGTTTCAAGGTTGTTTCCTGTTTTCTTCTGGCTTTCAGAGGCCCTCTGTAGCAGGTTCCGTGGTTGCTTCCTATTTTCTTTTTCTTCTGATGTCCATCCTCTTTGCCTTTCAGGATGGGGATTGAACATTTTAGTTAGGGTCCTCTCTTTTGCTTAGTTTGTTTAGATGTACAGCTTTTAATGGGTTTATTCTATATTGTATGTTTATATGAGTGAGTATATACCGTGAGTGTCTTTTTGCTTCTGGGTCAATTCACTCAGGATGATCCTTTCCAGGTCCCACCATTTACCTGCAAATTTCATGATTTCCTTATTTTTCATTGCTGAGTAATACTCCATTGTATAGATGTACCACAATTTCTGCATCCATTCTTCAGTTGAGGGGCATCTGGGTTCTTTCCAGCTTCTGGCTATTACAAATAAAGCTGCTACAAACATGGTTGAGCAGATGTCCTTTTTGTGTACTTGCGCCTCTTTTGGGTATATGCCTAGGAGTGGTATGGCTGGATCTTGAGGAAGCGCTATTCCTAGTTGTCTGAGAAAGCGCCAGATTGATTTCCAGAGTGGTTGTACCAGTTTTCATTCCCACCAGCAGTGGAGAAGGGTTCCCCTTTCTCCACAACCTCTCCAGCATGTGTTGTCCTTGAGTTTTTCATCTTGGCCATTCTGATGGGTGTAAGGTGAAATCTCAGGGTTGTTTTGATTTGCATTTCCCTAATGGCTAATGAGGTTGAGCATTTCTTTAAGTGCTTCTCTGCCATTCGATATTCCTCTACAGAGAATTCTCTCTTTAGCTCTCTTCCCCATTTTTTAAGTGGATTACTTGGTTTATTGCTTTTCAGCTTGTTTAGTTCTTTATATATATTGGATATGAGTCCTCTGTCAGATAAAGGGTTGGTGATGATTCTTTCCCAATCTGTAGGCAGTCGCTTTGTTTTGATGACGGTGTCCTTTGCTTTACAGAAGCTTTTCAATTTCATGAGGTCCCATTTATTGATTGTTGCTCTTAGAGCCTGTGCTGTTGGTGTTCTGTTCAGGAAGTTTTCTCCTGTACCAATGATTTCTAGGGTATTCCCCACTTTTTTTTCTAGCCGATTTAATGTGTCTGGTTTTATGTTGAGGTCTTTGATCCACTTGGACTTCAGTTTTGTTCAGGGTGATAAGTATGGATCTATTTTCATTTTTCTACATGTAGACATCCAGTTGGACCAGCACCATTTGTTGAAGATGCTATCTTTTTTCCATTGTATGGTTTTGGCATCTTTGTCAAAAATAAGGTGTCCGTAAGTGTGTGGGTTTATTTCTGGGTCTTCTGTTCGATTCCATTGATCCACCATTCTGTTTCTATGCCAGTACCATGTAATTTTTATAACTGTTGCTCTATAGTACAGCTTGAGATAAGGGATGGAGATACCTCCAGAAGATCTTTTATTGTAGAGGATTGTTTTAGCAATTCTTGGTTTCTTGTTATTCCATACGAAGTTGAGAAATTTTCTTTCCAGGTCTGTAAAGAATTGTGTTGGCAATTTGATGGGAATTGCATTAAATCTGTAGATTGCTTTTGGTAAGATGGCCATTTTTACTATGTTAATCCTGCCAAGCCATGAGCATGGGAGATCTTTCCATCTTCTCATATCTTCCTCTAATTCTTTCTTCAGAGACTTGAAATTTTTTTCATACAAGTCTTTGACTTCCTTGCTTAGGGTTACACCAAGGTACTTTATGTCATTTGTGGCTATTGTGAATGGTGTTGTTTCTCTAATTTCTTTCTCAGCCCTTTTGTCTTTTGTATACAGGAGTGCTACTGATTTTTTTGAGTTAATTTTGTATCCGGCCACTTTGCTGAAGGTGTTTATCAGCTGTAGGAGTTCCCTGGTAGAGTTTTTGGGGTCACTCATATATACTATCATATCATCTGCAAATAGTGATAATTTGACTTCTTCCTTTCATATCTGTATCCCCTTGATCTCCTTCAACTGTCTTATTGCTCTAGCAAGGACTTCCAGCACTATGTTGAAGAGATATGGAGAGAGTGGGCAGCCTTGTCTTGTCCCTGATTTCAGTGGGATTGCTTTAAGTTTCTCTCCGTTCAGTTTGATGTTGGCTATAGGCTTGCTGTATATCGCCTTTACTATGTTTAGATATGTGCCTTGTATCCCTGATCTCTCCAGTACTTTAAACATGAATGGATGTTGGATTTTGTCAAATGCTTTTTCAGCATCTAGGGAGATTATCATGTGGTTTTTTTCTTTCAGTTTTTTAATATGGTGGATCACATTGATGGATTTCCATATATTGAACCACCCCTGCATAGCTGGGATGAAACCTACTTGGTCATAATGGATAATATCTTTGATGTGTTCTTGGATTCGGTTTGCAAGTATTTTGTTAAGTATTTTTGCATCAGTGTTCATAAGGGAGATTGGCCTGAAATTCTCTTTCTTTGTTGAGTGTTTCTGAGGTTTAGGTACCAAGGTGATTGTGGCTTCATAGAATGAGTTTGGTAATGTTCCTTCTGTTTCTATTTTGTGGAATAGTTTGAAGAGAATTGGAGTTAGCTCTTCTTTGAAGGTCTGGTAGAATTCTGTGCTGAAGCTATCTGGTCCTGGGCTTTTTTTGGATGGGAGACTTTTGATGACTGCTTCTATTTCTTTGGGGGATATAGGACTATTTAATTGATTTACCTGGTCCTGATTCAGCTTTGGTAAGTCAAATCGATCAAGAAAATTGTCCATTTCATTTAGATTTTCAAATTTTGTTGAGTATAGACTTTTGAAGTAAGTCCTAATGATTGTTTGGATTTCCTCAGTGTCTGTAGTTATGTCCCCCTTTTCATTTCTGATTTTGTTGATTTGGGTGGTGTCTCTCTGCCTTTTAGTTAGCTTGGCTAAGGGTTTGTCGATCTTGTTGATTTTCTCAAAGAACCAGCTCTTGGTTTCATTGATTCTTTGAATTGTTTTACTTGTTTCTAATTGATTGATTTCAGCCCTGAGTTTGATTATTTCCAGCCGTCTACTCCTTTTTGGTGTGTCTGCTTCT
This sequence comes from Psammomys obesus, assembly GCF_907164565.1. NCBI lineage: Eukaryota > Metazoa > Chordata > Mammalia > Rodentia > Muridae > Psammomys > Psammomys obesus. The sequence goes on along the minus strand of NW_026596234.1, from coordinate 7,208,107 downwards.
TCTTTTTCTAGGATTTTTAAGTGAGCCATTAAGTTGCTTGAATGAGCTGTCTCGAATTTCTTCTTGAAGGCATTTAGTGCTATGAACTTTCCTCTTAGCACTCCTTTCATTGTGTCCCACAAGTTTGGGTATGTTGTGTCTTCATTTTCATTGAGTTCTAGAAAGGCTTTAATTTCTTTCTTTATTTCTTCCCTGACCCAGCTGTCATTTAGTAACAAGTTGTTCAGTTTCCAAGTGTGTGTAGGCTTTTTGCTATTTCTGTTGTTGTTGAAGTCCAGTTTTATTCCATGATGATCAGACAGGATACAAGGGATTATTTCAGTCTTCTTGTATCTGTTGAGGCTTGCTTTGTGACCAACTATATGGTCTATTTTGGAGAAGGTTCCATGAGGTGCTGAGAAGAAGGTAAATTCTTTTGTGTTTGGGTGTAAAATTCTGTAAATGTCTGTGAGGTCCATTTGATTCATGACCTTTGTCAGAGATATTGTTTCTTTGTTTAATTTCTGTTTTGTTGACCTGTCCTTTGTTGAGAGTGGGGTGTTGAAGTCTCCCACTATTAATGTGTGGGTATGTATATGTGGTTTAAATTTTATCAATGTTTCTTTTACAAATGTGGGTGCTCTTGTAGTTGGGGCATAGATGTTCAGGATTGTGATGTCTTCCTGGTGGAATTTTCCCTTGATGAGTATGAAGTGTCCTTCCTCATCTCTTTTTATTAATTTTGGTTGAAAGTCTATTTTATCAGATATTAGAATGGCTACTCCTGCTTGTTTCTTGGGTCCATTTGCTTGGAAAGTCGTCTTCCAACCTTTTACCCTCAGGTAATGTCTATCTTTGTGTCTTAGGTGTGTTTCTTGTATGCAACAGATTGCTGGGTTTTGTTTACGTATCCATTCTGTTAATCTGTGTCTTTTTACTGGAGAGTTGAGTCCATTGATGTTGAGAGAGATTAATGACCAGTGGCTGTTAGATCCTTTGATATTGATGTTGGCTGTGTTCATAAGTTTGTGTGCTTGGTTGCTTTTTGTTTTGCTGTAGTAAGGTTAATTATTTCCTGTGTTTTCTTGACAGAAGCTAATTTTCTTGGGTTGTATTTTCCCTTCCAGTGTCTTCTGTAATGCTGGATTTGTGTGTAGGTATTGTTGAAATTTGTTTTTGTCATTGAATATCTTGTTTTCTCCCTCTATGAGGACTGAGAGTTTTGCAGGGTATAGTAGCTTGGGTTGACATCTGTGTTCTCTTAGGGTCTGCATGATATCTGTCCAGGCCCTTCTGGCTTTCATAGTTTCTGTTGAAAAGTCAGGTGTGATTCTAATGGGTTTGCCATTATATGTTACTTGGCCTTTTTCCCTTATAGCTTTTAGTATTTTTTCTTTGTTCTGTATACTTCCTGTTTTGATTATTATGTGGCGGGAGGATTTTCTTTTCTGGTCAAATTTGTTGGGTGTTCTGTAGGCCTCATGTATCCTTATTGGCTTCTCCTTTAACTTGGGGAAATTTTCTTCAATGATTTTGTTGAAAATATTTTCTGGGCCTTGGAGAAGGGAGTCTTCTTTTTCCTCTATTCCTATTATTCTTAGATTTTGTCTTTTCATATTGTCTTGGATTTCTTGGACGGTCTGTGTCAGGAATTTTTTGGATTTCACATTTTCTTTGACAGATACGTCAATTTCTTCCATTGTATCTTCTACACCTGAGATTCTTTCTTCCATTTCTTGTATTCTGTTGGTTATGCTTACCTCTGTAATTCCTGTTTTCTTCCCTAAATTCTTCCTCTCCATTATTTCCTCCATTTGTGTTTTCTTTAATTTTTCTAGTTCTATCTTCAGGTCTTGAGTTGTTTTGTTTACTTCCTTCACCTGTCTGCTTGTATTTTCCTCTTTTTCTTTTAGTTCCTTCAACTCTGTCTCTTTTATTTCTTTCAGTGATTTAATTATTTCTTCTCTGAAGGCCACAAGCTGTTTGGCTGCATTTTCCCGTATTTCTTCACGGATGGCCCTAATCTGCTTGTCTTTATCTTCCTCCATTTCTTTACGGATAGCCATGATCTGTTTGGTTTTATCTTCCTCTAATTCTTTACGTATTTTATTTGTTTCCTCTATTATCCTCTTCATCAACATAGATGTAAGGTCATCTTCTTGATTTTCTATTATGCTGCATTGTTCAGGGCTTTTCGCCTCTGGATGGCTGGGTTCTGGAGATTCCATATTGCTCTGTCTTTTGTTGGTTGAGCCTTTACGCTGACCTCTACCCATTGGGCTGATTTAGGTGTTGGCTGTTAGTTTCTGTGCTTCCTGGAGTCCTGAGGTAGGGAGTATCCCCTTGGCCGGAAGATGATTTTTCCTGAAGGAGTCCTTCTCTGCTTTTTGGTTATGGTCACTGTATGGCCAGTGTTTCTCAGGAGTTGCCACTGCTCACCTCAGGTTTATAGCCCTGAGTAGTAGCTGTGGTCTATGTTAGGCAGGGGGGGATCTCCTCTTACCCATAGAATTTCTCAAGACAGCTGCCCCACTGCTGGGTTTCTTGTTATAAATTTAGTGTGCTGCTGCTCACTAAATTTCCAGGCACAGTCCTCTTGAAGAACCTGCTGATTCCCTAGCTGTGGGGTTTTCTCCCAACAGGGAAACTCAGTCTGTTATCCTGGGGCGCACAGTTCTGTCCGGGAAAGTGGGAGTTGCACTCAGCAAGTCTCTGGGCCAGAGGCTGATTGCTCCGCTCTGGACCTGGAGAATGTGCACCTAGGTTGAGTTGGCACCTGAGGGCACTGTTCTGGTCTGGAGGCTGGGTGCCTCACTCTGGACCAGAAGCTGTGTGTCTCTGTCTGGGATGGCGGCTGCAGGCACTGCTCTGGTCCAGACGCTGTGGGTGCAGCCCTCTTGAAGGACCAGGGATTCCCACAGTTTTGACAGTCTAGCTAGGAATAACTGGTTGATCCTTGGCACAGTATCTGAGGGATGGCTCTCTGGCTTTTGTAGGTCTGAGGATGCAGCTGTGTGTCCCAGTGCCCTAGGGGAACTCAATAATGGTGGCAGAGCACAGCGCTCCTGCCTGCACTAGAGTCTGCGTGAGTCCAGGAAGTGTTTTGGTGCTGGGTGTCTAAGTGTTAGAGCTCCTGACCCCCTCCACTTGGGGTTTCCTCCTGCCAGAGACACGCAGTCTGGTGCCCTAGTGCCCTGGTGCCCTGGTGCCCTGGTGCTCTGGTGCCCACAGTTCTATCTGAGGTGGCGAATCAGGCACGCAGGCAGGGCTCTGTGCAGGCGCCTGTGTCCCGGCTCTGGGTCCGGACTGGCTCTTGGGGCACTGCGGAACCCGAGTCTTTTCCAGGGGATGTCTGGGTAACCTGAGGTCGGTCCCAATTGTTTCCTGCTTCGTGGGGTTATCTCTCGACTGGGAAATCCAGTCTATGGTGTTGTGGGCCCACAGTTCAGTCTGGGACCGTGACCAGATTGCGCTGGCGGGTAGCTCTGGGCTGGCGACCAAGTGCCTGGCGGAACCGGGATCTCTTCCGCAGTTTAGCCGGGTGAGTTAAAGCTGATTGAATCCCCCACCGTAGGGTATTCTCTCACCTGTGAAACACAATCACTTGTGTTTTATGGTCGCGAGTTCTGATTGCTGGTCACTGTGCCAATCCTGCTGTGCTGCTCCTCAGAATGAGAATCCTCCCGGGGCCGCCATCTTGCCCCGCCTCTAAATTATAAATTTATTTCTACTGTTTTCATGATAATGACAGGTCATGGACATTCTTCCTTTGATATTAATAGGTTGGTTAATATCTTGGTTGCATTTTCTGATGCTGTGATAAGGTTCCCTGCCAAAAGCAACTTAAGGAAGGGTCTATTTTGGCTCACACTTGGAGGTAGAATACATCATGACAAAGACGTCACAGCAGCAGACCCTCAAACATACAGTCATGTGGGATCCATAGCCAGGAAGAACAGAACAATCTGTGCTTAGGGAATGGTGCCACCAACAGTGGATGGGTTTTCCCACCTCATATATAACACCAGCACCAGGACAAGAAAGTCCCTTGGTGTGTGGAATGCAAGCTGAATTCCAGAGTTAATAGCAGAACTTAGAAGCCATGGTGCTAATGGGAAGTCATACTCTAACCTAAGGACCTTATCTTTCGTGCTAGTGAGGTTTTCCATCTGAACATCCTTTACCACAGGGCTTTTCTGTTTATTGTGGGCTATTCAGCAACACAGATGGCCACTCCCTATCATAGTTGTATTCCTTATCATAAAGAGTGATAATTCAAAAGCAGACATTGGCAGATGCTTCCTTCAACCAAGATGACCTCAGCCCTGATGGACATTCCCTGGTTTGATAGTTAATCATGTGGCTTGATGGGTAGCAGAGATAAAGGTGAGTAGAGACTTGAAGACAAATACTGGGTGATAACCTTGCTCAAATGTAATACCATTCTGGGTGTGGTTGTGTACGCCTAAAATCCCAGCAATCAGAAGGCTGAAGCAGGAAGATTATGAGTTCCAGGCAAGCCCAGGCTCTAAAACAAAAGAGAAAAGAAAAATAAAGGGGGTGGGGGACAAAAAAAAGAGATAGAGAGAGAAAAAAAAATCTTGAGTTAATTCTAACATTATCCCAAAAGGAACTAAATTATTTTACTTTAGGCTTTGGCTTCTTGAGACTGATTTCTAAAAACAAACCCAGATGTTGTTTATAAGCGAAAACAATCTAGAGTAACAGTTTTGGTGTTTAGATCCCAGTGGGGCATTTTTGTTTGACAACACTCTGTATGTATGTACAGACTTGGAATACTGTAGTTGGTCATGCCGGTCTTAGTGTCTCAGAATAACATAATAGCATAATATAATATTATGGTAACATTATATTATGTTCATATAATATGTTAATGCAGAAACAGAAAAAATTACAAAGATGGTGTCTTAGATTTGATGTTATAGTATGGCTCTTAAATGGTTCTGAAAGATCTCTGTTTCTAAGGGCTTACCCTTGTTAAGAGGCATGAAAAGCTTAAAGAGTTGGCACCTCACTGGAAGCCTTTAGGCCACTGAAGATATATCTTGAGGGTGTATGTGACCTTGACCTTTCCTTTCTTCTTCATTTTCCTTCCTTCCCAGGAGCGGTGTTGATCAATCATATGACTTAGCCCTGAAGTTCTTCTACAGGCCTGAAGCAATGAGACTTCCTATTAGTTTTATTTTATTTTTATTTTTCCATCTCAGTAACGAAATGCCTGACAGAAATAGTTTAGAGAAGAAAGATGCATTTGGTGCATGGTGTCAGAAGGTTCAGTTTATCATTGTCTGGCTTCAAGTGCTTGGCTGTGGTGCCAGGTCTGTAAAAATAACTAGGAAAATGCTTCTGGTGTTTGAAGGCATGGAGCAGAAGAAAGAGGGATTTACATAGGAGTCAGGGCAAGGTATAAGTTCCAATGGTGCATCATATGACCTAGCATCATGTAGGCCCTATCCCCAACCTGTCCCCAGTAATTTCATCACACTATGAGTCTGCCAAAGGATCAAGAGTTCTCCTGGGATCTAATTGTCAAGCCTAAGGGGTGTTTTCATAACCTTCTAGGCACTTTCATCCAAGCAAGCTGAAAAAAATAATTACTGTACAATAGTAAAAATGCTTGTTCACAAACCTTAAAACCAGAGTTCAAGTCCTGAAAGTTGTAATCTGATCACCATGTGCACACAAAGGCACATATGTATATACATACACCATACATGTGGATATAACAAATAAATGTCCATTTTTCGACTTAGAAAAATGTTTAATCAAACAAATAACCACACTAGACCAGCAGTTCTCAACCAGTGGGTCTCAACCCCTTTGAGGGTTGCATGTCAGATATCCTGCAAAAGCAATCATTATGATTCATAACAGTAGCAAAATTATAGTTATGAAGTAGCAATGAAAATAATTCTATGGTGGGGGGGTGGTCACCACAACATGAGAAACTGTATTAAAGGGTCTCACCATTAGGAAGATTGAGAAATTGAGAACCACTGCTTTGCAGACATGTCTAAAGCTGTGAGTCAAAATAAATCTTTATACACACACACACAGAGAGAGAGAGAGAGAGAGAGAGACTGGTTGATTGACACTGTCTAGTATCATGTGAGTGAAAGACAAGAGTAGCTAGGTGTGGCACTGATTGGGCACTGGAGGCAAGAGGATCATAAGCCTCCTGGCTTCCTAGGAAGGCAGGTCCCACAAAATGATGTCTTAGTGCTTATTGGTCCCCATAAACATTGGAAGTAGAGTGATGAAACCATAACATCACCCAACATAGGTGTCATTGGGGCCAAGAAAACACAAGCACCTTTCCCACTCCATGAGGTGAGTGAGCTGCAGTATTCACACAACAAATCTGCTCAGTTAATAATGATGGTCCACACATTGGGACACCATTCATGGGACCAGCCTGAAGAGTTAAGAGGCAACACTTCAGACTCTTTAGTCAATTTGAATTTCAGCTAAACAGTATCTATCTAGATATAGCTTTGTAATATTTGGGATTTATTTATAAGATAAATGATATGTCCTGTTTTGCTTATATGTAATTTGGTTTTTACTAGGAACCCTATTTATTTTTTCTTGGAATATTTTTTTTTTCTGAGTGCAATCTGATTGCCAGAGAAACTTCTGGAACTACCATACAGATTTTTGGCAGTTAAAAAACAAACAGGTGCTGAGAATGTAGCTCATTTAGTAGAGTTCTTGCCTAGCCTGCCCAAAGCCCTGGGTTTGAAGCCCAGAGCTCCATAAACTGGGTGTGGTTGTGTACCTTTTTTATCCCAGACTCTGGAAAGCAGGTGCAGAATTCTAAGGTCATCCTTAGCTATACAAAGAGTTCAAGGCTAGTCTTGGCTACATAATACCCTGTCTCACAAAAGCTAAATCACAGATAAATAAAACTGTGGACCCTGAAATATGAGGCCCCAGGGAATCTAAGGGAGATACTGTTACTAAAAGTGCTAGATAACCCGTGTGTGTCAATCTCTCAATTATATTCTTTCTATCCATAGCTAGCCTCGACTACTGTACTTCTACATTACTCAGGAAAGAGTGAACAGTACAGAAAAAAAAAAAAAAAAAAAAAAACAGACTCCCAGGGAATCATCAGTCTTGGTTTCTTCAGTAAATACTGAGAATGATGTATCCTCTTGGGGGAAGATACACCACTGGTGTTATTAAAACCTGAGTCTATCTTTCTGATCTCAGGGGGAAATTCTCAGTCAATGAGATTAGCTCAGAACTGATCTAATGTTCCATGGTAGATAGGAGCTGGAGACAGGAAGTGCTGGACCCAGCGGAGATCGAGAAATTATGACCCAGCATTGAGGATCGTCTTGGCACCACTGGATGAAACGTGCAGCCTCACCAGAGTCCCACTGTCAGTATGCTACTGGCTTGAGGGCATCAGGAATCCCACAAGGTGTGTAAACCATGTGAACACTAAAGCAGAGACATCAGGCCCACAGAGACGGAGATCTGGCTTCTCAAATGTTTATTGTTAAGGGTAATAAGGAGGTGGAGAAAATCTGAGATGCAAGGGGCAGGGGTTGCCGGGATCCACCCTAACTGTACCTGCTCCAACCCACTTCTTGGAGACCTTGTGTGTGATGCATAGTTGAGGACCTTTCACGCCGTGTCAAAAGAAATGTCACCTGCACCTCAAAGTACATGGTTTTAGGGCTAAGGAAACAAACATGGGACACACTATCCATACCAAGGCTGGCACTAAATCAAAGCTAACAGAGGACTCTTGGGGGAACGGGCTGGTCTGAACACTATCAGTCTCTCTGGGTTCCCTGACAGGCATGTTACAGGGGGAATTCATATAAGTTGAAGTTGGCTCAAAATTCATCTGTTGGTCTGAGAGCAACTTCCTAGCTGTCCCTGGTACAGGACAGCAGGGAGGAATTTCCTTTTCAAATAGGAGCTTCAAATGCAGATGCTCACCTGAGTGGTTAAATAGGGAGAAAGAGTAAGAGATGAAGACATGAAATGTGCAGAAGGGTGACCTAGGAGGCGAAGCAGCTAGGGTAGATCTGATGAAGAAAATGAAGCGAACTTTAAGTGGTGTGTAAAGCTGCTGCTGCAGGTTTCGGATAAGTCGCTTGTCACAAGTCATTTCTTACTGGACCCCTATTGGCTATGACAGGTTTACAGTGGGTACAAAACCAAGCTCCCAAACTGAATTTCCACCTTTTTTTTTTATTGAAACAAAGCATTGGCTGCCTTAGCTCAGATAAAGCTAGAGCCTCTCCAATGTTAAATATTGAGTGTTTCTCTTCCCAGTGTTACTCTTAAGAGCTCTTATGTCAATGTGCCCTTTAAAACCAGCTCTATGGAAAAGCCTAAGGAAGTAGAACCACTGGGCAAGTGAGGCAACCGTCTTTGTGACCACGTGATTATTCCTCTATAGAATGCCATGCAGTTGGGCAGTGGTGGCATATATACCTTTAATCCTAGCACTTGTGAGGAAAAGGTATGTGGATCTGAGTTTGAGGCCAGGCTGGTCTACAGAGCAAGTTCTAGGACAGCCAGGGCTACACAGAAGTCCTGAAAAACCAAAAAAGAAAACAAATGCCATGTAGGCACTAGATATCAGCAGCTTTCTTGCTAAGTAGAAACCATGATTCAACTTTGTATGAAAAGCATTTCTAAATTTTTATCAGACATTACCAAACTACATTATCTCTTCATTCTAACTCTTTCTTTCTTTCTTTCTTTCTTTCTTTCTTTCTTTCTTTCTTTCTTTCTTTCTTTCTTTCTTTCTTTCTTTCTTTCTGTAATTAAACACAAATGGGTCCAGAGAGATAGCTCAGAGGTTAAGAGTGTGTATTCCTCTTTCAGAGGACTGGAGTTAGGTTTCCAGAACTCAAGTCAGGCAGCTCAGAACTGCCTATAACCCCACCCAGCGGCAAGGGATTTGATGCCCTCTTCTGGCCTCTGTGGGCACCTGCACTCAGGTGCACACAGCCACATACATACACATACACACACACACACACACACACACACACACACACACACACACATAACTAAAACAAAAATAATTTTTCAAAGAGTTGTCTTGCTTTTATGTTTTGGAATTATCTATTCACCATATGTCTGTCTGTGTATCCAACTGAATATCTTTAGAGAGAGATATCCACTTATAAACCACACACATAGTGCATGCTACATTATATTAGCTTTTGCTTAATAAAGCTGCTCCAAGTTAAATTTACATATTAGTGACTGTGTTTTCACCAGCACATCGTTTTAAATGATTATTTTAACCAAATGTTAAGAAATTTGCAGGTTTTTGTTAGACTTTAAAACTAATGCACTAGAAATGCCTGCGTGTCATTGGCTACTGCCATTGCATTTCTTTCGTGAGAAATTCCTTACTGTGAAATAGTTGTATCAGAGGGAACTTAGAAGTTACATTTTAATACTGCCTTAGTTATATTTATGTTGCTGTGATAATATATTCTGACAAAAAGAAATTTAGGAAAGAAAGAATTTTCTAGCCTGCAGTTGCTATGTTGTCGTTCATCATTGTGGGAAAGTCAAGACAAGAACTTCAAACAGCTAGTTATATCACATGCATAGTTAAAAGGTGAGAGAAAATAATGCATGCATGCTTGCTTGTGCTCATCTAAATAGGGAATGGTGCCACCCAGAATGAGCTATCTCTTCCCATCAATTACAGTAATTTCCCACAGACATGACTGCAGTCTATCTCAGAATAAAACAATTCCTCCTTGAGGCTACTTTTAGATGATTCTCAGTTATATTGCCAGTTTTAATCATCACAAACTCCTAATGGCAAGTAAGCATATGGAGATATTTTCCTATTTTCAATATCAATCAATAGTACGTGAAGCTACCTGTTTTATTTGAGATTCTGAAATTTCTTTCCCAAAACAAAGAGCCAAATGCTCAGAGAGAACAAAAAATTATATTAAGCAGCACACACATTTCAGTAGTTTACTGAATGATGAATGGGTCAAAGAAGAAATCAAGCAAGTGAAAGCCCTATATGACAAAAACTTAAGTCTCTGAAGAAAGAAACTGAAGAAGTTGTCAGAAGATTGAAAGATCTTCCATGCTCATTGATTAGGAAGGTTAACAAAGTAAAAAATGGAGATCTTATAAAAAATAATATACAATTCAATGCAATTCCTATCAAAATTCCATTACAATTCTTTATAGACCTTTCGAAGAGCAATTTCCAACTTCACATGGAAAAATATCTACTAAAAATTCTTTCCCAAGGCCATGATCAAGGTGCCAGGAGGGTTTTGTCTTTGGGCTCAGGGAAGCATTAATTCCAATTCTACTCAGGTTTTTGGACGGGTTCAGCCTGAAGCATTTGTAGCAGTGAGGGCTTCCTCCTATTTCCTCACTGGCTTAGCTAGGAGCAGTTCCAGGATTCCAGAGGCTGCCCACATTGCTTGGCTCATAGCTCGCCATTTCTGTTTGCAACTTCAAAGTCAGGTGGCTTCTCATCATCTGCAGTTCTCTTCTGCCTCATCTTGTCTTTGCTTCCACCTAGCAAGGCTGTCCTCTCGTTCTGTCTTGTAAGGCTCATAGGATTACACTGGACCCACATGGATGACTGAGATTGTTTTGTCTGAATCCATGAACGCTCCATGTGGAGCACTGCTGTCTGTCTCCTGAGATGTTTTATAGAGGACACAAGCACTAAATATCATAATCTATTTATTTTATTCTATTTTAAAATATTAATTACAGTTTATTCACTTTGTATCCCAGCTGTAGCCCCCTCCTGAGATGGTTGTGTGGGCAAAAGCACTTTACAAGTCTGATGACCCGAGTCCAAGTCCCAGCAGCCATATAAAATGGCAGATGTGATGGCACACTTTGGGCCCAGCACTCCTACAGTGAGATGGGAGGTGGAAGCTCCTGGGACAATCATCCTGAATTATGTAGAATGGAAGAAACTGTAAGAGACTCTGTCTCTACAAGGTAGAAGGGGAAAACAGACATGCAAAAGCTGTCCTCTGGTCTCCCCACATGTGCTGAGGAGTGAGCATATTCCTTCTCTCTCTCTCTCTTTCTCTGTCTCTCTCTGACTCTATCTATTTCTCTATCTCTCTGACTCTGTCTCTTTCTCTGACTCTCTTTCTCTCTATCCCTCTGACTCTCTCTCTCCTCCCTTTTTCCTCACTCTCTGTCTCACTGCCTCACACAACAAATAACGTTATTAAATATAACCTTAGCTGACTGTAAGTTCAGTGGGAATGGAATACCCTGGGTCATTTTGGCAAATGATTCAGAAAAACAAAATTAGGAAACATTTTTATTCTGACCATTAAAAATCTAAGTATTGAGCTTCTGTCATGTCAAACTCTGTTCCAGGGAGTAAAGAAATTTAAGAAAAATCTCTTATCACATAAATTTTATATTAATGTGGAGAGGAAAAGATAGGTACTGAGAACAATGCATAAATGAATGTATTTATTATACAGGGCCATGCATAGCATAAGTCAGAAAATGAATCCAAAGATAGGAGCTATTATTTTAAATGAAATGAGCAGCAGATACCTCAATGAGAACAGGACTATTTGAACAGAAATTGAAAGAGAGGAGGACTGGACACATCCGGGGAAAAGAAATACAGGTAAAACCCCCCTCTACTTGCCCCTTTAACCTTTAGCCACTCAGTATTCAGCCATTAAAAGGGCTAGGGACTTTTAAAAAGCGGTGAGAAATATTAGGAAAATAGTGTAATTCTATCAGAAGTTAGTGTTTCTTGTGAAGTGAGGAAATAAACATTTATACTTGTTGACATGTGTATTCATACAGATTCTTCATTCTCCAAGAACTCTGCTTGCTTCACAAATACATTCAACCATCCAGCTGCTCTTGTGGGTTCCGGAGGGGACTTGTGTTCCAGGGTAGCAGGGTATGAAAACTAAGTAGCAAGGAAACAAACCCCAAGAGCCTGCTTCCATTTGGCTGAAAGCTGACTACTCCACTTCCAGTCCAGAAGTGGGCAGCCTCCTGGATGGATGTTTGGTTTGTCTCTGTCTCATTGTGGAGAAGGTGAGGTGGAATAGGAAGAAAGAGTCCCAGAAGAGGACGCAATCTGAGTGGAATTGCAGTTTCTATAATTGAGAACTACGTGGGCCTGGGGAGCAAGTAAAGAGGCTTGTGAAAGGGCACCATAGAGCAACGCCATGGAGAGGTTTCCTTGTCTGCTTTTGTACACCAAAAGCAAGCAATACTAATACTGTGAATCCACAGCACTCAGTCCTGATTATCTCTGCAAGGAGTCCAAGGTTTGTGTGCAGGCTTCATGTCTGTACTCTAGCTACTGGGCTTGTGACGTTAGCCTGAGAAACTAGGAAGACAATTAATCCACTTACAAATATCATTTGGGCTGTGTACAGATAGGAGTTCATTCATCTGTTTAAGGAAGAAGATATTGACCTTAGGGACAACACACTTATGCCTATGCATAGGCATGTACACACACACACACACACACACACACACACACACACACACACACACAC
>NW_026596234.1:7187577-7195567 GCF_907164565.1 Psammomys obesus | reverse complement strand
CACACACACACACACACACACACACACACACACACACACACACACACGAGGCAGAAACAGGTTTTATATTATTTATCTCCTGTAAAGCACAACCAGATGCAAAACATTGTGTGTCCCCACTAGAAACTAAGGCTATTTTCATCGTGTGGCTTTTGCTCTCAGCTGTATTTTTCTAGCTCACAATCTGAGATGACTGACTGAACTCTGATCAGAGTACTTCCAGACCTGCTAGCAGGAACCTATGCTCTGCAGTTGGTATTCTCTTGAGACATTTTGGCCACACACAGAATTTCCACTTCTATCCACATTTTTTTCTGGCTGTAGTGGCATGGATTTCAAGTCTATGCTTTAGGAGGGTGTAATGCCCACCTGCAAATCAAGATGGTTATGAAGAAGGAAGAGTGCGACACTGGCTTGCTCCTGGGAGTGAGGCTCAGCAGAGTCTCTAAAGCATTGGGGTTGTTTTGATGTCTGAAGCTTGCGGCATACTGTGATAACGGGTCTAGTTTGTGTAAACAATGGAGTATATGCTATAAGCAGTCAGTCATGACAATGACGTGTGCCTGATTGCAGAATGTAAGTTAAACCCTTGGCTCACAGGCTTAAACAACTTCTGACTGGAAATATTTCCCATGTGTGGGCTCAGTTCACTGCTTAAGAATAAAAAGGGTCCTATGCAACTCCATGCGAGAGTATTAAAATGCACCCTTGTGTGTTGGTTTGAATAAGGAATGTTCCTCATAGACTCACCTATCTGTGTACCTGGTCCCATGTTGGTGGAATTGTTTGGGAAATTACTGACCCTTTAGGTAATAGAGCTTTTGCTGAAGAAAGTAAGTAATTGAGCGTGGGCTTTTGAGGGTCATGCCCAACTTCCTTTTCTCTGTCTCTCAGCTTCCTATGTGTGAATAAAAATGTGGCTGTCCAGCTTCCTGTTTCTTTGGCCATGGCTTCCTCACCATGATGGACTTTCTCTGGCACCATAAGTAAAAAAGTAAACCCATTTCTGTCCTGAGTTGCTGTGGCCGTAGTATTTTACTGTAGCATCAGAAGAGTAACTTAGACATTTCTGACTTTCCAACTCTGTCAAATACACCAGTTTCCTATCCATCTTCTTTTTTTAACCTTTGGTTGTAACAAACTTTTGTGATAAGTAAATCATCTTCTGAGTCCTGTGGGAAGGCACAGTCCTAATATGCATTTCAGTTTCTGGACCTCTCTAGCACCTTACAAAGTTATGGTCTTTATTATGTCATTTATGTTGTATCGACAAGAATCTGAGAACTTTGAAAGATTACTTTGTCTATTGTTCTAGTTTGCTTCTCTGATGACAACATGATAAACACCATGAGTAAAATCAACTTGGGCAGAAATTGTTTCTTTACTTTTAAAGGTTACAGCCTATCATCAAGGGAAACCAAGGCAGGAGCCTTGAGGATGGAGCTTAAATAGAGTTGAGAGAGAAACTCTGCTTCCTGGCTTGCTTCCCCTGGGTTGCTAAGTTTCCTTTGTATACAGTACCCAGTATACAGACCAGGCTCCTTCTGCCTAGGGATGGAACTGCCCCCACTGAGCTGGTCCCTCCTCCATCAATTAACAGTTAAGAAAATGCCTTACAGACTTGCCTCAGGCCAATCTGATCTTCTCAGGTGACTCTAGGTTTGCAACAAGTCGCTAGCTAAAGCTAAGGATGACGTCTATGCAGAACACAGGTGAGCTATTTCATGGGACCTGGAAACCAGCTGCTCTACTGGGAGATAAAGAGTGACTTGAGCAGATATGTGTCCATTTTTGACAAGGTCAATCAATAGCAGATTATAGTGTTAGGCTGGGGTAGTTTTCAAGTTCTCCATTACTCCTGACTGAGCTTCCACACAGAACTTTTTTGGTCCACTGAAGTGTGAGCAAAAGTTGCAGTGCATTATACTGTTTAACCTGAAAGCAGAGCCTCTGAAAATCTCCATGAATCACAAATAATCAATTTGAATAGCATAGAGGCCATTTGTTCCCACATGCATGTGCACTCCCTCTTTAAAAAGGTCTTTTATACCATGCGTGTCTTTTTGCTTCTGGGACAACTCACTCAGGATGATCCTTTCCAGGTCCCACTATTTACCTGCAAATTTCATGATTTCCTTATTTTTCATTGCTGAGTAATACTCCATTGTATAGATGTACCACAGTTTCTGCATCCATTCTTCAGTTGAGGGGCATCTGGGTTGTTTCCAGCTTCTGGCTATTACAAATAAAGCTGCTACAAACATGGTTGAGCAAATGTCCTTTTTGTGTACTTGTGCCTCTTTTGGGTATATGCCTAGGAGTGGTATGGCTGGATCTTGAGGAAGCGCTATTCCTAGACATACAACATAGAATAAACCCACTAAAATCTGTACATCTAAACAAACTAAGCAAAAGAGAGGACCCTAACTAAAATGTTCAATCCCCATCCTGAAAGGCAAAGAGGATGGACATCAGAAGAAAAAGAAAATAGGAAACAACCTCGGAACCTGCTACAGAGGGCCTCTGAAAGCCAGAAGAAAACAGGAAACAACCTTGAAACCTGCCACAGAGGGCCTCTGAAAGCTTCTGCAGTATAGACTGTCAAAGCAGATGCTGAGCCTGATGGCCAACTGATGGGCAGAGTGAATGGAATTTTATGTAAGAAGTGGGAAATAGTAAGAGCTGGACGGGATGAGAACTCCACAAGGAGAGCAACAGAACAAGATAATTTGAACACAGGGAACTTCCCAGAGACTCATACTCCAACCAAGGACTATTCGTGGAGATGACCTGGAACCCCTGCACAGGTGTAGCCCATGGCAGTTCAGTGTCCAAGTGGGTTACATAGTAATGGGAAGAGGGACTGCCTCTGACATAATCTGATTGGCCTGCTCGTTGATCACTTCCCCCTGAGGGGGGAGCAGCCTTACCAGGCCACAGTAGAGGCCTGATGAGAACTGATAGACTAAGATCAGAAAGAAGAGGAGAACCTCCCCTATCAGTGGACTTGAGGAGTGGCATGCATGCAGAAAGGGGAGGTAGGATGTGATCGGGAGGGGAGGAGGGAGGGGCTTATGGGGAGATATAAAATGAATAAAGTGTAATTAATAAAAAAATTAAACCTTAATTCTATAAATAAAAAAAAGGTCTTTTAGGTGACAGGGTTATTTCATACAGTCTAATATCCATGGCAATCAGATGTAGAGTTATAGTTCAATTAGAGAACAGATGATGACTCCAAATACAGCATGTCACCACTTTTAAGTTTTTAGTGAACTATCATTAAGTAAATCTCAGTATGATTTATGCAAAGAATAATGAAATAGCATTGGCTGCTCAGATCTTATCATTCTATCTCTTCAAAATCCATTTTCCCTCATGAAATAGAATATGTAAGAAAGACATTTTGTGCTTCTTTTCAATCCTTTCATATTTGATGTGCTCAAAGACTAATTCTTTCATACAGGGCTTTCTCTCTCTTCATTAAATCCATTATATTTCCATCACTTCTGCTTTATAGGTACTCATTTTTACTGTAATCTTTGTTTTGCAAGCTCTGAAACTTAATTCAAAGTTTAGAGCACCCAGTTGAACAAACTGATATTTTTAACAGTTTCTATTATTTGAAGAGACTCATGTAAGATAGCTTATAATTAAATTGTGGCATATATGATTCTTAATTAATCATCGAATGATATATACATGGATTAAACGGAAAAAGGAACAATAACTAAAAATAACAGTAGAAATACCAGGTTCAATATTTATTGCCGCGTGTATGATGCAGAGACCGTGTGACCAGTGACAGTCTGTGATCAGGTCATGATAGTAATACATAAATGCCTGCAGGTCTCCTGTGGTTAATCTCAGAGGGTGTAGGTGGATCTCAACCACGTGCATGGTTTACAGCAGGCTTTGCTCTTGTTGTTGTTCGCTTTTGCTTGCTATGAGACAGGCTTACACAGTGCAGCCCAGATCATCCGAAACTCGTGCTCACCTTGGTTCTGTCCCATGTTCTGGAATTTCAACCTTGAGCCACCATGACTGCCTTGGGGTTCATCGTCAATACAGTATATCCCAGGTCAGTGAGGAAAGCAGAGAGCAGCTTTAGACACGATAGAGCTTTACTGTGAGCCTGCCATCTGAGGCAGTAGGCTGTTTATTGGTGTATGCCACAGTGAACAAATCATTGAAGTCAAAACAATGGTTCCTCCTTTGTCAGATGTTGGGAGATAAAACTTCAGCACAGAGGTGTATCAGTCATTGTTTAACACTGCTCATTGAAAGATGTTTATTAACTGGATTTTAAGTTCCAAGTTTTATCCTCACAGTATTTTATTCTGAGTATGAATATGTGCTACTAGTTGTTAATAATAATTTTACTATGTGTGTGTGTCTGTGTGTCTATCTGCCTGCCTGCCTGCCTGTGTGTCTGTGTGTCTGTCTGTATATATGTAGGCCACTGCTCTTTGGGGATGTTCTCAGCCTCCATCCCCTGTGTTTTGAGACAGGGTCTCTCACTTGGTCCCGGAGTCTCTAAATAGGCCAGCTTGGCTGCCTAAAGAGCCCCAGGGGTCTTCCTGTCTAGCTCCCTAGTGTTGGGATTATAAACTGGAATGTACCTTCATTCCTGGTTTTTTATGTGGATTCTGTAGTTAAACTGAGGTCCTTAAGCTTACACAGCAAGCACTTTCCTCACTGTTTCCAGCCCTCATGATTACTGTGAATGAGTCCAATCTTCAAATGCACATGAATTCTCTGGCACACCATAGTGTTTTCATCAACAAGCCTTTTCAATGAGATGTTTACTAGTGAGCTTCAACAGGCTGATTAGTTCAGCAAGTTAATAATCAGAAAGGCAGAGAACGAAAACATGAGTGAATTTCATGCAAATGACAAGCATGAAACAACACTCAGGGGAGAACCAATCAGAGAATGCCAAGAGAAGCCACCAGGGTTTTCGTCCTCAGACCTCACAAATGCACCAAATGCTACACCTACCCTTTGAAAGGCTTGACATTTTCCCCGGTTGTAAGTAATTTGGTTAATAAAGCTGTAAGGAAATTGAACTTGTCAGAATGTTAAATGTAATTAATAACAACAGAGCCTGATTAATGCTGCCTGTATGTACATGGGTTTGAGGCCATCCACCAGAACATGGGTTACCTTGCGGAAGAAACATCACTGGAGAGAAATCCCTTCCCCAACTGCCATCAGCTCCTAAGACGGTAAAACCCTCCCTGATATACGCTGGAATTCTATTGTTTTTAAAAAGATGGGCAAATTTTGCAACCTAAGGCACGAGCATCTGAGCAGCAGGTGAACGCACTGCTTGCTACGTTCTTTTCTGTTATAATCCACTGTTTGGAGCCTTCCATAATGAAATATGTTGAGACACAAAATTAAATTTCCTTTGTTGTGATGCGTGTGTGGAGTTTTGCATCGGGGCTTGAGCACAGTCAATTTCCTGGCACTGTCATCTCACATGAATTGCCAGCTTCCTATCACTGTCTCACGTCTGTTGACCACCATCAAGGTTACAATTACAGTGTTGATGGAGGAAGTCAGATGCAAGGCGTGGAATGAGAAAGCCTTCAAAAGGCTCACAACGTGTATCCTTCGAGAAGACCAGGGGTCTGGTGTAATTTGAAGCTCATTCAACATGGAGAACTTGAACAGAAACTTCTGTAGCCTCCACAGTGGTTGTTAATGAGATGGTGAATTTGGTAGTGCATGCTGGCTTTCTACTCAACAGCTTGAGAGACAGAGAAACAGAAACAGAGGGGAAGGAGAAAGGGAGGAAAGAAGGGAGAGGAAGAGAGAGAAAGTGGGAGAAGGAGAGAAAGAAAGATACGTATAAGAATTTTTCACCACCAGCCACCAAATCTACTAGCACTTTGAGCACTGAATACTCCAGCCTACAGTAAAGATTGTATTTCTGTGTAAAATTGGTTTTTGTGTTTTCTAAGCTTCCCAGCTATGGCATTTTCAAGTTGAAGCCAAATGGATGAAGGTCATTACAAATAATAAAAAAGTTAAGATTCAAATCAGAGCAGAAATTCCTGGGTGGGGTCTAACGTTCTCTCAAATATGAACCTGAGTGAAGTATAGGATTCAGTTGTTTGTTGCTGACTCAGTTCCCCTTATGTGTTAAATCTCTTTTCTAACAATACCTTTCAGTTCGATGTCGCTTCAGTGTCATGGTTTTAGCTTTCGTGTAACTAGTTTTGAGCCTATTATAATAGTCTTCTCAAAATTGATTCTTCTGTCTTAGGATCTAAATCCTAATCATTGATTTGATAACTTTTCTTTTTAGGATTAATTTAATTTCTATAATTGCTTTCACCCCCTTCTCACTTCTTAGTTTAAATATTTTAGGTTTTAGCTCATATTTATTTTAATTTCTAATCTTCAGTCTGCTCTTTTTTCCTAAACATCTCTCACTTTCTTATTTTCACCCATTCCACATTTTCCTCATGCTGCTATTTTTAAAGCGCATTTCATCTTTACTTGAGACAGGAAATGAGTGTGGAATGCTGAGGATGGAAACTTCAGGTTCAACTCTAAAACAACAGAGACATCTTTACCGTAAGTGGCCTTGATGTACTTCTAACCAGCACAACAACTTGGAGGTGGATTGCCAACAAATGGGGCAACATTTGACTCTCTCACCTTTGCCCTCTTGACCTCACACCTAGCTGGAATTGCTGAGCAGTGCTCCTTTTTAACAGCTCTTACTTGTTTCCCTTGGCTGGTTTCTTTGATAAGCTCAGGCAAGTGAGCTAAGAAAAGTGGTAAGATCGCCCCGTCCATAGATGAACAAAGCAGAACTTTCAGCCTTTGACCATTCATTGGGGCACTCATCACATGCCTTGTGGCATCACAAGGTTGGGTTAAAATGAGCCTGGAGGAAGCAATCCATACACAGTTTTAGAATCCATGGGGACTAAGAGTCCCAGAACTCACAATCCCAGTAGGGAAATAAAATCTGGAACTTCCAGCCAGTCTTTGTATGTATGTAAGAACTCTTGTTAGTCTTTTCTGATATAAAAGGAAAATAAAGAAATATTAAAGAAAGCAATAGTGCTCGTGATTGTTATTTTAAAAATAAAAGAGGCAGTAGGGAGATGGCTGTCTGGATAAAATGTGAAGGCCAGAGTTCAGAGCTCTAAGATCTGTTGAATGGGGGATGGGCATGGTGGCCTGGCAGTAATACCAGTTCTGGGAGGCAGAGACAGGTGATACCTGGAGCGAGCTGGCTGGCTATTAGCTGAATCTGTAAGCTCTGGGTTTGGTGAGAGACCTTGTCCCAACCGATAGGGGATAGCAATTAAGGACAACACTAGACATCAGCCCCTGGCCTATATACACACACATACACACCACACATATGCACAGAAAAGATAAGAGAGTTATGCTCAATTTCAGAGGCAGTACAGTGAAAGAACTTGCAGTATGGACTCTACTCAAATCACCCAGCTTCGTGACATGTCACAGGAGTCTGGAAGCATGGCTTTGGGAATTTTATATAATAACTTCTCTGTGCTTTAATTTACTCATACAGAATGTGGGGATATTGACATAAATTGCTCTAAAGATAAAATGAGCCGTAGTTTGTAAAATGGTTAACATGTTAGTAATAAGTACATAAGTAAATGTGTTATCAAATTGTTATAATTATATAATGTGCACACAACTATAAGCCCTTAAAATGTAGGAGCCATTGGTGGCTTTTGAAGAATGGGAGTTTTTGAGGAAATGCTTTAAATTATTTTAAAATTATTTTTTAGATTTAATTGAAAAATAATTTGATTCCTCTTTAAAAACCTTTTAATAACCTATAAAATATTAACATGGCCTTTTATTTATTTGATTGTGCTATGAAGAGCTGCAGGCTCAGGAATTTACATTCAGATCCCGTGTGCATGCGCTTATGCAAACAGACACACACACACACACACACACACACACACACACACACACACACACA
>NW_026596234.1:7167942-7187567 GCF_907164565.1 Psammomys obesus | reverse complement strand
ACACACACACACACACACACACACACACACACACACACACACACACACACTGAGCTCATCAGATAAGCCTCCTTTGGAATATAAGTACTTACACAAAAGCTACCACAGAGTTGGACTCCAGACTTAATTTACCTATGGATTTTCCACTAATGGTTCGAAATCCTTTAATGAAGAATGCATACTGAGCTGAGTCACACACATTTGTGTTAGGGGATAATTAGATTCATAAATAAGTAATTAAAGCAGTGATGGGTTATGAATTAATGTGCACCGTTAAGCATGCTGGAGTGCAGCTCTCCTCGGAGAAGGGAGGACTCAGGGATGAGTCATTATTAAGGTGTGGTCTTCCTGGGCCTACTAGAAAGGTCAGTAATACACTAAAATTTGTTCTTTGGGATCACTGTACTGTGCTTTCACAAAAGCAATCTCTAGAGGACTGGGGAAGGGTCTTGGTCTTCAAGCTGTGAAGGGCCAAGTTTGATCCCAGAGCTCACATGAAGTGTGAAGCCCCGTGGAGGAGGTAGAGGTGGTTCTCTTCTTTCACCTTTACACGGTTCGGAGGCTGGAAGGCCAGACTTGGAAGTCAATGCCTTTACTTACTCCACCATTACATGCAGGCAACACTGAGGGGACTCAGAGAGCTGTGTTCATCCATTTGTTCATACGTGCATTTGGCAACAATGGTTAAAGTTGAGGAAGCTGTGACTTTGAGAAGGGGGACATGGGAAGTTAGGAGGGAGGAAAAGGAGAAATGGAGTGATGAAATTATGTTTTCATTAAATAAAAATAAGAAATCCCAAGGCGGATAACCTACCTGTTGATCTGTGTTTGTAATCCCTGCCTTTGAGGCAGAGGCAAGCAGATCTCTAGGGCTCACTGGACAGCCAGTCTAGCCTACTTGGTGAGTTCTAGGCCAACAGGAAATCCTGTCTCAGGAAAACAAAACAAAAAATGGAGGACACCTGAGCAGCACAACGCAAGTTATTCTCTAGCCTTCACACAGGCGCGCACATGCTTGCGCCGCTTGAGCGCACACACGGATGCATGCACGCACACATGGGATCCAATAACCATAGACCGTGGGAACAGAACATTTCAGGAGCTTTCATGAAGAATTTGCACGTGTGTAGTGTTTTCTGGTAATGTCCACTCCACTGTCCACTGTTGTGCCCTTCTCCTCCTGCTGCCACTGAATCCCTTCTCCCAACAAATTTCTGAGGATGCCTGAGGTCTTGACAGCCTCAGCACTGAGGAGACTTGCCTGCAGGGTGTTGCCGTGGAGAAGCGTTCCATAGGGGGTGTGCTAACCTGAACCACAGAAGCAGAGAACAGGGGTGGGGGGCATTTCACTTTGAACAGTTGTTGGTTCTCGCCATGACAACACTGCCTGGAGGGCTGGATCTAGAGATGGAAAAGCATTCTCGTGTCTCACAGCAGCCCTGAGCAGCTGGCGATGGGCTTCCTTCTGGAGTACGCTGAAAAGAAATGGAAAGCCGATGCTGAGCTTATGGAGGACTGCAATCAATTGACACCAGGAGTAGGACAGATATTTTCATACTGCATTGTAATTGGCCCACTCCGCCTAGAGGCAAGTGTGGGAAACATGGGAAGTCCCTTTATTCATCTCTGAAATGAAACCCATGTGTCCGGATGGTTTTTGTATTGGTTTCTACAATTGGAGTGGCATGTTTTCAGTAGCGGGTCATGTATGCGTGTGTGACATTTGTATGTGGTGCACATGTGTATGTGTGACAGGATGCAAACGCGTGCTTGTGTTGTGCAGGCCAGAGGTCACCATATGGTATCTTCCTCACTCACTCTCCACCTTATTTTATTTTATTTTTGGAAACAGGGTCTCCCACTGAACCCTGAGGCCACCAGTTATCTAGAACGCTAGCCATCAGAGCCAAGGTTCCTCCCATTACCACCTCTCAGCACTGGGATTGCAGGCACGCAGTGCCATGCCCTGGTTTTTCGTATGGGATTTGGGGGTGTACCTCAGGTCCTCCTGCTTGTTCAGCAAACACTGTCCCCACCAAGCTACCACCCCAGCTCCATTCAGCTAGTCTACTGCAAACACCATGACCACTTCCCAGCTACGTTACAGTCTTAGTGCAAGGGGTCCATGTTTAACCTGCTTCTCTTACTCATCAACACTCCTGCCACATAATAAGCACTCCATCATATCTTAATGTTATACCAATCAGCTGCTAATGCAGCACTGACTATGTACTAGGCACTGTTCAATAGTAAATGAAAGAGAGGCCTTAGCAGGAGAGTGAATGTCAAATAGATAAAGACACGAGCTCTGTAAGTCTTATGGGGTCAGGGTACTAAGCTCAAGAAAAATAACAATGGTGGGACCTAGAGGGAGGAGGGGTTGCCTTTGGAAACAGTGTTATTGAGAAACAGCTTGGAAGCTAAAATCAGAGTATGGGTAAAAATTTGGCAGCCAGAGATTGCGCATTTGGCACTGTATATGCAAACACCAGGGGGAAGAAAAGGTTTGAGCGTAAGTTAAACACTGGCTCAGCCTGGGTGCAGTGGAGAAAGAAGGATACCATAGGACTGTGGACAGGCAGGAAGAGACGGGCTTTGCTGAATGTAGATACCACACTACAGTTTACACAATGGCACTGGGGAACCAGAGAAAGCCAGTCCAGGGCTGGAAGTGGGCTGTTGTAAGCATGTTGATTGGAATGTTGTGGGAACAGATTGTTTAGTGGCTTCTTCTTCACACAAAGAGCGAGCCCCCCCACTCCTCCCTCTAACTCTTCAGCGTTCACACCCACTCCTTTGGGCTACAATTGATGACAGCAGAGCTGCTTGACTAGACCCTCACTACTGTCCCAGAAGACCTGGATAGTGGAAAGAATGCCACTGGATGTCACTGGGGCCCTGTCTTTCTTTGAATAACCTCAGGTAACACTTTTTCTACTTTTGTCTACCAGACTTAAAAAAAAAAAATCAAAAACAAGGAGGCTCGTTTTCTTACACTTCAGGTAAACACAGTAGTGATGAAATGGGAGAAAATTGCTCCATTTGGTTAAAATCCCTCGACATCACCTTCACTAAAGGCCTAGGGACTGTCACCTCTGTAAATTCTCAAAGCTTGCTTGGAGTCAATTTTACCATAGATAAGAGAGGATCACAAGGTCTGTGGGGATTTTGCATTTGTTCAGTGTGTCCCTGCCATCCTGTATTTCAGCATGATTTTTCTCCTGGAGGCTGGGGTGCATCAGGAGACCTTCTTGCAGGCTTCTGCCAGTTGGTACCATATTGAACATCTTATTACTCCCATCTGAGCTGTTTCTATATGAAATGGGAAAACCAACTTCAGAGCCTACGTCCCTCGACAGGGTTTGGCCTGTGTTTCATCAATGCAGCTTAATAACTTTGGTAGATTTTGTTAAATGAGCATTATGTTAATTGAATCAGCAAGAAGCTATTGGGATGCTAAATTGCAATCATTTGTTCTTTGATCAAGACACAGGCTTTCTCAAGTAAGTTGGTTAGAGAATAGGACTTTTGTTGTTCACATTGCCAGCAGCAAGAAAAATCCATTTTTCCCCAACCCAGTGATGTTTAAATACATCTTAATTGTCCTGATTAGCCTGAGAGTTTTATTCTCGAGCTTTGGCTCCATTTAGAGGGCCGAGCACTTCCTGAGAACAGTTCTGGCTGAGTACAGCCAGCCTCAATCAATGAAGCTTGATGTCTCATTAACTAGTTGTTTTCTCTCTTTTTTGACTTACAATGTAATGCAGCTGCACTCTAACGTGGTCTGAAAACCAGGAGGTCATGTCCTGAGCATCATGACTCCGCTCTTCTAGGCACCTCCTGTTTTGCTGTGGTCAGTGATGTTGGCCATAAGCTCTGTGACTCCTTCCAGAACTTTCTATATGTGACTGATTCTAATGTTGAGTTGTACTCTGCTTCAGGGTGGGTCTTGTCTCTGTTTTCCTACATGGTAGGATAAATCACTAAGCTCCCTTAGGCCCCCTTTTAAGGGAACCAATCCTACAGACACACACACAAATATACACAACTTGAAAACAGCAAAAATAAGTATTTTTAAATAAGGTGTTTCCTTCTTTGCTTTCTTTGGGTTTATAATCTTGATGAGTGGGTGACATCTCCATAGTTACAGATTCGTTTAGCTGGTTGGCACCCTCTTATGCAGATTAGTCCATGTGCCTTTCATCCTTACTACCTCCCTTCTTCGTATGACAAAAGCTTTTGCAATGACCAATATGTAATGAAACCAATGACATACTGAAACAGACTTATTCAGAGAGATTGCACTAATTTTTATGCAAAAACATGGCAACCAACAGTGAATTCATATCTATAATAACTAATTGCTATGAGAAAGAAGTCAGTGACAGTAGTATTCTCAATCTCAATTTGGGGGAGAGGGTTTCACTATACTTCCATATATTAAACCCCCACTTCTCTTGCCCTAGCCTTCTCAGTGCTAGTTTTATAGACATGCCACCGTACCTTGCTCATAGTAAATAATCATTTCTAATTCTATGACTATGTACTACACAAGAAAGATTTGTATTTATGTGTCTTTCTACATAACAAGTAACTTCCGGACTTCTGTTCATGAAGTAAGTCATAAATATTTTAAACACCAAAGCTCCGGTGGTCAGATAAAGAGACAGGCGTACAGTATCTTCCTGCTGGGCTTTTTCTAACCTGTAACCTCTGGACAAGTGGTGTTTACAGTCAATGCTACTGTCTCAGTGAAAAAGTGTATCATTCCACCGAGACAGGGAAGGTGAGGTATGCCTGAAGCAACTCTGAAAGGCTCCGAAGGTTCTAGAATTCGCTCTCAGAATAAATTCATGCAGTCAAATCTGCAGGTATACAGGGCCAACGTAAAAGGGTTCTTCCTGTTAACATCAGTTCTTCTGGTCAACATCCAGGGAAAAAGATGCTCCCTACACACCAGGTAGTCAGGCTGACATGAAGATTTCCCTGGGAACTAAAGCTGCTGGTAAGCACAGTAGTTATTTACAATGAAGATGAGTGCATGTGTTTCTGGAGAGAGTTGTGTTTATGACTAAGATAGTCTAGAGTTCTTACTGTGCTAATAGTAGTGTCCAACTCTCAGCCATTTTATCATTTAAAAATTCTCCAGGACAAACATCCCCTCTTGCCTACATGCAAGACAGACTTCTCCCATTACCCAACCGTTGGTTTTGTGCACTCAAGGTGCCCACAGAAGCAAGTGTCCCCTGACAACCAAGGGTTCCCAAAGCTTGTCTGTGATATCTGAACTCACAATCAAGTGTTCAAATGCACTGCTTAAAGACGGGCTGGCTCTCACAAATTTGTCTCTGTGGACACGCAGAGCTTTGCTCTTTAATTTTATTTGGGTTTATTTATTTCTGAGCCAGGGTCTCATGTAGCCCAGGTTGGACTCAAACTTACTACGTAGTTGTAGATGGCTTTGAGCTCTGGATCACTCGGCCCCCAACCCGCAAGTGCCGTAATTACAGGCGTACACCACCTCACTCAGCTTCTGTTGTGTTTTTTGAGTTGGTGGCAGTCTGTGAGCATTCACACAGATATCTGCATGCTTGACTGATCTTAAAACCCTGATCGCTGCTGTGTCACTCATGAAGATAACAGTGGCAGGAAACCACACACAAGATGAATGAGAAATCTTCAAAACAAGCAGACTAGCAGGGATGGGAAATTGATCGATGGTTCCCAGGAGCTGGGAGAAAAGGGGGAAGGGGAAAGGAAAAGGGATTGACTGCTCCTGGCAACAGGTCTTCATCTGGGAAGTTTGCAGATATTTAGGGTCTGATTAGAGTCTCATCACTCTACACTGCATTAAAACTACTGATGTGTTACGTCTTAAACAGGTGAGTTTTATACTATGGGAGTTGTTGTTCAGTCATGTCGCTAAAACAGAAAAGATGAGGTAGGGGATCTGATGCCAGCCATGCCACGTTCCTGACGGCTAAAATTGCTGGTCCTTTAGTGGGCTTTTTTTCTTTGTCTATTTTTTTTTTTTTTGGAACAGAATATGTGATCTTCTGTCTGCCTTTTACCCCTTTCTTGCCTTTCTTGATTAACTCATGGACCAGAGGCCAAGTTCTAGCTGCTGTTGCTTAAATCATTAACGAAATGCCATTTTCCTTATGTTGCAGCTAGGAAGGAATTTAACACTTCTCATTAACTGTCTCCAGCAAACACACAAGCACAGGACTTTAAAATACAACTAATGACCAGTCATTTGTTCCATTACTAATGAAGAGATAGTGTTGTTTTCTTTCACTGCTTTTTAGCCTGCCTCAATGACTAAAACTTGTACCTTAGCACAAGATGAACAAGAAGGAGTGTCATCAGAGTGTGCATGACTGGAATGCAGGCTGGGTAGCTGAAAGGCAGTGGATCACTGGACCTCCTGGTGTTCAGGCTGTGACCATGTCCAGCACTGTCAACTCCAATTTAGAGCTGTGCCTCACTCAGGGAACCTTACATAGGACATAGGAGGGCCCTGGAACTTTATACACACACACACACACACACACACACACACACACACACACACACATACATACATATATATCATGTATACATGTTTATATAAGTGTGTGGAGAGAGAGGGTGTGTGTGTGTGTGTGTGTGTGTGTGTGTGTAGAGAGAGAATTCCAGTTCTTCAGAGCTTGCCTCTTGTTGCCTATCTACCTTTGCCTTCCCAGGTTGGGCTTCTGACTCTAACACCAGCTCTCCCATCCCAAACCAATATTATGAAGACAAGAACATTCAAAGTCAGGCCTGGAGAAATTGCTCGATAAATAATACCAGCACCAGAGAGGCAGGGTTATGCAGATTTCTTTGGCTTGCAGGCTAGAAGAATTCGTGAGCTTCAGCTGCTGTCAGAGACCCTGTCTAAAAACCATAACTTGGAGAGACACTGAAGATGAAACTCAAAACAACATCTGACCTCCACATTCATATACACACACATGTACACACAGATTCACACAAATATGTTCACATACTCAAGAAAACCCAGAAGATTTTCAGTGGAATGATCAATTAATATTCTTGCTTTTTTTCTCATCCTTGTCTGTGCACAGTTTGCATACATATTTTAAATTACTGATTTTAATACCACTGACAATGGTAAAATTGGTGGCATGCTATATATACAGTCAGCATGAAACACCATTCCGAGAGGAGACAGTGAGCTCAAATCTGATCTTTCAATTATGAAATCTCAAGGGACACACTGCTCTAAGTTAGGTTCATCTCGGCTATGGGATCAGGAGAATTTTATTAGTTGCAGATTCTATTATTTTGTAGTTGAGAACTTTGGAGAGAGCTTGAACAAGGAGAACCTCTGCAGGATTTTATCATAGTGAACCAGGGAAAAATGACACTGGTTCTAGATTCAGTCCCCATGACACTGGCTCTGTGCCCAGGTCTCCTTTTAGTACAACAGTTCTCTCCTCTCTGATTCAAGCTCTACAGGAAAGACTGGAGATGGTGGCATCTGCCTCTGAATATTGTTTGCTCTGTGTTCTAGGCTGCACATTAAATGTCTTGGCCTGAATGAGGAACTATGGTGGAAGGCACAGGTAGACCAGGAATGGCCCAAGTATACACTTAGGTCTAATCTCCAACGCTGAGAGAGCAGAGCTCTGTATAGTAAAATGTGCTGGCTGAGAAGCTGCCCAACCATCCCAAGAGTTGGTCAAGGGTGAAGTGACTTAAAAAACAAAGGCGTCCTGAGCCTGGCACATGTCCCAAAGATACAGATGCAAAACCAAACTAAGCTTAAAACTGTTTAAAAACTTAAAAATTGTTTAATCTTATGTATGCATATATACACACATCATGTATGATACATATCATATACACGATATATGCGCGTGTGTTGCTTTTTTGTAACCATATAGACCCACAAATGAGAAAACAGTGTGTGATCTTTGTCTTTATGTCTCTGACTTATACTACTTCCTGTGTCAGTTGCCAGTCGCATCTATTTCCTGGCACGTTACATGCTTTAATTCTTTATGGCTGAACGAAACTCCAATCACATTTTTTTTTTCTGTTCTTCTGTTGGCAGCCACGTAGGCCAGACTTTGAATGATTTTAATGTTTAAAAACAAAGGGTTTAATGGAAAGAATTGCTATGGAATTCATTGAATAGCTTTTTTATTTAAAAACACCACGTTACTAAATACTCCATAGAATAACACATGAACTTTATGGGGTCTATTATGTTAGCTAGTATATCTACATTAGCATCTGATTGGCACGAGTAAATCAAAACACCCAAAGTGACAACATGAAGATTTTCACAAAATGCTGTTCTGTGAGTCCTGAATTTCCTGCAATACATTTTATTACTTAAATATTCAGAAAAGTGGTGGAAATAAGACTTACCAAAAAAAAAAAAAAAAAAAGTATCTCATACACAAGGGGCAAGTCTTAGTGTCATTTATTTTCACCTAAAACAAAGCAAAAAAGAAATTCTTG
The DNA here is from genome assembly GCF_907164565.1 of Psammomys obesus. Lineage (NCBI taxonomy): Eukaryota > Metazoa > Chordata > Mammalia > Rodentia > Muridae > Psammomys > Psammomys obesus. The sequence continues at coordinate 7,179,056 of NW_026596234.1, read as the reverse complement.
AACAAATAGAATAAACATAAATCATGACATGAACCAAGACACCCTGAGAGGAATTCACCCGTATAGAGAGCGCACAACAAGGTGCACAATCTTGTAGGTTTGTTTCAGACCTGACATTCTTACAGGCATATTGTGATATTCTCGGAGAGCTTTGAATTCTATGATGTCCCCTGCACCGTGACACTGTCTCCTCTCCCCCGACATACTGCAAGAGAACACTTGATCCAGTCTTTCTGCTGTGCATTGTGTCCTCACCAAGAAGAAAAGCAACTAAACAGGTACCCTTGAACTTGCCATCTCCCTTCCCCTCTCCTTAGGCATGCTGAAGGTGATGATAGAGCCTGTTTTCTTTACTGGCATCTTCCCTGTATGAGAAAAGTTCTCTAAATTCACCAAAAGTGTTCAAAGATGTAGCTACATGTAAAAATAATCAGGAATGCATCAGACACTTCCTCCTGATCTTTTGTGTCCAGTTACTGGAGTGCTATCACCAAGATGTGAAAAACAGTGACATGGATAGACAGGAGAATTGAAACACACCTACCTCTTTTTTTTTTTTTTTAAATATTCTTAAGAACAGTTTATACAGCTTCTTCAGTAGATAACATAAGTCCCAGAAAAACATTCATAGGGAGAGAGGGAGAGAAAAGAGGAGGAAAGAGAAGAGAAGAGAAGAGAAGAGAAGAGAAGAGAAGAGAAGAGAAGAGAAGAGAAGAGAAGAGAAGAGAAGAGAAGAGAAGAGAAGAGAAGAGAGAAATTCATTATTCATTACAGGTCGCAAGGGCTCATTTTCTTCAGTGTGCTATCTGCTTTCTCTGGAACAGAGAGAAGCACACAAAATGTGGTCCATAACTATTTGACAAGTGAGAAGTATATTTCTATGGTAAGAAGAGAAATAATTAAAATGCCTCTTCTGCCCCACATAAAAGAAAAATCTCACAGAGGGCTCTCCAGAGAATTTTAAGCGGTTCCTATAGCATTTATATATTTTTTATTTTTAGTTTTGAAACAATTTAAAAATTAGATAAGAGTCTAATATAAAGAGTAGAGGCTTAGTTGTTGGCAAGATACCCCACAAATACCTACTTACTTGGTATGTGACCCCACACATGAGGACATTCTTCTACATAAGTGTGAGAGTGTGGCCTTCAAACCCAGGCCATTGATACCAAAACACAATTTTGTCTGTTGTGTGCATCTAATTCTGATAACTCCAAACTTTTCAGTGTCATTTAGTACATGGGAATCCAGCCCCATGCCATACCTTGAAGGACCTATGCCACTTCCCTCTTTTCCACTGTGAATCAACGCCTCCACCTTGGCTTAACTACCATGGCATTCATTTACAATTCAGAAGGTTCCAGAGGACACATGTTTCAGGGTGTCTGGCAATCAGAGTTTCCCTGATGTTCCTCACCATCTTATTCAGAGTTTACTCTGGGGGCCGGAATGTCACAGTTGGGGTTCTGATTATTTCTAGTTGGTGTCCAAAGAGGACATTTGTCCCGTTGCTGGTAGTGTACCCTTCAATGACTTCCAGGTCATTCCTATGGTGAATGGTATCCTCCTTTTGTAGTGGCTCAGCTGTTGCTCACGTGGATCCACCTGTACAAGTGGTCACTTGTGCAAGATCTGCACAGGACCAACCATTCAAAAACGCAGAATGGAGTCAAAAGTGGCTCCTGAAGTCCCATTCCCTACCCGAGAAGCTATTGGCAGTTGGTGTCTCGTACAGAGAGGAAATTCAATTTTCTCTGAGGGGTGGACAGTGGCAGGTTCCTTATGTCACAGTAGGTAACTCCAGATAGAAACAGCACTAATAGAACTCACTTGTTAACAAACAATTAAAAGGACACTTGAAGCTAGAAGGGAGATATATTGGAGAGGGATGAAGGAGTAGTAGAGGGAGTAGGGGCTGGATTAGTTAATGTGCATCACACACATCTAGTGAATTTTCAAAGAATACTACAGAGGCGGAAATATTTATGTAACTTGAAAATGCATGAATATCCAGCTCCTCATTAAACTTTTACTGCCTGGTTCAATATCCACAAATTCTGTGACTGAATTATTACACGTGGCTGTCAAGTGTGTGTCTAACTCTCCTATTTTTCCTCTTCCATTTATTAGCTGATATTCTACTGTAGGAAACCATTTCTGTTTTTCCCATTTATTTGGATAAGCACAAGCTCAGAGGTTAGTATTTTACTCACTAGGTTTCATTGGCTGTCAGGTCCAGTTGGAGCCCTGAGGTTGAGACAGATTCCATCACATTTGCTATTTTCAGAGCACCTTTTGCTCTATGACTTCAGATATTCCAGTGTTACCTGGTTTGGATCTGTCCCATTCATGGTTTCCTTCCCGAAGAGAATTGTATTTAGAAACCACAGAACAAACACAAGCTATGTTCATTGTCTTGGGTTGTCGGCTCTCTCTGACCCTTCTCAGAGGATAGACCCAAGGAGGGAGGGAAGGAAGGTGGAGACATATCATATATATAGCAGATAGCAGACTGAATATATTTCTTATTATATCATACCTCTATCAATTGATATCTATATATCTGAGTCAATCAACTGTGTTCATTTTTTCATGTTTAATTTTTTTCTTTAACAGTGAAAATTCAGCTGCTGACACCCTTAATAAATACACTCACTGAATTCACATAGCCCAATGATTTTTGTGCCTCTACCTTCCTTGACTGGAGGTCTGTCCTTCCCCTTCGGTCAGGTAATCTCTGAGACTTCATTCCAACTACTCATTGTCAGCCGCATGTCCAGCTCCCTCATGACCCCTCTCAAAGTCTCTTCCATGGAATAGTTTATGAACTACATTCAGAATGGCATCCAGTGTTCATAAGGCAAGAGGTGGCAGAAGAAACGAGACAAATGTGATCCCTGCTTGCATGCAGCCTGCCTTCTTCCTGAAAAACACTGGTTTACTTTTAGATTTTTAATCATTTTCTAGGGGACAAACGACTCCGTATATAGGCATATAAACCCTGGTGGAGACAGAAGCGAATGCACGCAGAAGCATAAACAGCTTTAAGCTCAGCTTAACTCTACTGGTAATTTTCCAGGCATAATTCTTCGGGAAAGATTTAGAAAAGATACAGGTCAAGTTAAATAATACCCATTTGCGAATGCTATTCATCCATGTGGAGACCTTTTATCAGAATTATCAAAGTACAAACTTCTTTTTAATAAGTTTTCTTTCTTCCAGTTAAATGTCTCTTGTCTGGCTTCACTTGGATGCAGACCTTTCAAGTGAACCCCTGCTGAGAAGTTTGAATTGGAGAAGACAGGTGAGAGGCCATGCTTCCCATGAAGCTGGAGTGGGGTGCAGGGGAGGCACGGGGGGGGGGGGGCTTTGCCTCTGTTTTTCTTCGGGCATACCCGCGGTGAAGTGCTGCAGAATTCAGTTTGAAAACGCAGGTCTACACAAACGTCATGTGTCTCTCTCGTCTTTCACAGAGCTGACAGAATGTTAATGGAGCATCTTCCCACTGGCTGCAATGACAGTGGGGGCTAGAGAAAAACAGGAGGTGGGAAACACTGAGTGTGAGAAGTGCTGGGAATTGGAGGCACAGCACAAAGGAACAGACTCCTAGGTATCTCCAGAATGCTGTACAAAAATTCTGAATGAGCATGTCAAGATACCAGGAAGCAGTATTCTGGAACTCAGAATGTTTTAAGAAGCCCCCCCCCTTAGAAAGGTGCTGTGGAAGCTGAACCCCAAGTAATGCAGACCCAGAAATGAGAATGGTAGAGCAAAGAAGTAAGATAATCTCTGTTGAGAGAAAACCAGGCAGAAAGGCCCTGGGGCAACAAAGTGGTACTCAAAGTGGTATTCAAGAGCCTGAAAGAGATGCTGCAGAGATGGCTAGGAGGTTAAGAGCATTGGCTATCTTCCAGAGGACCTGGGTTCGATCCTGGCACCCACATAGTGTCTCACAACTGTCTGTAGCTCCACTTCCAGGAGATCCAACTCCTTCTCCTGGCCTCTGTGAGCACCTCACACCTGTGGTTGCATGGACATATATGTGGGCAAAATACCTATATAGATAAAATAACTTTTTTAAAAAAGAGCATAAAATGACTATTATGGCTAAAAATCATTGATAAAATGTGACAGGACAGGAAACCTTTAAGAACATAAGAGATTAGCCAGAAGTTAGTGATGGTTTTGGATTTATCTATAAAGACTGAAACAGTCATCAAAAAGTTTTGTGTGGAATAGAAGTTTAACGGATGCTTGCCTCATTTTGGCTGCTCAGCATCTTACCTCCACCCTGTATTTGGGAGAATTCTCTATTGTATACAACTTAACAATCAATCTCCATCGTCTGCCTCCAGGGTAAAGCAGACCTGTGCTTATCTGTGTTCTGAACACATGGAAGACCAGATGAAGAAACTGGTGTCAAATGTTGCCTTGATTCCCATAGAGGCTGGATTGGAGGACATAGCCAGAGGTCACATGGTAGCACTATATGAAAGCAGGGTTCTTGTTTCTCCCACACCCAGCCTGACAGAGTAGCCTCTGAAGAAGCCAGGCAGCAATTCAATCCTCATTCACCAGATCCTGCACTTGCTCCTAAGACGAAGGATACAAATGATTCTGCCTGAATTCAGCAGCTGGATATTGCTGCATCTGCTATGGAAGAAGGGAAGATGCCAGAAGTTACACCGGTGACACAGGCATCATGGGAATGAGCATCAGAAATTACAAGGAGGACTTCCTAATGTGTGTTCAGGCCTAGGGAACCTGACACATTGCTTTCTCTACCCAGAATGCTTCTGTGTCTCTGTGTTTCTTGTTGCTTCTAGTCAAAGCCAGAATGGTCCTCGAAGATGACTTTCCTTGACCTCTCTTTTATGTTATGTCCACTTGATTCTGGAGACCACTTTAGCATTCCCTTTTCTTTAACTTTCAGGGGTATCTGCCTAAAACTATCTTTATTAATAGGATGTTAGTCTTTTGATAAAAATACACGTGCTGCTTGGTTTTGTGGACATGATATAAACTAAAGTCACCTGGACGACTCTGCTATGGAAGAGGCTAGTCTGTAACGTATAAGAAAAATCTTTGCTCCCCCTAAGTTGCTCTTGATTATGGTGTTTACCACAGCAACAAGAGAAGTAGATAGGACAGCTTGCTTGCCTGCTTTTCTGAGAACCTCAGTGTTTTCCAGGCACAAAAGAAGTGGGTCTCTCTGGTTGGGTTGTCGAGCTGCAGAGAGTGAGGTGACATATCTTGTGTGCATGTTCTTTATTAGGCTGAGACTATGAAGACAAGAACAGCAGGACATTAGTAGGGTAAAATGCTAATAGCAAACATTTCTAGAGTGGGTGCTATTTCTAGGGTGACCAATCTTTCCTATTAATGATAGGAGATGCCCTGGACTTTTAGTGCTAAAACCAGCTTGAGCCAAGAATACCGAAACTGCAGGCTACCCATTGTCACCCTGTTCTCATGAGCATCTCTTGGGCAGGAACTTGATTGAACAGTCAACTCTCTTTGAAGAAAGCCAACCCCAACAAGCACAGGGCCACCAATCACTGACATGAACAGTAGTTCCCTGAGCTGAGAAGTCTGTGAGTTGTGGATAGGAAATGCATACAGCATGTGGGATGGATACAATCCCTAAAACGTGGGAGGTTGTTAGGCAGTGAGAAAAGGGAGCCTGCATCCATTATCATAGCATGCTGTCAATGTGTTCCACAAAGGCTTGACATTACACACTCTCATCCCATGTCCATTCTAATGACCCAAGTTACTGCCCTTCACATTTTGGAATTTTTGTGTAGCTGGGATGATGGACATTTTATCTCTTTTATTGCATGTCTTGGTATAGCTTACCTTTCACAGCTCGAACACTCTAAACAGTCCGATTCTCTCTCATTTGTGTATACGCAAAGTTTATGACTTGCTGACTCAGAACTGTTCAGTCTTCTTAATGCTCACCGGGGGGTGAGTCAGAGGCTTTAAGAGAATGTACTAACTTCTTAACGAACGCAGAGTGCCTTGTAGGGCATTCTGGTTCTGTTCCAACTTGACAAATGATATCCTAGTGGGGCAATAGAGACAGACTTTTCACAACTCTGAAGCAGCGAGTGTAAAAACAGTGAAGACACACAAGTCATCAATTGGTCTTTCCATTCGGTTCCAAATGATTTATTTTGAACTTTCCACCTGATTTTTCCATGTAAATAACCAAGTCATATTAAATACAGACCAGTGATATCTGCAGGTATGCATGCTGTTTATATGCCTACATGTATTTGTGCGTGCATATGTGTATATAGATGTTCACCAGGGAATTCTCTCCTTCCTTTGGACGACATCATCTGTAGCTGAGAAGAACACACGTGAGGCAATGGGATTATAAAAAGAATTGTGGAAATGATGAAGCATCCATACTAACTATAAGCAACACATGAGAAGTCCAGGAAGCAAGTAGTAATAGGTTTAGAACAAAAGCACATTCCTACCCATATACTTGGTAGAATGGCGCCCTAAATATCTCTACAGACCTATAATCAAAAGGTAAATCTCATAGTTTACATTGCTCACAGGATGAAGTCATTCTTTCTGAGAGGCGCCAACCTTTCTGAGTTGAAAAAAAAAAGGTAAACGTCTCACGAGAGTCCTTCTCTGATCTATACACAATATATATTGTTCATCTATATTACTAGACTGCAATATGTGTATTCCCGGGAAGCCTCGCAGAATTACCTGGTAAAAATAATGGGGCTCATGGGGAAAATAAAGTTAGGCAAACCACTCAAACCATGTAATCAGAACGACGATAATAACAATAACTCTAAAACCCCAATGCCAGCACACATAAAAATGTTACCTGTTAATAAAGAAATATGACAGTAAATACGGGAGTTTATGTCACTTATAAAAGATGAAGAGAGCTTATGTGGTGGTTTAAATGAGAAATGTCCTACATAGGCTCATGTGTTTGAACACTTGGTAACCAGTAGGTGGCACTGTTTGGGAAGGTTTAGGAGGCATGACCTTGCAAGAGAAAGTACATCACTAGCAACAGGCTTTGAGAGCTGGTAGCCTTCAATAACTTTCAGTTTGCTCTCCCTGCTTCATATTGACGTTGAGGATGTGATCTCTCAGTTCTCTGCTCCTTGCTTGTTGCTCCACCCCCCCCCCCCCACTGTTATAGGGTCTTCTGGAACTAAGGTGACACCAACATGTCCTGACTCCTTTTTGTCCGATTAGACACTTCTTAGCCCTCTATCGTCATAATGGCTGTGTCTGCCTTTGCAAAACTTTGGGATTGTTTGTAACCAGGACATGGTCCAGATGCACTAACCAAGATAATTAGTGTTTGTATAAATAAAATGCAAATTACATAACTGATTAAGGTATAAATCAACTTTGTTATCCTGTTACTCTGACCCATATCTAAGATTGATATAACTGTGGTCTGTGTGGTCTTTGCCTTTAAGATCCCTGTATTAAAAAAAAAAAAAATCCATGTATTCCTAAACTTCAGGACCAAGAGTCTTTCTGGGGCTCTAGCCCATGTTTGGTCTCCTACCAAAAGCAAAGGGCTTTAATTTAGCCTCGTATGCATTGTGGTCTGTAACTTTCACATGTGGATTATTTCAGAATCATAAGCCATACCCATGTTGTGGCTACAAGGTCCAGGGCACACCTCTATCCATGGCCCTTTTGTGTTGTGATACAGTGTACATCTCAGAACATGCATTCAGGATGACGAATGTATGGGTGATTTAAAGAATAAAACTGGCTTTCCACGTAGATATTAGGTGAAGATTTTTTTTCTTTTCTTTTCTTTTCTTTTTTCTTTTTTGCACACATATACCTCAGTTGAAATCATCTTGCTTTTGTCTCATTGTGTGGCACCAGAAACACTATTTACAAAACCACATCATTGATTTCCTGTCCAATGAGAAGCTCCTGTGTTTGGCAATTAACAAGCAGAGGATGCATTTTACTTCAAGAAGTCCTGTGTTTCCTGGTATTGACTGATTTTGTTGTTTGGGTCTGAATATGAGTCAGTAAATGAGGTCAAGAATAAATTGCTATTTTCTTTACCACTGCACAGATGCTGGTGGGACTCTCTGAGTATTTCCTGCTACTATTAATTCATCACAATATTATTAAGACAACTATCAGGAAACAAAATGGTTTCAACTTGAATAAGTCTTTCACAAGGTCTTTGATGATAGTTTAAATGTAGTAGCTTTTGGCAAGTTTTCCTAACATGTCAAGATTGAGCCTCAGGAAACAAGAAATCCAAGCTCCGGTACCATGCAGGTAGCTCCCTTAACAGCTCTTGAGGAAGGATGATCATGGACAGCTAGTCTAAATGTAAATGGCAGCTTCAATTTGAAAATAAATGGCTAAAGTGCTGGAGGACTATTGAAAAATATGCCTGCCTGTGGGCTTAGCCTTCCAATCTGCCATTACAAAGCAATGTGTAGAGTTTTCAGCGGCACTTACCTCTGAACTTACTTACGGGAAATGCATCGTGTACACACTGTGTATTCCTTACAGCTGATAGACAGAATACACATAGATACAAGCAAATAGATGTTGGAAAATGTAGAAAGGACATATCCTTGTCAAATGTTGACAAATGACTTTGAAGGCTAAAGCTTGCCTCTTGGAGCCAAATTAGTTCTGAGAGAATATGCTATGTATGTTAAATTTACGAAGCGTTTTATGTTTCAGCAAGATTTTGACTTTTCCTCTCCTTTCTCCCCTGAACTGATTTCTTCTAAGAATGTACTTCAAAGACTGAAGAGGATCAGGACTCAGAAATCCCAGGCTGAGGGTTAGACAGGATAGACAGCTGAGCCATTCAGGGAGTTTGCCATCACCCCCAATGCCCAGGATGGGCAGCTCAAAGTATGGTTTGGAACTGAATAAACATCTCTTTTAATATGTATGTGTGGATCATACATGTCAATCACCAGAGTTGGAAGGAGGTCTGACTTTCACCCACGTAGAGGAGTGAGGTAGAGACAAAACTGTAATTGAAATGATAGGTCATGAAGCTCAATTACTGGGTTCTCACCTTGACTTCATTTTAGTTCTGTCCTGTTAGTAACACTCATCGTTCCCATAGTCTATAGAATAGGTTGATTCTCCAGAGTTCCCTTCACATTGTTCTGAAGATTTAGTGGGACCACCATACAATATCTCTAATGAATAACCTGCCTAGGGAGCTGGGAGATGGCTCAGCAGGTAAGAGTGCTTGCTGTGCAGGCTTGAGGACCTCAGTTTGAATCCCCAGAACCCACACAACAAAATCAGTAATGAGAGCACACATCTGTAACCCCAGTTTTTAGATACAAGGGAGCAGAAAAACAGGAGAACCATGACTACTTGCTGGTGACAATCTGGCTCTAGGTTTTGCGAGAAACTCTGACTCAGTGGAATAAGGTAGAAAATCAAAGGGCAGGACAGTGGACATCCTCCCCAGCCAGGCCTGGAACACTCATGGGTGTGTGTGTGTGTGTGTGTGTGTGTGTGTGTGTGTGTGTGTGTACCTAGGATAAGACTTATGCAACCTATAACTATCTGTGTGCTATGAGAAGCACACTTTTTCCCCAGAAGAAATGGCACAGCCAAATGAAGATCGTTTACTCCTTTTATATCTGCAACTTAAATATGGATGTAGCATTAATAATACTTCAGTATTGATATTAGCTCAATCAATTTTATGAAAAAAAAACTGTTTTGTTAATGATGATTCGAAAAACTTCAGGATTCTAGAAAAACAATCAAGTGTTACTTTTTCTGTTAAATTAAATTTTACTTCCCTACTGATAGTGATGGTCTGTCTAGTATGCACAGTGTTCCGAACTTACCTGTTATTTAATAGACAAAACAGAACACATAGGAAGCTTTTCATCACAAGAAAAGTAGAAATGTAGGTCTATAAACATTATTTAATTTTACAATTAAAAGAAGTTAAACATGATATTATATATTTTAATCTTTGAGTTAGTCTTCTTGTGATTGGATGGGATGGGCAGTATTTTATTTTAGATGAAGAATATATGTTCTGTGAAGATTCGTGATTGCTTAAAAGAAAGAAAATATTTTCTTTTTCTTCTGATGTCCATCCTCTTTGCCTTTCAGGATGGGTATTGATCCTTTTAGTTAGGGTCCTCTCTTTTGCTTAGTTTGTTTAGATGTACCGATTTTAGTGGGTTTATTCTATGTTGTATGTTTATATGAGTGAGTATATACCATGTGTGTCTTTTTGCTTCTGGGACAGCTCACTCAGGATTATCCTTTCCAGGTCCCACCATTTACCTGCAAATTTCATGATTTCCTTATTTTTCATTGCTGAGTAATACTCCATTGTATAGATGTACCACAGTTTCTGCATCCATTCTTCAGTTGAGGGGCATCTGGGTTGTTTCCAGCTTCTGGCTATTACAAATAAAGCTGCTACAAACATGGTTGAACAGATGTCCTTTTTGTGTACTTGCGCCTCTTTTGGGTATATGCCTAGGAGTGGTATGGCTGGATCTTGAGGAAGCGCTATTCCTAGTTGTCTGAGAAAGCGCCAGATTGATTTCCAGGGTGGTTGTACCAGTTTACATTCCCACCAGCAGTGGAGAAGGGTTCCCCTTTCTCCACAACCTCTCCAGCATGTGTTGTCCCTTGAGTTTTTTATCTTGGCCATTCTGATGGGTGTAAGATGAAATCTCAGGGTTGTTTTGATTTGCATTTCCCTAATGGCTAATGAGGTTGAGCATTTCTTTAAGTGCTTCTCTGCCATTCGATATTCCTCTACAGAGAATTCTCTCTTTAGCTCTGTTTCCCATTTTTTAAATGGATTACTTGGTTTATTGCTTTTCAGCTTGTTTAGTTCTTTATATATATTGGATATGAGTCCCCTGTCAGATAAAGGGTTGGTGATGATTCTTTCCCAATCTGTAGGCAGTCGCTTTGTTTTGATGACAGTGTCCTTTGCTTTACAGAAGCTTTTCAATTTCATGAGGTCCCATTTATTGATTGTTGCTCTTAGAGCCTGTGCTGTTGGTGTTCTGTTCAGGAAGTTTTCTCCTGTACCAATGAGTTCTAGGGTATTCCCCACTTTTTTT
>NW_026596234.1:7134039-7157942 GCF_907164565.1 Psammomys obesus | reverse complement strand
GGGGGGGAGCAGCCTTACCAGGCCACAGTAGAGGACAATGCAGCCACTTTTGATGAGAACTGATAGACTAAGATCAGAAAGAAGGAGAGGAGGACCTCCCCTATCAGTGGACTTGGGGAGTGGCATGCATGCAGAAAGGGGAGGGAGGGTGGGATTGGCAGGGGAGGAGGGAGGGGCTTATGGGGGGATACAAAATGAATAAAGTGTAATTAATAAAAAATAAATAAAAGATTTAAAAAAAAAAAAAAAAAACTTCTGTGTATACCGCTGAATCTACACACCTAAAGGCTGGTGGCGCTCCAGCCACAGCAGGACAGAAAATACTCCTTGGGGTGTCTTCTTACAGGACACTGCTGTTTGCCCACCACCCTGACCCCACCTTTGTTTGGGCCTCCTTTGTACACATGCCATGCTCTCTACGTTCTGATCGCCTCTTTACTCCAGCAAACACCTGGTGACTGCAGATTTGCCCAGCTCGTGCTGAGCCAGGCGGCGTTATCTTCCCCCTGGAAGTGAGATCTTCTGTCTCCTCCTGTCGATCTCCACACTCCTTGTTCTCTTCCTTATGGTTAGTTAGTGGGGTTTTTGTTATTGCTCACTAACTGCCTGACTAATCCTAGGAATTCTTTAGATACTAAGAAGTCAGTGACCTTGTTTGATTATTTTTGTGACCAGAGAGTTTGCCAAGTACCAATTCTTGGCTAACTAACATGTTGGGAAGAACTGCATATATTAGACTTAGAGTCAAAAGACACCCCATTAGCTGACATATTTGAGCAATATTAACAACAAAGGAGTTATAGGTAGAAATGGGAGGAAAGAGAGAAAGAAATAGAAGAGAAACCAAATCACATCTTATATGTTTGCTATATGGATAGATGAGAATAGATCCAGCCAGGATCAAAAATGGAGTGACAGAAAATAGGGTGGGCAGCTGACTAGATTTTTTTCTTTGTGCCTGTGTTTCCTATTGAATACACATAATGACATGTCAGATAAAATCAGCCATTCCTTTCCAGATTATCTCTGTAAGAAAGTATGGAACCAGAAATTCCTTCATTTTCAACAGTAGTTCTTATTGACAGCATTGTCTCTCAGGTAAACGACCCTGACCTGGATGTATGTGAGCTTCTCAGGACCCAGGGCCTGCAGACCTCTACAACTCTGAAGATACATGACACTCACCTCTACTTCCTCTGGCAATGATGCAGTCAGGAGGCCACTGTCAGTGTGCATAAGTAAAAGCCGAGGAAATGACCTGCTTGCCAATTAGACTGTCCATAGATCAGTCAGTTTGGAGAGCTCAATGTCTCTCTTCATTTATTTTCAATCTAAAGAGAGGCTGCACATTAAGAGTGAAATCCGAATACTAATTAATTCAATTCCGCAATTTTCCAAACACGTTCTTCACAGCGATAAAACAGCAATATTTGAAAATTAATTTCATAATATGAAGCTTTACCCCTTTATCTATTACTCACAAAGAGAGGAAGACACATTGATGCTGCTAATATACACACACACTCTGGAGCAATTTCGATAGCAATATATTAATAACAATAACTCAGACAGTAAAATATGGATATGAGGAAATATGAGGAAAAATCATTTCCCATGCTAATCAGTCATCAGAATTGATATTCTGTACCAAGTCTATAAGTTTAAGTGCCCAAGATGTCTCAAAGAGCAAGGAATAATTTTCCATGTCAATCAATCATCAGGACTGATACATTGTATCAAGTCTATAAAATTAAATTGGAGGTGGGATGTTAATTTTCTTTAAAGAAACATTATAGAATTTAAAATGTCAAGTCTTAGAAGACTTGAGGCTGAGTCACGTAGATCAATATTCATTATGTCACGTTTTTTTTTTTCGTAAAGGACAAAACATCTGGCTTAGTCCAGATGAGACCTGACAGGCTAGGGTCAGATAGAAGGGGAGGAGGACACCCCTATCAGTGGACTAGGGGAGGGGCATAGGGGGAAAAGAGGGAGGAAGGGTGGGTCTTGAAGGAGATGAGGGAGGGGCCTATAGCCAGGATATAAAGTCAATAAACTATAAGAAATAATAAATAAAAGAGCAAATGATTTCTATTCCCACAATGAATTTTACATAATGTTAACTATTTTTACATTTCTCTTAGAACACTAACCACAGGATAAATATTCAAACTCACAAACACTGCTGTCAATATGAACATATCCCTTTGCTTTCCAATTTTCAACTCAAAATTTAAAGTTATGTAATGAACACTGTAAAACAACAAACAACAACAACAACAACAACATCTTGCTTGCTGTGGTGGCATGTACGTATAATCCCCGTGCATGGGAGGCTGAGGCCAGAGGGTTATCAGTTTGAGACTATCTCGGGAGGAAGGATATGTCTCAAAAATAACTTAAAACAGCAGAAAGGCTGTTTGATTTGATACATCAAAATCCTGAGTTATAATTTAATCACTGTAAAATCAATTGGTGAGTTCATTGGTGTTTATATATTTAAATCAACATATAATTATGATAAGCAAAAAACAGGAAAATTAGAAAAAAACTAATAATAACATATATAAATAATATATAAAATAAATATATAATTTATTTTTGTAAATATAAAATTTATAAAAATAATTTATAAAAATTGATTATATATATATATATATCCAATATACAAATTACTTTGGTTCAGTTTTGTGATCATTGCTTTTAGCCTTTGTCTTTGTAATATTTTATTATTTCTGGTGAGTGGTGTCTTGAGTGAGAGATGTCCCCTATAGGTTTAAGTTATCTGAATGCATGGTATTAATTATGCTTTTTTCCTGTTGGTGGTGCTGTTTCAGGAGGCTTCCAGTACCTTTAGGAGATGTATGCCTGCTGGAGGAAGTAAGCCCCTGTGGGTGGATTACAGAAGTTACAGCTTTACCTCACTTCCTCTGTCTTTTCTCTCTGCTTCCTGTGTAGACAAAAGTGCGATGGATCAGTTTCCTGCTCGTGCTGCCAGGCCATGCCTTTCCAGCCATGTTGGACAGCCCTCTTGAAGTAAGTGAACACAAAACCCTTCCTCCTGAGTTTCTCTTGGCCATAGAAAAGTCGCTAATATACCAGCTCCAGGCTTTTAAAATGATCATCTTCTTGATATTTAGTTTACCTGAAATAAAATTCACTCATTTCTGATAATAAACAACTCTTGAGGGTTCCTTACAGGTATGACTTATTGTCTTCTAAAGCAGTGACTCTTCATCTGTGGGCTGTAGTCCCTTGGGGGTTGCAGATCAGATGTCCTGCATATCAAAGATTTACACTACAATTCATAACTAACAAAGTTACAACAAGCTAATTTTATGGTTCAGGGTCACCACAACATGAGGAGCTGCATTGAGGGGTCATAGCATTTGGAAAGCTGAGAACTCCTGTGTGTGTATAGTTAAATATAATTGACCAAGATTTTATAAAGATTTTTTATAATATTTATGCTGATTCAGTCTTTTTGTTTTATTATATTATTTTTGTCACATTTTACATCAGGGTTATATTTAAATATTACTGAAAAACACATAAATTCCCTATTTTTAGATTCATTTTACTTAATTACGTGAATATGTATGCATCTATATGTGGGTATGTACATGTGAGTGCAAGTGTTCCTGGAGGCCAGAAGAGGGCATCAGCTCCCCTGGTGTTGGAATTACAAGTGGTGTGAGCTACCAGGTGCAGTTCTGGGAACCCGTCATGAGTACTCTGCTGGAACAGGGAGCTTCCTTTGCTTCATCTCTCCAGTCCATTGATGTCCAGTTACAAAAACAGCACAGATAATGAAGCTGGTGTTCTTGGGAATAAGAAATCAAAACAAAGATTACCTCATTTTGGTCCAGAGAGATGATGAACATGAAATCATGTGAGAATATACATATTTAATGCATAGTAGCCATGAGCAAACAGTTTTTAAATTCAAAGAATTGAGCTTTAGTATACCTATGTGAATTGTGATAAGTTTATATTTGCATTATGAATGAGTGAAGTCACCGTGTTCACATTCATTTCTTCAGTTGTGTACAATTTCTGATCCTTTTACACATTTAGAAATGTTTAATTTAATATTTAATAAGTCATTTCCATTTTCCACTCCTGGTTTTACCAAGGGAATGTTACTAGTTGTTATAGACTCATCTCTAAAATGTTTATATGACACATCACATTTTATTATATACTATTACTTTGATTTCTTTCTCTTTTGTAGCATAGTTTTTTTAGATTTTTTCCACTAGTAATAAGAACCATTTAATGCCATAGAATGCAGTATGCCTCTGAGTAGCTTGCTCCTCAAACTAGGTTTATGTCAACTTGAGACAGGCTAGAATCATTTGGGACAAGTGACTCTCAAGCGAGAAAATGCTTCCATAAGATTTGCCTGAGGGGGGAGCAGCCTTACCAGGCCACAGAAGATGACAATGCAGCCACTTCTGATAAGAACTGATAGTCTAAGATCAGAAAGAAGGAGAGGAAGACATCCCCTATCAGTGGACTTGGGGAGGGGCATGCATGCATGGGGTCGGGAGGGGAGGAGGGAGGGGCTTATGGGGGGGTACAAAATGAATAAAGTGTAATTAATAATAATAAAAAATATTAAAAAAATATTTGTCTGTACACAAGTCGGTAGTATAGTTTCTTGATTAGAGATTGATATGGGAGAATTTAGTTCACCGAGGGTGGAGGTGTCCCTGAGTTGCTGGTGTTATAAGGAAGCATGCTGAGCAAGCCATGAAGAGGGAGCAAGCCAGTAAGCAGCATCCCTCCATGGCCTCTGCTTCAGTTCCTGACTGTAGGTTTCTGTCTTAAGCTCCTCGCCTGGCTTCCTTGAATGATGAACTACAAGTTGTAATATAAAATAAGCCCTTTCCTTCCTCAATTCATTTTGTTCATGCTGTTTTATCACAGCAATATAACTCTTAACTGAGACAGTTAGTATTATTTTAAACATAAGGATTTTAATGAGTAATACATATTCTTCATTCAATTCTATTCTCCCTCCCTTTTCCCTTCTCTCTCTCTCCCTCTTTGGCCCTAGAGACATTTGGTAGTCATTTTTAGATACCTGATTCTACCAGATCATGTGATCAATTTGTTTCTGTAAGTACTATGACTTTCTCTGACCTAAATCACATTGAATATGTCAATGTCAGGGACTCGAACATTATTTGAATTGTATCACCTAACCTTTTTATTACAGCCACTTGCTGTAAAGCCAGTATCCTTTATAATCATTTATAAATCTCCAGTTGTAAAATTTAATCAAATGTCATATATTACTTTTAGTTACAGTGTATCTTCCATTTCCTTTAATTGGTAGTTTGGCAGGTTTTTTTTTTTTTTAACATTTACCTTATTATTTATTTTGAGAATTTCATATATGGGTACTGTATTTACATCATTTTTGCCCCACACTCTCCTTCCAACTCCTATCACCTCAACTCCTGCTCCGCCCATTTCCCCTTCAACAATTCCTTTTCAATTAAATGACCTCTTCTTTAATTATTATTGGCATACAAATTCCTTGTGATGCCAGGTGTGTAACAGGACTTGATTCAAGCTAGTTTTTGTGTCCTGGTTATATTCTCCTTGTTTTTATTTTATTTATTAAATCTTCCTCATTCCTGGAACAGAAATGGATCAATTATCACCTTGCATTCCCTTGCTTGTAGACACAGAATCAATCACCCTTTGTATACTACCTAGAGTAGTGTATATACTATATATATACACATATAGTATATAGTATATATATATATCATATTATATATAGTATATTGTATATCTAGCAATTGTGACATGGTCATTAGGCATCTGTGATGGTTGGTTTTAATTGTCAACTTGGCACAATCTAGTATGGAATAAGGAGGGAGTCTCAGTGGGACATTGTCTAGATTAGGATGGCCGTGGACATGGCTACAAGGGATTTGTCTTAAACAGGTTTAATTGTAGTGCAGAGACCTATCCTGAAAGTGTGAAGCACCATTTCCTAAGTTTGAATCTTGAGTAGAAAAGTCAAGCTGAGGCGTAAGCATGCATGCATGCATGCATAAGTGATTTGTTTTTTCTGCTCTTGACTGTGGATGTGATGTGACCAGTTGCTTCAGGTTCCCTGGCCTTAGACTTCTCTGCAGCAGTGAGATGAAAGCTGAAGTTGCTAAACTAAATCCTTTCTTCTCTAAGTTGGCCTTTGTCATGACATTTTATCACAACCAAGGAAATGAAGCTTCCTTCATTATACACAGAATGCTATCTGTATGTGTTTACAATTCTTACTGATGCTTGCATATCTATTCCAGAGCTTCAAGGGCCTTCCATGGTTTGGGATAGGAAAAGGGGGCAGGGTCTCCCTTGTCTTTGGAAAGAAACACCATCCATAAGAGTTTTTGCTGACTTCTTCAGGAACAGAACACACTGATGTACCATGGACAGAGCTAGAAAAAAAATCAGGTAGTCAAATTCTTTTTGTAAAAGAGTTCAGTGTTTTCCTATGAAAAACTGTATTTTTTTTATAAGCAAGACTAAAAATGTGCATGAAAGTGGTAGCTAGTAATGATTGCCAACCATTACATCTAAACTCATGTAAGAAAGCTGTACAGATCTTTCTATTGTCCAGCTCTGACATAATTGCCATGCTTGTCTCCCCTCATTGGAAGACTACATGTGTCTTTGTCAGGTCCAGTTGAAGCATCAAAAACATTTATTTTGTTCTCAATCAACATAAATACAGTGGGAGTCCTGAAAGCTTAAACAGATCTTTGGTATTTTGAAGGGAGCCAAGAAGACGTGTCTTCACTTTCTATGTTCATTGTTGCCTATGTGAAGGATGGAGGGTAAACTCTCCACATGTCACATCCAATAAGACATCCTAGAAAGCATCTCTGTGACTTCAGGCTCATAGATCCATTTTCCTAACCCTGTCCTTGTTCATACACAGTCCTCAGCTTTATGTTTTTTTCTGCCAGGGGCTTTTGTCCTGACCCTCACTCCCCTTCTCGGGTCTCAGTTCAATGCCCTTGTGGATAAGACAAGGGTTCTGAAAAATACATCCATTTTCAGAAAGGATAGCCTCCTTCCCAACAGGCCCCCGTGAGAGTTCCCAATCAGACCCACACAAAGCTGCAAGCCATTTCCTGAAAATAAAAGGAGGTATTTTCTGCTTCTTGTTGAGAAATGGCCCCTGGGAGCTTCCATAGATTATCTCCTGGTCTGGAGAATAAGAATTTTTTAATAGTATAATGAAGAGACAATAGTTACTTTCCAGTCAGTGTGCATATTGACTTACAAACTAATCCTTGTTGGAACTCCATTTTTCTCTCAGACAAGAGTGATTCCCATTTTCTGAGTGTCGGGGAAGAAAGAGCCTGATGGATGTTGCAGTATTATTCAAAGCAAGCTAATGATAGGTGCTAAGATTCCAGACCATGGATTACCCAATTCCCAAAGCTCATTGATGTTATAAGGAAGGAGCTGGTACAGAATGATCTGAATGGACAGTCATGTATCGCTTTCATGAAACCTGAAACATAATTCCATTTTAAAATTATTTTTAATTGTTTTATGTACATAAAATGCCATCACTCCTTTGTCCATTCTTAATTACTGTAGATTTGTGGAGCCTGAGACAGTGCCCCAAAGACTAGCAACTTTTTAACTAAGCTATAATTTGACTGCCTTATGGACACGATCACTGTGAAATTAACAGTGCCTGGTTCAGACACTAATGCTCTACTTTGCCTAGAATTCTGGCATTTAACTGTTCTAGGGATGACTGTGTGTTAAAACATACTCACGGAGAGTCAAACTTACACACACACACACACACACACACATTCTCTCTTACATATACTCACACATACTCTCTTACACACATACTCTTTCAAACATACTCTCTCCCACATACACATGCTCACACATACACTCTCACACAGATGCATTCACATACCCTAATACATATACTCACAGGACTTCTCTCTCTCTTTCTCCCTCTTTCTATTTCTTACACACACACATACATGCTCAAACACCCATGGTGCTCATGAGATGGCTTAGCAAAGTATTCACTTCAAAGCCTGATGTCTAAAATGACAGGACCCACATGATGAAAGGCGAGAATAGATTCTCACAAGTTGTCCTCTGGTACCCACATGTGTGCTATGGCACATTTGTGCACACATGGACTTAAACAAATAAGTAATATATGAATAAATAAATCAATACATTAACACTTGTTAAGAAGAGATCATTTCAATGTTACATCAAAGCAACACGCGCTTCGGGTTGTCTGACTGTTTTACCTTGGTTTTATTTACACAAAAACTCTACGTGCCTGTGTGTGTGCGTGTGTGTGTGTAGATGAACTTCCCTGTGCCTGTCCACATTGAAGTCAGAAGTCCATGTCCTCTCCCACTTTCACTTTATGGTTTGAGGCAGAGTCTCCCCTTGAACTTGGAGCTCTCTGTTTTAGGATGACTGACTTGTCAGTGATCTTCCATAACCCACCCAACTCCCACAGCCTAGAGTAGTTGGGAACTTGGACTTGTGCCTTTATGGCTGCACACATAGCACTGAGCTGTCCCTCTAGTCCCAAACCGAAGATTTTTATGAAAGATTTTTTAGATTATCCCCATAGACATGCCCACAGGCCAACCTAATATAGATAAACACTTACTGAGATCCCCGTTCTCAGGGGATTGTAGATTGTGTCATGTTGGCAACTAAAACTAACCGTCACACTGTCCATTTTTGAGTTTGCCCTCAAGTGACCAGTTTTTTGTGTGCCACTGGGTCATGTGACTTGTCCATTCAGAATGTTCTGTTTGATTTCAGCGAACGTTCAGGGAAGTCCTGCCCAGAGTTCACATCAGTATCATTTTCTTCTAACACTTCTTTCATGTTTACCTTTGTCCACTGTCTTTAGGCAAAGCAACCCAGTCTACAGTTCTAGGACTGATGGGCTAACCTTATGTGGACTCAGAGTCACAGAAAGTCTCTCCAATTGGTTTGAGGAGCACATGATGCCTTGTGTTTTATTACAGTGGCCTAGAGACTCGTGCTGGAGTCCTAGGGAGAGATAAATTTCCCATGACCCCCTTACCCACCTAAGCAACTCGCTTAACCTGTTGTGTATGAATGCTACATCCACTAGAAAACTCAGCAGCTCGTGAAGACTCTCTCCTAAGAATGAGGTCATCCTAGAGAGAAACAGGCAGAACGTGAAGATAAAAACCAAGCTGGGAGTGGTGGCGCACGCCTTTAATCTCAGCACTCGGTGGGGCAGAGGCAGGGGGATCTCTGTGAGCTCGAGGCCAGCCTGGTCTACAAAGAGAGCCCAGGACAGCCAAGGCTACACAGAGAAACCCTGCCTCAAACAGCCAAAAACAAACAAATAAATAAATAACCCAAAACCTCTTTCTGGTGTCCTGCATCCAAATAAAGCTGAAGAATTGAAGAAACCCCATGGAGTTAGAAGGACCTTAACCATTGTTCCATCAGATTCCTGGCATTTGCAGAAAAGACACAAATTAACCCTCATCTATGCATCTATGTAACAAATCCTTGGGGACTCAGCCACATACTGTGTCATTTAGGCAGAGACCACAATTGTCTGTGTAGGAATGGCCACATGTATTCATATACTGAATGCTTCAAAGCTCACAATACATGTTTCTTTCTGCATCTAGACATCCCATTGTTCTCATGGATATGTTTTTGTCTTAATTTTAACATCTGTTTTCCAGGATTTAAAAAAAAAAAGAGTATGAGTGCATTTATCAGAAATGTGAACCAGAATAGGTGTGCAAAGGACTAAAACACATTGTTCTGGGCAGACCACCCTGTGTGGAAGTGTGTTTACTTTTGGAATATGTAATATAATTTTTTTTCTATTGAGGCACACACACCAGAACCTGATAATACTACCAGCCTTTATATATCTCTTGTCCAAGACTAATCAAGTCAGAATGCAGCAGGAACACCATAAGCTGAAAATCTGCTGTGCCAAACATTTTGGTCATTTTTAGCCCAGTGGAGGGAGCTATTCTAACGTGACAGGATCAGGACCTAGAATCACATTTCTTCTCCTCCATACCTTATGCAAACCAAGGGAACTGGGTCTATTTCTGATTTGCTTAACATGGGACTAATCTTATAGCAAATGAAGATAGAAAAAATTTTCCTTCTGCCTGGATTTGAGCACCATTTCCAAGTGAAGTCTCCTCAGGGCTGTGACTTTCCTGCGTTGTGTTTTAGTCAAGTGCATTTTATGCTCCAACATTTCCTGTCCCTGTCTCTCTGGATAGAAACGATTTCTAGGAAGACTTTAACAAGTCTCAGTGTATGATGTCCATGATCGCTCTAGCTCATGAGCAGGCACAGTTTCAGAGACAGCCAAGGCTCAGAACTTTGGCAATCTTGTCTCCTCTAGGCAGAGAAAGTCACTGCATGTTGTGAGAGAAATGGTTTCTTAAAGGGAATAGAAACAAGTACAGTAATAAAGAAAATGTGTTGCCTCCTTCTCCCCCTGGAAGGGAAGAAGAGTGTCTAATGAACGCTCAGTGGTATAGATATAGGAAAATAGGGTAGGAGAGGAATAAAGAGACTGCCTTCTTTGAAGTTACTTCAGATTTTATAATACAATTTTTCCAAAAAGAGGACACCATTTGTCCAGAATATTTTAAGTGAAATGGGGAGGGAAAAAAAAGTTTGATTATATATATATATATATATATATATAAACTTTTTTTTTAATTTTTGAGGCTTTTGGGTAATTTTTTTTGTACCATATTAAGGGTTTGATCTGAGATAAAAAAGACCCAAATTGCTTTCCTTTCAGGCTCACCTTTAATGTGTGTCAACTCTTATTAGATTTGAACTCTCAGGAACGACAAGCCTCCTGCTCTCTCATCATCCCCATATCTCGGCATGTAATAATTACTCAGGGATGCTGTCCTACAAATCTGGGTTCCTAGAAGTGATTACTGGATTACTGTCATCTTAAGAAATGAAATTCTAAGCAAGACGCCTTATTTTTAGAGAAGGGAAAAAAATCACTTCTCTATGAAGCCATAATGGGGGCAGAGGTGTGGACAGAAAATAATCCTAAATGCATTATAGATAGGTTAGGCTGTAATAAATCAAGGAGACTTCTTATTCCAGGAAACAGTGGGAAGTCCATCACAGATCAAAGCCTTGTAATAGCAAACCACATTAATAAAGTCACAGGGATCATAGGGGGATGTAGGCTCATACAGGCGTGCCACTCAGCCAGCTAGTTCTGGTGTTCCACCATCACCAAGAGGAAAAGTCCAAAAATATGCTTGTATCTTTACCAGACCCAGTATCTAGGCCAAACTGGGAAATCTCTCTGGAGCTGTGGAAGCAACATGAATGATTTGTGCTATTATTATCTTTTATGGGGTGAGAGTGGGGTCTCAGTAACTAGATTCTCATGGACAGATCTGAATACTGTTTGGAGATAAGACAGTGAGCATGGTGCCTGTGGTCCACCATGGCTGCATGGTTGACTACACGTGCAGATGACATGTACTGGGTTAATTTTTCTGGGAAGAGTTTGGTGACTTCATTTGCTGACATTTTAGGGCACTATGATAGAAGAATGAGCAACATTGCCTTCCCTGGAACTTTGTTGAGTTTTACCCCATTCCTTCTTCTCTGTTTGTAAACCAACTCCTCCACCAGACTCATCAGTAGGCATTTCCCTGAAGCAACTGATAACTGGTATAGGAGGCCCAGCTCACTGTTGGTGGTGCTATCCCTAGGCTAAAGGGCCTAGCCTATGTAAGAGAGGTAGCAGAGCAAGCCAGTAAGCAACATTCTTCCATTGTCTCTTGTAAAAGTGTCTTTTATTTGCCTGACTTAATTGTCTCCTAGGCTTACCACCTCTGTCTGTAACCTCGGCCTGGTCATGGAAGCTTCTAGCCTCCAGACAATCTAACCTATGCCTACGATGTTCTGAGATTGATGGCTGAATAAGCTCATCCTTTCTAGCTCTTTCTTAACTCTGGCTGGCTGGGTTAACTCAGGTGTTCTGGCTCAAACTCTTCTCTAAGATAAGTGATTCAAACTGGCTTTCCCTCACTTCTGACTGAATTGTTCTGCTCGGCCTCAAAATAACTCTAGCAACCTGTTCTAATCTTCTGGCTCCTTCTCATTCTCTGGTTCATTCTGTCTGTACCATGTCTAGCTTGTTCTCTCTTCAACTTGTCTCTGTACAACTGTCCTGGGAAAACTGCCTCCTCTCCCTCCCCATGCACTGCTCCTCCTTAAGTTGTCTCTTTCCCCTCCTGTTCTCGTGAGAGTTGGGCATATCATATTCTGTCAAATCTTTCTCTCATTTGTCACTTTGTCTGCCTCTCGATTAAACATCAGTTTCAAACATGGGTGCTTCCTTACACAAACTAGCATTACCTTCATTGTTTGGGATTAAAGTGTGTACTAAGGGCATGTCTGTACTCCTGCCAGAGTGGCCATGATGCTGGATTGAAATCTCTCTAGAGCCTCTATTTCAGTTCCTGTCTCCAGGTTTCTGCCTTGAGTTCTTGCTCTGGCTTTCCTCCACGAAGTACAGTAAGCTATAAGCTAATAAATTCTCTTTCTAAGTTGCTTTTAAGCATGGTATTTATTGCACTGACAAGAAAGCAAACTAGGATGCCCACAGAGAGGCTGCCTCGACTTACCAATTCTATAGTAGGTAATCTAGTCCCCCTACACTGTTTGATGTCCACACCTTTACATACACACAAACACACACATTCTATTTTTAATATATTTTATTTATTCTTTTATAACTCTATGCATGCATACAATGTATTTTGATTGCTCCCATCCCAACTCCCATTTCCTGCTGCCCTATTCCCCTGGCATTCCAGAACAACCCCTCTTCCCCCTTCATGTCCATTTTGTTTTATAATTGGATTAATTCTATTCGTGCTGTCTACTGGAATGTCAGTTTGTTGACTCAAGCCTGTGCAAGCAGCCCAGCTGCAGTGAGCTCATGAACACAACAGCCAGAGCACACCCAGAAGGCAACTGGGTACCCATCCGAAACCCCCAGCTTCTCCGTTCTTTCTGACCCCACTGCCACTCATGTTTCCTCAGCCCGAGGAGGGAGAATTCTCTTTACTTTAAGAGGGTGGTCCCTCTTGCTAAGAGATTTACTGTATTTATTTGGTTATTGGTGAATATCCAGTGTCTTCTCCTACAGATGCAAAACTCCATGTAGAAAATGTCCATTTTATTGGTAAGAACATGCACGGCTATGGCAGAACGGGTCCTCTGTGACTAAGACATACATGCCAGCATGGGCTCCAAAGCTACAGAAATGAGGAAACACTAGTATCTTCATGTTAATGTTTCTGTTTGCACCTCTTCCTTACAAATGCCGTTTCCCAGCCTGAGCTGCTCTCCTCTGTCTGTGGACAGGGCCATCTGTTACTTTGCAGTTGTGATTGTTTCTGCAAATGGGTGTTAAATTACAGACATGACCAAGAGGCCAGAGCGGCACTTGTCACCAGCCTTTGCCACTGTCCTTTTGAATGTTCGTTTTGACACTGGACCAGTTATTCAGCGGAGGCACCCCACATAAATCACATTAATTACCAAGGCACTTTTATCACTGTATGGACTTCTTCCAGCATTGGAGAAGCCTGGATTGTCTGTGAGGCCCAGCTATCACGCAGATAAGCAGTCAAGAGGGCAGAAGAGGGCTTGTGAAAGGGACCCTGTGTGTGCATCACGATGGGAACATGAGTTCTTGCCACGTGGATTCAGTTTCAGAAAACTCATGTGACTTTTCCCCCAACACCAAGGTGCTTACTCAGACACAGCACAAATCTGTGTACAGCTGCATCTCACCGCTAATCAGTTAACTGGAGGAATCTGTATAAGTGTAGTTCCTACTTTTGATCTCTTTGTATCCTGGTGACAAAAAAACGACACCAAACTAAACAGAGAACAGTTTTTCCATTTGTGTTTATTAACTCGTTTTTTTTTTTTGTTTGATTTTTAATTCTTTATTAATTACACCTCATTCACTTTGTATCCCCCCTGTGGTTCCCTCTCTCCTCCCATCCCAATCCCTCCCTTCGTCTGCCCTCTGCACGCATGCCCCTCCCCAAGTCCACTGATAGGGGAGGTCTTCTTTTCCTTCCTTCTGATCCTAATCTATTAGGTCTCATCAGGACTGGCTGCATTGTCTTCTTCTGTGGCCTGGTAAGGCTGCTCCCCCATCAGGGGGAAGTGATTAAAGAGCAGGCCAATCAGTTCATGTCAGAGACAGTCCCTGTTCCTATTACAATGGAACCCACTTGGACACTGAACTGCCATGGGCTACATCTGTGCAGGGGTCCTAGGTTATCTCCATGCATGGTCCTTGGTTGGATTATCAGTCTCAGAAAAGACCCCTGTGCTCAGAATTTTTGGTTCTGTTGCTCTCCTTGTGGAGTTCCTGTCCACTCTAGATCTTACTGTTTCCCACTTCTTTCATAAGATTCCCTGCACTCTGCCCAAAGGTTGCCCATAAGCCTCAGCATCTGCTTTGATAGTCTGCAGGACAGGGCTTTTCAGAGGTCCTCTGTGTCAGGCTCCTGACTTGTTCCCTCTTTTCTCGTTCTTCTGATGCCCATCCTCTTTGTCTTTCTGGATAAGGATTGAACATTTTAGCAAAAGTCCTCCCTCTTGATTAGTTTCTTTAGGTGTACAGATTTTAGTAGGTTTATCCTATATTATCTGTCTATATGAGTGAGTATATACTGTGTGTGTCTTTATGCTTCTGGGATAGTTTACTCAGGATGATATTTTCCAGTTCCCACCATTTACCTGCAAATTTCATGATATCCTTGTTTTTTTGTTGCTGAGTAATATTCCATTGTGCCAAAACTATTCAATGGAAAAAAGACAACATCTTCAACAAATGGTGCTGGTCTAACTGGATGTCTACACGTAGAAAAATGCAAATAGAACCATACTTATCACCCTGCACAAAACTAAAGTCCAAGTGGATCAAAGACCTCCATATAAAACCAGACACACTAAACTGCTTAGAAAAATAATTGGGGAAGAGCCTTGAACTCATTGGCACAGGAGACAATTTCCTGAACAGAACACCAACAGCACAGGCTCTAAGAGTAAACAATCAATAAATGGGACCTCATGAAACTGAAAAGCTTCTGTAAATCAAAGGACACTGTGGTCAGAACAAAATGACTGCCTACAGATTGGGAAAGAATCTTCACCAACCTTATATCTGACAAAGGACTAATATCCAATATAAATAAAGAACTCAAGAAGTTAAACAGCAACAAATCAAGTAATCCAATTAAAAAATGGAGTACAGAGCTAAACAGAGAATTCTCAATAGAGGAATATCAATGTCAGAGAAACACTTAAAAGAAATGTTCAATGTCATTAGTCATCAGGGAAATGCAAGTCAAAATGACCTTAAGATTTCACCTTACACCCATCAGAATGGCTAAGATCAAAAACTCAAGTGACAACACATGCTGGAGAGGTTGTGGAGAAAGGGGAGCCCTCCTCTACTGCTGGTGGGGATGTAAACTTGTACAACCACTCTGGAAATCAATCTGGTGCTTCCTCAGACAACTAGGAATAGTGCTTTCTCAAGATCCAGCTATACTACTCGTAGGCATATACCCAAAAGAGGCTCAAGTACACAATAAGGACATTAGCTCAACCATGTTTGTAGCAACTTTATTTGTAATAGCCAGAACCTGGAAACAACCCAAATGTCCCTCAATGGATGAATGGATACTGAAATTGTGGTACATCTACACAATGTTCGTTTGTTTTACTTTTGAGTTTGTCATCATGTTGATTATAAGGAAGGGTATCAGAAAATTTTTATAGCTGATGAATATTATTTAACATAGAGTTATACTTCAAACACTACATGCATTGGCTGATGTCTTTGCAGTCAGAGGGCAGTGTGTTTAAAATGTGTTGCTTTTGATGTTCCATTTTAGACCTACCTGTCCCCAGTGTTCCTGATTTTACCATTCTCTCTTCCATGTCAGAGTGGGAACATGGCTAAGGCAGACCATATGTGATTGGTCTCGGGAATAGGCAATGAATCCTGGTAAATAAACTTCAAGACTTCATGGGTGGAAACAGCAAGAAAGAAGCCAAAATTCCTGGATACACTCAAGCCATCCTATGTAAGAGTATATGTGGAGTGCCCGTAGCCAGGTGGAAGACAGCATGTGCCTCAGTGGAAGGCAGAGGAGAAGAGAGGGAATCCAAATAGGGAGAGGGCTGCTGAGAAGACCTGAATCCTAAAGCCAGCTGTGCCAAGGGGCAGGCATGCTTTCAATCTTTTCAACCTTTTCTTAGAGGTAGACTCACAAAGCCCAAGTGTGTTATCTAATGTTTCAAAGTCTTTCAAAGTTTAGTCTTGACATTCATCTAGTCTTTGGGTCTTCATCCAAAACCTCAAAGACTTAAGCTTCATTACAAATTATGTATGAACAATTTGTGAATGCCTCATAAGCCAATCTTTTTTTCATTTTAAAAACATTTTACTTATTATTTATTACAATTTATTCACTTTGAATCCTACTGTAGTGCCCTCTCTCTTCTCCTCACAGTCCCACCCTCCCTTCCTGTTCTCCTCTATGTCCCTCCCCTAGTCCACTGATAGGGGAGGTCCTTTTCCCCTTCTGTCTGACCCTAGCTCAGATGTAGCCCATGGCAGCTCAGTCTCCATGTGGGTTCCCTAAGGAGGGGAGCAGGGGTAGTCTCTGATAGCTCTTTCATCACCTCTACTTGGGCGAGAGGAGGACAGGATGTAGCCTTGCCAGGCCACAGAGGAAGACAATGCAGTCAGTCCTTATGAGACCTCATAGACCAATCTTAAAGATAAGTCACATAAGAAAAGTCCCATTGATCAGCACAGTTTGGACCACCTTTTTCAAAAGCAAGTTCAATTCCCAAAGAGCCAAAAAACATAAATAAAAAATAAAAAAACAAAAACAAAAACAAACAAATAACACTCTCTATCTACAATTTCTTCCAGGCCTACTTGGGAGAGAAGAGGTGGGTCACCACATAATCTATTCCATTTCAATTTCAAAAGATATTGCCACTGATCAAAGGAGACTGTGAGCAGTGCATTTCCATAAAATGAATTCTGACAACGTTCTTTCAAATGTGTGTCTTACTTTAACTTTCCATTTGGAGGAGGAAATGGAGGTTGCCAGGAAAGATAAATAAAAGTGATACGGTGATGCTGGAGGCTGCCACTTGGTCTGATTTATAGAATTTCAGTAGTTTTCTAAACCCGGGAGTTTTAATCCAGATGGCAGACCACTGCCTCGGAGCCCAGGGTGTCTCTGAACACACATTTCTATTTCCCCAGGATAATGGAAGTCATAAAGAAATGCCCTCTTTGGCCACCACCAGTTCAATTTCAGGAAGGTCAAGCTTGGGAACATTATTGTTTGAGAATAATTTATCTGTGAAACTGGAGTGCATAAAGTGCTCTTACATAGGTTTCTCGGACTTCCACACGCTATGTTCCTCAGATCACCAGGGAAGCAGGGTTAGTAAATCACCTTTTTTACTTGTGTTGTTGTATAGGCATTGAGGTCTGCTGACCTTAAAAAGAAAAGCGAGAGCACTTAAAATTAGTGGCATATCCATATTTAAGCATTTACAGCTAGGGGCATAGCTCAGTTGGGTTTCATTCCCAACACTGAAGAAGGTGGAAGGGTCAGGTGTTCAAGCTAGGCTGCAGAGGCACAGAGATTTTGAGGCCAGCCTGGGCTACTTGAGGCCCTGATTCAGTAGCAACCATAGCATATCTTTTTATTTCACACACATGCACAGCTGTATGTACACACACACACACACACACACACACTTACATGCTCATGTCCACCCCTCAAACACACTAAACAGTATGTGGGGTCTCCCGAGGGACACTGTTGGTAAGCAGTATCTCAGGGTTTCATTGCTGTGAAGAGACATCACAACCAAGGCAACTCTTATAAAGGACAACATTTAATTGAGACTGGCTTACATTTTAGATGTTTAGTCCATTATCATCATGGCGGGGGAGCATGGCATCATGCAAGCAGACATGGTGTTGGAGGAGCCGAGAGTTCTACATCTTGATCCACAGGCAGCCCAGAAGAGGTTGTTCCTCTTCAGTGCAGGGCTTGAGGCGTAGGAGACCTCAAAACCCTCCCTCCCGCTGGCACGCTTCCTCCAACAAGGTCACACCTACTCCAACAAGGCCAAGACTTATAATAGTACTACTCCCCATGGTCCAAGCATTCAAACACAAACCACCACAGTCAGTTATCACATGCCACGTTCAGAAGCCTACACAAACCTGTCTGGATAATATAAACACATCTGAATGATATGAGCTCCAGCTCACAGGTGACTGCTCCCACTAAGGACAAAACTATGATCATAAATCGAATATAAATGTGCAGTGAACCTGATGTAATTTTAATTTTTCAACAGTTTACTCCTGACTCTGTATTGATGACAGAGATTATTCATGGCTATCTTAACAAATGCTAAGCATTAGTTGTATAGCATAGAATCTATACTGTTTAAGTCAATTTATTGACTTTCAATAACCAGCCCTTTGACACGTTTGCTTGGTTTTTTGTTGTTGTTGTTTTAAATCATAGTTTCTGATCTCGGAGGTAAGACCCAGAAATGTGAAGAACTTATTACAATGACCCCAAACCTTAACTTCTGGAAGTGACAAGTTCTAACTGGCTCCAACTGAAACTCAGGAGTCATTTATTTACTGGATTAATTAATACTTTGTTTATTTAAAGCTAGACTTGATCCAGAAGCAATAATAAAAAGAACACATACTTTCTGGAATGAATTGCCAATGTCGCTCTTTTCTTTTCCTATAACCCCATGTGTATCCGTTATCTAACAAAGTATGAGGAAAGAGTCTAGGATGCAGCTGCTTGCCGCAGTGAACACTGGAGATCACATGGCCTCTCTGCAAGAGGAATTGTGGAAGAACTCAACTGGCTGTCTCAGGTTCCTGGTGTCACATGAGGCGGCATTCCAGGTGTTGGCTGTGAATACAGAATTATGGAGGTTCAACTGGATGAGGACAAGTTTCTGAGTTCATACAACGTGTGCATTTTGGTAGTTATCAGTTTCTCTTAGGTATTACCTAGAGTCAACTGTCTCCAGCCATGCAACATTGAAACTGAGTTCAACCAGGGTGAGGACTCAGGGAGAAATAACAAGCTGGATGTCACATTCTACCTACGGCTTCATCTCTAAAGTGACATCCCCCACACGCAAGGGGTTTGCCTAAAAGTATGTTTGTGTATGTGGATCACTGAACCCTTTCAGAGGCTTATTCCGTGGGTGTGTCTACTGGATAAAATAGGATGGCTGGATCAGAGCACCAGATGTGAGTTTTATTTGTTAGCTACATGAAGTGGTCATTTCTTAACATTTTCCAACTTCACTTCTTTCATTGATTAAAAATGGATGCACTCATCTATTTCTCCTACTTCTTGTAGTACAAGCAACTCATGAAGAGACCCTTGAGTAGACCCCGACAAAAAAGTCTCTCCCCAGTCCACTCAACACCATGATTCTTCCCTTCTGCCCTCCATTTGGAGGACCATGCATGTTTGGAGTTTTCATCCACCCTCTGCTACCACTCATTTGCAGGTACAACAACAAATTCACAACTCTAAGATGCAGCATGCCTAATTGTTAAATTGGGAAAGCAGATATGACAGAATGCGTTCACAGATTAAATAAGTATAAAATGAGTCAGTCATCTGCTTACCAAATGATAAGTGATAACTTGTAGAAATTTATATTTACAGTAAAATAATTATTCTGTGGAATTAAGTTATTATGTAATCACTGTTATGCTAAGTATGGAACCTAGAAAACACTGCAAACCTTCTTCAGTCCCAGTCTATTCTATCTTTCTGTAAAGTGCTTGTTCAATAAACATTCTCTGTACCACAAAAAGCTAAACACAGCAAACAAACAATAAGAGAGAATCAATCAAGCACTACCAACCAAAAGGAGTTTGACTTTGGGGGCAATGACCAGGAGATACAGAAGCAGTATGCACATTGGATAAGCCAAGAAATACAAAGTTGAGAAAAATGTTCCTGCTTCTCAGGAAAGTGCTAAGAGAACAGACAAAGGAAATGCTGTGTGCAAAATGGGATCGTATATCTTCCCAGAGGAATATTTCCCGTGGGATGGTGAGAGGACATACTGAGAGAGACCAGGGTGACACTGAAATTAATCTTAACTTGGAATATATCTATGAAGCAAAGCACAAGACAACAGCATGCACCATCTCTGTCATGTGGGCATTGTAATTCTACCTAAAGGCTGCGAGGTGATGATTTAGAAGAAAAAAAGAAACAATTGTAAATTGTGGTCCTGGTTTTTTTTTATTTATTATTTTTCTCTCCGTTTCTTGAACTCTCAACATTCTGCCCCTCCCCATCTGAACTTCTACCTACAAAAAAACCCCACACTTGTCCTAGAGAAAATACTGATAAATTCACATTCATCTTTGAAAACAATTTTCCTCCTTGTATTACCCTGTCAGGTTTGTCTGAGATCAAAACAAGACCTTGTGGTGCTCTGAAAATGAACTTGGTTAAGCTGTGGTGTTTCAACCCTGCTCCTATAATGATCTCTGGGAAGCCGGAGAGGCGAGGCATGGGCTGGAATTTTAAAGACTGTATGTCCTTGACCACATCTGTCTTGGCCCTGACTTGGAGAGCACGGTGAGAGTCACCTTTTGATTACCCAAATATTTATGTTCCCTTATCCTCAGCGGGGCTGAGCCGTTGAAAATGAGTCTCAGGAGGAAAGAGCGACAGGTGATGTGTATTTCTGTAAGCCACACCAGGGAACCGCTCTAAAACAGAAAAATACCCATTCTTGTTGATATCCCGGACAGTTTGTAAGCAAAACACATCTCTGTAGTGTTTCAAACGATTCCAGGAACACTGGTGCCGCCATGAGCAACCACAATTTATTGTTCTGCTGTCTCTTATTAAGTTTTCATTAGTATGTTTCTTTTTCTTTTCTTAAAGGACATTTGAATTAAAGATTATTATTTTGCATGTAAGGGGTGTGGCATGCTACATGGTGAGCATGTGGAAGTCAGAGGACAAGTTACTGGAGTCAGTTTTCTACTTACAGCAGGTGGGTCCCAGGAATTGAACTTACGTCATCAGGCTTGCTAGCAAGCACCTTTACCTGCTGAGCCATCTCACCATCCCAACTCTCTCTGCATGGATCTTCTGAATCGAATCAAGAATGTAACTGCCAACTTAGCCCCAGCAACCTTGGGTATGAAGCCAACTTGACTCCCTGGAAGTGAAGCCTTGGGTAAGTTTCCCAGTGCCTCTGGACCTCAGCAGTCTGCCCAGTCACATAAAAGGTTATGAGGATTACAGTTGTAAGAAGAAAGCTGTGTCAGTTCTGTAGCAACGATCCAATCAGTGTGGAGTTTTGCTGTTCCTTATTGTTGAAAACCATGACCTGTGTTGTGTGTCATCAAGAAACACTTCTGAAGAATTTGTTTTCAAGACCAAGGTCCAATGGCAGAATTGAAATTTCCTGATGGAAAAATAACTAGGGAATGATGAGAGGGCTCCCTTGGGTAATGAAGCTTGCCACCAAGCCTGGCTATCCAGAACCTACTTGCTACAAAGAGAAAAGTGATTTCTCCAAGTTTTCCTTTGACCCCAACTCTCAATCTCTACACAAATGAATGAATGAATAAATGCATGCTATTTTTATTTAGCACTTAAAACTGTATTATATTTGATATGCATTTCAATATAGATTGATACATTTCTACCATTTTCTGTAATAGTGTTTTTTTTTTATACTACAGTCTTAACTTTTATAGACTTCCTTTTCCCTCTTGCTTTTGAAAACATTTCCCCCAAATGTGATGATATGTTTATGTTACTATTTCTAAATAATTTTTCTCTCTTCTTTTCCACATCTTACTCATCTTTCAGTGACATATTTGCTCCAGAATGAATGAGGGCATTTTTGGTGGTTGAGCTGTGGCCACATCGCTACAAAACAGATATCATTGCTCAGGGCATGGCTTCACAATTCTGTTACTGTTTTGTATTGAGAATCTTTGGGGTAATTTAATGTCTAGTTAAGTTAGAAATTCCTTTAATGAAAACTTGTTTGTAGTAAGAGTTTCAAGGTTTTTTGTTCTTGTTTTTTGTTTTGTTTTGTTTTGTAGAAAACCAGTATTATTTTACTTTGCTTCAGAACCACGGGGCCCTGGTGACAACCACTGCCCTGGGTCTCTGGTCCCTAGTGACAGCCTCTGTTCTGGGTCTTTGGTCCCTGGTGACAGTCTCAGTCCTGGGTCTTTGGTTCCTGCTGAGAGTTTGCTGTTCTGGGTCTTTGAAGATTGGTTCCATGGGGGGGGGGTGTCCTTGCAAGCTCTTCTTTCCCTGTTCTGGATGCACTTTTCTGCAGTGGCTGCCCTCAGTGGCTGCATCTCAGGCTGCTCCCTGTCCCTTGTCATTTATCTTATGTTCTCTGTCTTTCATCAATTCCATCACAGAACATTAGGTCTCACAATAGTTCTCCATAGTAACTTCTATCCCTTTGTTCTGACAGGTCTCTCAGTGGCCCTGCATGAAAGGCTCGTTTCTCCTCATCTCCTCATCCTCACTCCCTTTCCTAACTTCTACCTCTGGCCAGCATTTGGGGTAAATCAGATGTCCCTATTCACTAATCATTATTTGTTCTCAAATGTCTTATCTGGTATGGAGCTAGCTACTTATCTTTTTTTAAATTACAACTATTTTTAAAATAACTGTGTTTCCTTTCTTCTTTGTAGCTAGGACGTCTCTTTGTGAAATCTTTTGTCTATGCTATTCTGTGCCTTTAGACCTTTTCCGGCAAATAGTTATTTTTATTTCGTATTAAATAATTCCTTTATGACAAGTTCTTGGAACCGGATTCTTCTGTTTACTATGCATAATGACATTTTCTCTTGAGCTTTGTTTCCTTCTATATTTCATACTCTTTGATTCTAAACTCATACATATTTGATCTTAAACTGGAAAGTTTGAGCTTAAATCAAGGATGGGTTTTTGATATTTTTTTCCACATAAGGGCTTACATTTGTTCTTAATTCAAAAGGGCAGCCTTGAGCCAGTGAGATAGCCTAGCAGGTGAAGGCAGGGTGATTACAGTCAAGCTGAACTGCCTGAGTTCAAACCCCATATCCACAGGGTAGAAGGAGAACCAGCTCTCCGGTGTTCACATGCACAGCAGACTGGAGGTTTTATTCAGCTGTATCCTTCAAAACCAGCCCAACCAAACGAACTCAGAAAGCTTGGCTTGGTTTTGGAGTTTTATGTAGATTTCAATATTTCACTATAGTCAAATGCCTTAGGATCCCAAGCATCGCAGGCATATTCAGTTGTTTTTCCTCTGCCTTTGTAACCATTCCTTTTGACTTTTCTGGTTTCCGCCTATGGTTTTGGTTCTGTAGAAGCATTTATCCCCGCAAGGCTACGGGGGCTCCACAATTGTGTCAGTCATTGCTGTTTGTCCCATATCAGTTTCATGATGTGAAAATGGAAAGAGATCCCAGAGGCAGAACAGAAATGAATGTAAAGCTCATTGCACAGACAAAGAATGATATGAATATGCCAAAGGAATGTCTCTTCTGGGAATGGGAGGACTTTTTTCCCCTATTTATCTATCTATCTATCTATCTATCTATCTATCTATCTATCTAT
The DNA here is from genome assembly GCF_907164565.1 of Psammomys obesus. Taxonomy (NCBI): domain Eukaryota; kingdom Metazoa; phylum Chordata; class Mammalia; order Rodentia; family Muridae; genus Psammomys; species Psammomys obesus. The sequence continues at coordinate 7,134,117 of NW_026596234.1, read as the reverse complement.
CTATCTATCCATTTATTTATTTATTTGTTTGTTTATTTATTTATTTATTTATTTATTTATTTATTTATTTATTTATTT
>NW_026596234.1:7099673-7134029 GCF_907164565.1 Psammomys obesus | reverse complement strand
TTTATTTATTTATTTATTTATTTATTTATTTATTTATTTATTTATTTATTTATTTATTTATTTATTTATTTATTTATTTCAATGTTTTCACTTTGTATCCCAGCTATAGCCACCTCCCTCATCCTCTCCTAATCCCACCCTCCCTTCTTCTTCTCTTCCCATGCCCCTCCCCCAGTCCACTGGCAGGGGAGATCCTCCTCCACTTCTATCTGACCCTAGCCTATCAGATCTCATCAGGAAAAGTTACATTGTCTTCCTCTGTTGCCTGGTAAGTCTGCCTGCACCCTCAGGAGGAGGTCATCAAAGAGCTAGCCCCTGTTCCCCTCCTAGGCAACCCACTTGGATACTGAGCTGCATGGGCTATGTCCAAGCAGGGGTTCTAGGTTATCTCCATGAATGGTTTTTGGTTGGACTATCAGTTTCAGAAAAGATCCCTGGGTCCAGGTTTTTTGGTTCTGTTGCTCTCTTTGTGGAGCTCCTGTCCCCTCCAGTTCTTTCTATCTCCCCTTCTTTCATAAGATTCCCTGCACTCTGACCAAAGTTTGGCTATGAGTCTCAGCATATGCTTCAATACTCTGATGGGTAGAGTTTTTCAGAGGCCCTCTGTGATAGGTGCCTGTCTTGTTCCCTGTTTTCTCCCTCCTCCAATGCCTATCCAGTTTGCCTTTCTGAATGAAGACTGAGCATCTTACCCAGGGTCCTCCTTCTTGATTAGCTTCTTTAGGTGTACAGATTTTATTATGATTATCCTATATTATATGTCTGTATCAACTTCTAAGTGAATATATACCATGTCTGTCTTTCTGCTTCTGGGATACCTCACTCAGGATGATCTTTTCTAGTTCCTACCATTTCCCTGCAAATTTCATGATTTCCTTGTTTTTAATTGTTGAGTAGTATTCCATTTTGTAAATGTACCACAATTTCTATAGGGAATGGGGGTTTTAACTTACAGTCCTAGTATACAAGGAATAGATATTATGCTTATAGCTAATGATCTCATCCAATGTGGAGATGTGGATGATGTAGAGAAGAGAGATCCCCAAGAGCTATTTGCATGCATAAGATTTACACACACAAACAGTTGGGGCTAATCCACCTCAGCTTTTAAGGTGAATGAAGGCAAGGCTGCCATATGCTTCCTGAGTCAAGGACCTAGAAATCCCACGTTCTTACATTCAGAATAATCTGTTCCACTTGAAATTGCAAAGTAAATAACAGCAAGAGGAAGAGCTTGAAAAGATGGGTGGCTAAAGCTATGGAAAACTCAGACCCAAGGCATAATCTTTCAAAGTAGACTTTTAGCATGTCTAGTCTTCATTCACCCTGCCCATGCACCAGTCCACTGCTCATGACACAGAAAGAAGGAATTTCACAGACAAAACACAGGAGACTAGAAAAACAAGGCTGAGAAGCAGAATGGAAGAAGAAAAATATATAAATAAGAATCAGGGGCTGTTTGATTTGATCTCTAACACCTTGTCGAGGGGCTGGCCTATATTCATATAACATATGCTTGCTGAACAGGTATAAAGCAGATGGTGGTCCATTCCACCGGGGCATCATTGATCTTACTTTACTGTTGTTGTTTTAAGAAATAAACATAACATACAACTTTGTTAAGAGTCTGGGCTTTGGCCCTCAAACAAACTTTGCTAATACATTGGCTGCAAGAATTAGTGCAAGCAAATTTGTCTGTCTGTGCCTTGGCTCCAGCCCTCTCTAAACAGTATCATAAGGACATGCATTCTTTCTGTGGCTTCAACATTTAAGGGAGAAGGTTCCTATGTCACATCCTGGCATTGTCACCACCTCAGCCCTGGGCTCCACTGTCGCTGGTATATACCATCCTGTGGAGACCTAGCTTTTCTCTCCTCACTGATGTAAAATCAGGGATGTGATGTGATTGTGTTTAAACACATGAAAAGAATCCAGAATGAACTTTCCCGTGAGGAAAGACGTAAAAGAAACACAGACCTGCACCTGGGAAGGCGGCAGTGCCTAATGTCTAACTCCATGACTCTGGTTGGAGCCGCAGGTCATTATGCATGACCTGATCTTAGTCAGCTGCTGAACCTCGTTTTGTTCATGACGATGTAAAGAGTTGAGGTTACTAAATGGATTTTTTTTTTATCCCAAACCATGGTGGATGAAAGGAGAGATCTGAGCATGCTAATAAGAAAAAAAAAATTCATTTTCAAAGCTTTATGTTTGTGTGTGTATGTGTGAAAGAGACTATATATGTATGTATCTACATATATGTATGTATATGCATGTATATGTGTGTATATGTATATGTGTATGTGCACTGTGTATGTGTGTATGTATATGCATGTGTATGTGTGTGTATATGTGTATAATGCATGTGTATATGTGTTCATATATGTTCATGTATGTATATTTGTATGTGCGTGTGTGTGTGTGTGTGTGTTTATGTGTTTATGTACCGCACATGTGTGGGTGCCCTTGGATGCTGGAAGTGATTGACAGAATCCCTGAAGCTAGAATTACAGGTGATCCTGATCCTCCTGATGTGGTTCTGGGAACAAGATTGAGTCCTGGCCAAGAGCAGGAAACAACTGAACACTGAGCTATCTCTCTATCTCCAGAAAAATACTTTCTGAATAAAGGATTCATAGTCTCTGTGTAGATTATTTATTTTCCCGTCTCCAAACTATGTCTTCAGTAAAATACTTGTTTCTGACACCTCGTAGATATTGTACCTGTTGATCCATTAATGTCTTTTTCTTTCCTGTGATGCAGCAATAAGGAACAGAATCTGACATTATTAAATCACAGCAATTTAGAAAGATAGTAACATTGAGACAATAGTGAACTTGAAGGGAAGTCACCCCCTTTGTTGTGCAGAGAAACCCTATGCTGAAAGGAAGTTAAGTTTTGATGCCAAAATATCCACCTTTTCAGCCTGAGATATTAGTATTATAAGGTTTGTTTGTTTCACATTAGCTTCAAAGCTCTAAAGGATAAAAACATTTCAAGACATTAGGTAAAATTTTGTTAAAATAATTATGATGTTTATCAAACCTACCTCTTAGCAGATGCAAGAAATGTGCCATTTCATACTGAATGTCCCATCCTATAGTCAAGACAATTACTAGACTTACGCTCTGGTGGGGAACAGGCCCTGAGTCTCCAGGAAAAAGGAGCAATTCTCAGTGTGGAGCTGGATTCAAACCAGGTCTCTCTACTCTAAATCCCCTTGAATCCCGTGTTTAGTGTTTCTTCATTTTGCCATTCAAAAACAAGAGGAAAGGGATGACTTTTTCACAAGCAAACAAAAGAGGGGGATTTTTTAAATGACTGTGGTAAACGGGTTGTCATAAATGTTTGACAGGTTTATAGCATGGCTTTGTGGAAATGAATGTAATTTGAAATGCAATTATAAATTTCTGTGAGTAAAATCACGAAGAGAAATGGAAATTCGGTCCTCTAGAGAAACCCCAGTTGCGCGTAACCATGTCATGGGCAAATGCCCATCTGATAAAGAGGTTTTAATTAAGCTCTATAATTTATTATCCATTTTACTTCAGTGAATTGAAAAGGATATTCTAAGACGCTTTCTTTCTGTGAAACAGGATTGTGTACCATAAATTCGAAGCACCCTGTGCTTTCAAGCGAGAAACTGTCCCCACTAATAAAGTTCAGGGAAGACAATAATTAATTTTCATAATCTTTTAACACTTAGAACATTTGTCCAGATGCTTCCCTCTCTGAAATGTTTGGCCTTGTTTTGGCATTGAAGGGGAAACTCACAACAACAAATTATCCAAAAGGAAAAGATTTGAATTAAACATGACCTGGAGACAGATTCAATGATAGCTGTTTGCCATGTATTTCAGAGAGCCATACGTGGATAGTGCTATGTTTGTAAATGCTTTCCATGTATGTATTGTTTACATACTTACACAGATGAAACCATGTATTCATGGGACCTGAGAGAGGAGTCAGCAGGTAAAAGCATATGCTGCTCTTGCAGAAATCCCAAGGTGTGTTCCTAGCACCCCAGATCTTGTGACTTACAACCACCTGTAACTACAGCTCCTGGAGATGCAACACTCTCTTCTAGTCTTTGAAGTATCTGTACAAATCCAACCCCCCCCACACACATAATGTATCCCTGTAATTCAAAATTTAGAAAAATCCTTTTAAAATTTTTATCCATAGACACTCAGTAAATGCTTATAAAGTTGCCTCAGCTTCAACCATGATTATATTGTTTTTACGTTTTTAATTTTCTCTAGTTATTAGATTAAACACAAGGCAGCAGCTAAAAGGACAGAAATATAACATGTGAAGTGGCCCTGAAGGAAATAAATAATGAAATCAATTCTTCTGATTCTTCCTTCTTCTAACCCTCTCTGTAACAAAAAATTCTGGCAATAATTTGTTGAGATTAATTTCAGGATAAAAGTCTCAGAATGGCATAGCATCAGGTGTGTTTTTATAATTCTGTATTTCATTTTTTTAAATATGCATAATTAGGCTCAGATCATGTATTATTTCAAACTTTGTTTTTTTTTCACTTAAGCTATTTCCACATAAATATACTTGCTTTTTAAAATTCTGATAAGCTGCCAGTGCTGTAAGCCACATTTCACATATCTTTTGATAATGCATATTCCATTTCAAATAATTGTATTTGCTATCAAAACAATACTGTAATTAATCATTTCAAGCAGTGAATGGTTCAATGATGAGAAGTGGGCATTTGGAATTTTAACCACTAGTGCCAACAGCTTATCCTTCTGAAAGGGTGGACCGAGTTCATGCACCTCACTAGGAAAGTTTCCCCAAGCTGAAACAAATGCAGAGGAGAGAGCATCATGGTTTACTGAGTCAGTTACTTAATAAAATTAAGTGACTGTGGTACAAATCCTTTAAATACTCATGGCACTTTTTCCCAAATATAACTTTTTTATTTTCCAAAAATAACATTTTCCTTCTTCCCATTTATTGTGCATGCGTATGTCTCTGTGCTCTACAATAGGTCCCTTCTTTCATCACATGGGTCTCAGAGATTGAACTCAGGTCCTCAGGCTTGGTAGCAAACACTTTTACCCACTGAACACCTATAAGGTAGTTTTTAGTATAAAAATGAAATAAAATCATAAGGTGTTTTGATGCTTTTTTTTTCTTTTTAGGGCTCATGAATAATGAACGTGGATAATAAGTATGATTAACAAGTATCCTCCTTTTTAAAAAAAATGGCTAATTAGAGAGAAAGTGTTTTAAAATATTTTTTGAACATATATTCAAGATAAAAACATCCAGCTCATTAAGTAAAAAACATGCTAAAATGCATGGGGAAAGTAAACCCTCCATAATCCTGCTTTTCAGCTTATATTCTTAAAAAATGGAATTGCTATTTCATAAATTTTGTTTGTGTTTTCTTTTTCATGGCCCAGGCTTAATTTCTGACCTCCCTAAGCAGCCAGACAGACACAAATGGAAACTTGTAACATTCATATGTAAGTGGCCACCTATGCTAATGAACACATACTATTAACTTCACATTTACACAGATGAAAGGCTCCATATGAAGCAAAATCAGATTTTTGTTTTGCGTCATGATTTTGAAATGTATTTATTTCGTCTTTTGCCTTTGGTTGATACAAAATCCCAAACCCAACCGTCTTGGAGTTGTAAACCCAGTTCATGTGCAACGAAGAGAGAAATGCACGGCTTCTGAGTGTTCTCTGCGGACTTGAGTGTCTTCTTTGCAGCCTTATTTTAGGAAATCTCTTTGCTCCGTCTGTTGCTGCTGAAGGTTCATCAGAATTCCTAGGGAGTTTTTAAAGGGAGAGGACTTTTGTCAAATCAGAAATCTCTTGTCAGTTAATTCAGTGTTTAATGTTCTCTAAGCAAACAGTGATTCCCTTAAAGGGCCCCTCCTGCCTTTGAATTCCCATCCCCTTCTCTTTGTTCAAACAGTGGTACAGATACACCATATATAGGAATCTAAAATTCTTTTTTATATAATTACTTATTTTTAATTTATTGTTAAATTTATTACAATTTATATTGTAATAAATATATCCCAGCTTTAACCCCCTCCCTCATCCCCTCCCAATCCTGCCCTCCTTCTCTCCTCTCCTCCCATGTCCTTCCCCTAGTCCACTGATAAGGGAGGTCCTCCTCCTCTTCCATCTGACCCTAGACTATGAGGTCTCATTAGGACTGTCTGCGCAGTCTTCCTCTGTGACCTGGTAAGGCTGCCACCCAGCTCTCATGGTGAGGTGATCAAAGAGCCAGCCACTGAGTTCAGGTCAGAGACAGTCCCTGTTCCCTTTACTAGGGTATCCACTTGGACACCAAGCTGCCGTGGGCTACATCTGTGCAGGGGGTCTAGGTTATCTCCACGAATGGTCTTTGATTGGAACAGCCTTATCAGGTCACAGAGGAAGATAATACAACCAGTCCTGATGAGACCTGATAGGCTAGGGTCAGATGGAATGGGAGGAGGACCTCCCTTATCAGTGCAATAGGGAAGGGGCATGGGAGGAGAGGCATGACGGAGGGAGGGCAAGATTGGGAGGGAATAAAAGAGGGGGCTACAGCTGGGATACAAAGTGAATAAACTGTCATTAATAAAAAATAAATAAATTTTTAAAATTCTCAACATCCTTAGTCAGTAGGGAAATGCAAATCAAAATGATCCTATGATTTCACCTTACACCTATCAGAATGGCTAAGATCAAAATCAAGTAACAACACATGCTGGAGAGGATGTAGAGAAAGGGGAACCCTTCTCTAAAATTCTTTGTTTATTTTACCACTGTTCTTTACAGCTGGAAGTTCTGTATTTGTTTCACAATCGTATGCATCTCCCTGTAACGGAACTATTTAATTTCTGCGAACTCTTTTTTTTTTTTTCTTCTTCTTCTTCTTCTTCTTTCTTTTCCACGGAACATTCTGTTATGCAAAAACAGACTCCAGAAACTTCTCTATGATTTTCCAATGTAAGCTCCTGGTTGACCAACTGCATTTATTAACAGTTTGTTGCTGGTATATCATCCTCCAGTGAGAGCATGAAATGAATGGTGGTTATATCATTTTTAATGGAAAGTTGCTATATAGAATGTGTGATTGGAGACCATGGTTTGATTGGGTTCAGAGCTCATGGTTCATACTAAAATGCTGTTATTTGTGTATAAGAAACCGTATGTGTATGAAGGTCACATACGCAGGGAGATGATATGTGGACAGTGGGGCTTGGGGATGGATAATGTGGCTCACATGATTTTCATGTTTCATTGCTGTGCTACCCTTCGTAAGCTCCAGGAGTCATAAAAAAAGGGACAGAGAGGAAAAGCTCAGTAACCAGTTTTCATGAAGCCTCTTCTCCCCTGGCAATCCTTTACTGCTATGTAACGGCAGAGGAGCGCCCTGTGAGTCTTGTAATTTTCTTGTGAGATTTTGTGATGTGAGTAATTTAAATTTGTTTTTGTAATTGTTAGTTTCTGCGGTTCTGTGCGGGAAATGGCTACACAGAAAGGACAGAACACTGTCATGTCACTGCTGTTCATGAGGAGGCCTCAGTCACAGCAGGTAGAACAAAGAGGTCCTTTAGTGGTTCTCCTCTAACCTACCATTATGCTGGACAACGCTTTGCTGTGGTCTCTCAAGTCACCTTTTAGTGTGACTGTGTCCCAGCAGTGTATCAATGCAGATGGACTTGTGACGTTAACAAGGTTAACTGCCATCAAATACTAATTCCCTTTAATTGATTTATAATTTGGTTGCAACTCAAAGCAACCTTCCAAAGGAATTTTTGGTACTGAGGAAAATTATTCTAATTTTCTCAATTACTGTATCTAAAAGAATGGATCTGAGAGCACCTGAGTGTGAGAAATAATAGCTTAGAAGTGTTCTGCATAATTTGCACTCAAGTTACTTCCAGTTGTATTTACAAAAGCTGTATTTTCACATGAAAAGTGAAGGGTTTGAGTAAATAAAATGTGAAAACTTTGCAATTTCAAAATGCATAATAAATCATAGTCTACATTAAGCGGTGCATTCAACAAATATATTGAATAACTCCAAATACATTGCTATGTTTTATTACATTTATTTGTGGCAGACAGCTTTATTACAGTATACTTTATCGATGAGAGCTGGGTGTTTTAAAGGTATACATCATGAAGCTCTGATGTAGGTTTATTGCATACTGGTTAACATATTCAAACTAGCATACAGAGCACAGCATATCAACCACACCATGACTTTGAGGGATGGTGAGAACAGTGAAGATGAACTCTCAGCAGATTTCAGCCCTAGGATACAGTGCTGTGATCTTTATCAATCCTCCAGAATTTTCTCAGTTTCGGGGCCAAGAGCCTTATCAATTGAGCAGCCTTTCTCCAGACTTTTCATCCTCCAAATGAAGGTTTAACTTTTGACACCAATGCCTTTTCTCTCCACCTCAGGTGGAGTGTGATGATACTGGCTTTCTGGGCCCAGCTATTTTCACTTAACATTCAGTTTTCTAGGCACAACTGTATATTTACAGATACACGTCACATTCCTTTACCCATTTATGAAAAGTCAAGCATCCTAATACCGCACAGATGTTAGAACAGCTGTTGTCAAAGAGAAAGAGATGATAACAAATGCGAGGAAGGATGTGAAGAAGGGGGAACTCTAGGAAGATATCGGTGAGAATGTAAGCGGGTACAGCTGTAGAAAATAAGAATGAGAAATCCCCCACAAAGCTAAACTTGAATTGCTTTATAATCCAGAAACCTCATTTTTGAGTGAAAATGGTTCCTCGGTTATGATGTTCAATTTAGGCTTTTTTGACTCCACAACAATGTGAAAGCAACTGGTATTTAGTAGAAACTATCTTGATTCTTTCCCTGGGTTATGACACCGGGACAGTGTATAATTGCTTCCACTGCTCCTGGTCAGCCATGCTACAGTGAGCACAGATAGCCAATATCCTGCTATTATGGTGCTGGGTCATTTAGGTTCCAGTTCATGTTCTTTTAAATGTGTAATAGGTTTGTTGGATTGTAATCCCACCACCACATACTAAAGAACACCAGTGCATATGCTAAATCTTCCAAAGGAAACACAAGCAGCGTCTCAAAGAGGTATTATCCCCTGCCTCAGTTATGGTATTCTTTGTCATTGGAAATAACAGAAACACAATTTGGTGAACTAATGTGATATCTGGACTCGGTTTTGAGGCACTGGCTAGAGCATGGCAGTTCCCCCACCTGTAGGGCCAGTTGAGACCACACTGCACAAACCGCTGTGATGAAGCTTAGCCCTGAGCCCTCTGATGAAGGGATAACCCTTAGAGGAGGCCTAGTTGCCCCGAGGCCAGCAGGGAATAAACCCTGTGCCCTTAACCATTCAAGTCACAACTTGCCCACAGCCTACGGAGCCGGCAAAACCTAGCATGCCTTTGAATGCTCCCCATAAGTAAGTTGCTGTTAGGGAACTGTTGGGGTCAAGACATGGGCCCTGGTATCCCTAAGAAGATAGACTTGGCCAACTGTCCTTCATCGGTCAATTAGAGAAACAAATAATGGTGACAATGTGCAACTTATTTAGTGTAGCAGAGAGGAATGAAGGGTTCAAAGTGCCATCCTTTCTGTCCTCCTGGTGCTGAAATGAGGGTTGGTTTTAAGCGCAGGCAAGAGACCTACATAGATGAGCAGGCGCTTTTGTCTCCAGTTGCTGTCAGTAACAGTGCGTATTTCTCAATCATCCAAGTGTGTTCCCGTGATGGCCTTCCAACACAAGAGCCTTGAAATCACATGAGGCTACTGACTAAGGATTGTTTTTACGATCCATATATGCATCAAGTAGTGGAAAGTCTCTTCCCCCTAAAAGCTTTACTTCTCATGAAATTCAAGCTGGATCATAGCTGGGGAGATTTGGGCCACTTCCTACGTAAAATGTTTTCTGTTTTAATGTATATGAGAATGACACAAACTAACAAAAACCCCACAAATACTCTAAGGGAGAACTGAAACCAGAGAAGAAATATTAGTGGACAGAATGAAATGTGAAAAATTTAAAAATCACAGGAAAATGAAAGGAATATTATAAATAGAAATGTTTATGTTTAAATTTTTGTCTCAATTGACCGGACCATGATAATAAAACACACACATACACACACACACACACACACACACACACACACACACTCACAAGTGGTATAACAGAGTTCTTCAATGTTGTTTGTTTAATTTTTTTTTTTTTATCATTAAAGGTACAAATTTTACACCAACTGCCCTTCTTCAATTTTACTCAAAACACAGTGAGAATGAAAATAAATTTTTAAAAAGATGGATTACCAGTTCATGAAGTTAACACATTCAGGGCAGACACAGAACAAGGCTTTCTGCAGCTCCCCTGGCATTTGAATGCATGTAGCACTGAGCACTGAGATACAGCATAAAACTCAATCGGAATTCATATTTACCAAGAGATATTCTGTTTTTCACTGCTCATTGCCCTGGTAATTACGCTATTGACTGGAAGCTTAGTTTAATTTGTATCAATTACTGACCCCCCCATCCCAAACCATTTCAACACCCCTCTCTCAGCCTTCTTAGTCAAAGCTTGTTTGAGAGCATGTTAAGTGTGATTCTACCCTTGAGCTTTGTCTCTTAAGCCCATTGAAGTGGTGAGCTGTGTGTAAACCAAATCCTCCCTGTGTGATGATGGGCCCTGGCTCTCTAAGCAAAGGACGTGTTTCCCAAGGATCTAATGATTTTCCCTCTTTGCCGAGAACACTTTTATTTCCCCAGAATTTAACATGTATCGGGAATACAAATTAATACTACAGTAGATAAACTTATAATTATAATTATAATCAGAAACTATTTTTCTATTACGAACTTTGGATCTTTAAAACAATCTCTTTAATTTGTTTAATTCTCAAAAAAAAAAGTAAGGATTAAGTAGTAGAAACAATGGTATTGGTGTCATGGACAATTGAGCTTTCTGACAACCCCTTAAAGCCCTCATTTACATTACAAGGGAATGCCTGACATGTTATGAATGTAGGAAGGAATGCTTAGACTAGATAGCTAATACCGGGGTGGTCTTTATAACTCAGTAAATGACAGTTATAGAATTTTATATGCCTGTGAATCCAAGAAGCGTTCTGCTTTTTTTGTTTTGTTTTTCATAGTACTTAAGATCTTTTAATTTGGGTAGTAATTTTAAAAATATTCATTTATTTTCATTTTCATGTATATGACTGTTTTGCTGCATGTAAATGAAATGTGTGCATCCAATATCTATGTAGGCTAAAAGAGGGTACTTGAGGATGAGGGCTCTGGGGCCCTAGGATCATCCAACCTCCAGACCACAGCTCTACCCTTCTTCCCAAAGAAACCTACCAAACTGATCCCCGGAGTATACAGGTCAGTGCCTCCTACCTGAGTCCCCTGTCTTGGGGTCCAACTGGGACAGAGCCAGCCTCGTGTAGCTGTGGATTATCCCCTGAGTCTCAGCCTCAGACCTACAACCCTACCTTCCTTCCTGAGGAGGGATCCTGAGCCTCTGGATCATCTAGCCTCTGGCCCATGCTTTTACCCATGTCCCCAAGGAAGCCTGCTGGGGTCCCAGGGATGTACAGTTCTAGCCTCCAGCCCACAACCCTACCCACCTTACCAAGGACGGTTGCCAGACACCAGCACCATCCAGCCTCTAGCACAGGGATCTACTTGCCTTCCCAAGGAGTCTTATAAGCACCAGAAACATCCAGATAACACCAGGATCAACCAGATGACTAAAGGCAGGGTAAGAACACAACCAACAAGAGCCAGGGCAGACTTTAACCATCCTACTATAGCAAGCCTGAGATATCTGAACACAGCTGAAACACAAGAAAATGACCTTCAATCTATTCTTATGAAGATGATAGAGGCCTTTAAATAGGAAATGAATAAATCCCTTAAAGAAATACAGAAAAATACAATCAAACAGGTGAAGGAAATGAATTAAATGGTTCAAGACCTGAAAATAGAAATAGAAACAATAAAGAAAATACAAACTGAGGGAATCCTGGAGATATAAAACTTAGGGAAGAGAACAGGAACAACAGAAGGCAATCATTACCAACAGAATGTAAGAGATGAAAGAGCAAATGTCAGGTTAGAAGAGACAACTGGAGAAGTTGATACATCAGTCAAAGAAAATGTTAAATCTAAAATGTTCCTGACACAAAACATCCAAAAAATCAAGGTCACTGTGAAAAGACAAAAAGTAAGAATAACATGAATAGAAGAAAAAGATTCCCAGCTCCAAAGACCATAAAATATTTTTCAACAAAATCAGAGAAGAAAATTTCCCCAACCTAAAGAAAGAGATGTCCATAAAAATACAAGAAGCTTACAGAACACCAAATAGATTGGACCAGAAAAGAAAATCTCCCTCCACAAAATAATCAAAACACTGAATGTACAGAACAAAGAATATTAAAAACAGAGGAAAAAAGGCCAAGTAACATATAAAGGCAGACCTATCAGAATTATACCTGACTTCTCAACAGAAACTCTAAAAGCCAGAAGGGCCTGAACAGAAGGTGTCTTGCAGACCCTAAGAAACCACAGATATCAGCTTAGACTACTATACCTGGCAAAGCGTTCAATCACTATAGGTCGGGAAAACAAGATATTCCACAACAAACCAAATTTATGCACAATTTCAGTCCTACAGAAAATACCAGAAAGAAAACTCCAACCCAAAAGGGTAAATCAATAACTCCACTACAGAAAAACCAAAAGAAGAGAAATACACACACACATGCGCGCAAACACACACACAGTACCACCATAAACATCAAAATAATAAGAACTAAAAATTGTTGCTCATTAATTTCTCTCAACACCAGTGGACTCCATTTCCCAATAAAAAGACGCAGGCTAACAGAATAGATCTGAAAACAGGATTCATCATTCTGGTGCATACACGAAACAACAACGATAGATATTACTTCGGAGTGAAGGGCTGGGAAAAGGTTTTCCAAGCAAACAGACCCAAGAAGCAAGCTGGAGTAGCCATTTTAATATTTAATAAAATAGAATTTTAATCAAAATTAATCAGAAGAGATGGGAAAGGACACTTCATTTTAATCAAAGGAAAAAAATCCACCAATAGAACATCTCAATTCTTAACATCCATGCCCCAAATACACGGACACTCGCACTTGTAAAATAAACATTACTAAAGCTTAAATCATACATTACATCCCACACATTGATAATGGGAGACTTCAACACCCCACTTTCACCAATGAACAGGTCATTGAGACAGAAACTAAACAGAAAAATACTGAAACTAGCAGATATCTACAAAACTATAGAATACAAAAGAATAATCCTTCCTCTCAGCACCTCACAGAACCTTGTCCAAAACTGACCATATAACCAACCATAAAGCAAGTTTCAACCAATGCAAGAAGAGTGAAATAGCTTCTTGTGTATTATCAGATCACCATTAATTAAAGATGGACTTCAACAAAAACAGAAACAAGAGAAAGCCTACAAACTCACAGAAACTGTACAACTCTCTATTCAATGACCGCTGGGTCAAGGAAGAAATAAAGAAATTGAAGATTTCCTAAAATTCAATGAAAGGCACTATATACTTATGGGACACAATGAATGTGGTGCTAAGAGGAAAATTCATAGCACTAAGTGCCTTCCTAAAGAAATCAGAGAGTTCTTATGCTAGCAACTTAACAGCACATCTGGAAAATCTAGAGCAAAAAGAAGCAAACATACCTAGGAGGAGTAGATGGCAGGAAATAATCAATCAAGGATGAAACCAATAAATTAGAAACAAGGCAAACAATACAAACAACCAATGAAATAAAGAGCTGGTAATTTGAGAAAATCAACAAGATAGACAAACCCTTTAGCCAAACTAACTAAAAGGCAGAAAGACAATATTCAAATCAACAAAATCCGAAATGAAAAGAGGGACATTACAAGAGACACTACAAGAGAGACACTATAAGAGACATTACAAGAGAGAAATTCTTTGAATTTACTTCAAAAACCTTTATACAAGATGGAAAAATCTAAATTAAACCTCTGATTTTCTTGATAGATTCCACATACCAAAGTTAGATCAAGATAAGGTAGACAATTTAAATGGTCCTATAACTCCTAAAGAAATAGAAGCAGTCATTAAAAGCCTGCCAACCAAAAAAGCCCTGGGCCAAATGGTTTCAGCACAGTATTCTACCAGACTTTCAAAGAAGAGCTAATAACAACACTCCTCAAACTATTCTATAAAATAGAAACAAAAGGAAAATTGTCAAACTCATTCTAGGAGACCACACTCACCTGATACATAACCATAAAGACCAAAGAAAGAAAGAAAGAAAGAGCTACCATGGGCTATGTCTAAGAAGGGGTTATAGATTATATCCATGTGTGGTCCTTGGTTGGAAAAAACAGTCTCAGAGAAGACCCCTGTGGCCAGATATATTTGGACCTCAGTATCCAAGTGGATTCTCTAGTAAGGGAGACAGAAATTGTTTCTGACATGAACTCAATGACTGGCTCATTGAGCTTCCCCTTCCCCCCGAGGGAGGAGCAACCTTGCTAAGCCACAGATAAGGACATTGCAGCAGTCCTGAAGATACCTGAGAAGCTAGGGTCAGATGGAAGGAGAGGAGGACCTCCCTTCTCAGTGGACTCAGAAGGGGGCAGGGAGGAGATGAGGGAGGGAGGGGAAGATTGGGAGGGAAAGAGGGAGAGGGCTACAGCTGGAATACAAGTGAATGTATAAAATTATTTAAAAATAAAAAAATATTTAAAAAAAGAAAGAAAGAGAAATTCAGACCAATTTCCCTCATGAACATTGATGAAAAATATTGAACATAATATTCACAAACTGAATCCAGGAACACATCAAAAATATCACCCACCAGGATCAAGTAGGATTCATCCCAGGCATACAGGAGTGGTTTATTATATAAAACTCCATCAACATAGTACACCATATAAAAAAACTGAAAAAAAAAACATATAATCAACTCATTAGATGCTGAAAAAGCCTTTGAAAAATATCTAGCACTCTTTATATTAAAAAATATTGGAGATATCAGGAATAAAAGACATATAGCTAAAATAATAAAGACAAAATACAGCAAGCCTATAGACAACATCAAATTAAATAGAGAGAAAAGTAAATCAGTTCCACTAAAATTAAATAAGAGACAAGGCTGCCCATTCCTTTTGTATCTCTTCAATATAGTACTTGAAGCCATAGCTAGAGCAATAAGACAACTAAGAAGATCAAAGGGATACAAATTGGAAAAGAAGTAGTAAAAGTATCACTATTTGCAGATCATATGATACTATACAGAAGTGACCCTAAAATTCTACCAGAAAATTCCTACAGCTGATAATACCCCTTCAGCAAAATGGCTGGATATAAAATGTACTCAAAAAATCAGTAGCCTTTTGTATATAAATGATATACAGGCTGAGAAAGAAATTAGGGAAACAACACTCTTCACAATGGCTGCAAAAGAACATAAAAGTATATTGGGCAACTCTAACTGAGCAAGTGAAGGATCCGTATGACAAGAACTTCAGGTATCTGAAAAAAAAATTGAAGAAGAAATCAGAAGATAGAAAGATCTTCCATGCTCATGGATCAGTAGGATTAACATAAGAAAAATGGCCATCTTATCAAAAGCAATCTACAGATTCAATGCAATTCCCATCAGAATATCAACACATTCTTTATAGATTTTGAAAGAATCTTTTTCAAGTTCACGTGGAAAAAACAAAACAAAACAAACAAAAAAAACAGAACAGCTAAAACAATTCTGTACAATAAAAGAACTTCTGGAAGCATCACCATCACTCATTCCAAGCTGTACTATAGAGAAATAGCAATTAAAAGTGCATGTTACTGGCAAAGAAACAGACAAGTTGATCAATGGAATGGAATTGAAGACTCAGAAATAAAACCACAAACCTACAGACACTTTTTCTTTGACAAAGAAGCCAAAACATACAAAAGAAAGAAAGAAAAAAGAGAGAAAGAAAAAAAGAAAGAAAGAAAGAAAGGAAAGAAAGAAAAAAGAGAGAAAGAAAGAAAGAAAGGAAAGAAAGAAAGAAAGAAAGAAAGAAAGAAAGAAAGAAAGAAAGAAAGAAAGAAAGAATCTTCAACAAATGGTGCTGGTCTAACAGGATATCTGCATTTAAAAGAATGCAAATAAATCCATATTTATCATCCTGCACAAAACTCAAGTCTAAGTAGATCAAAGACCTCAACATAAAACTAGATGCACTAAATCTAATAGAAGAGAAACTGGAGAAGAGCCTTGAATTCACAGGAGACAACTTCCTGATCTGAACACCAGCAGCTCAAGCACTAAGATCAACAATTAATAAATGGGACCTCATGATACCAAAAAGCTTTAAGGAAAAGGACACTGTCAATAGAACAAAACAGCAGACAACAGAATTTAAAAACTCTACAGCCAATAGAGGGCTGGTATCCAAAACCAACAAACTAAATCATTCAATTGAAAAATAGGTTACATAGCTAAACAGAATTCTCAACATAAGAATCTCTAATGGCCCAGAAAGACTTAGAAAAATGTTCAGTGTCCCTAGTCATCAGGAATATGCAAATCAAAATGACTCTGAGATTCCATCTTATACTCATCAAAAATTCAAGTGATTGCACATGCTGGCAAGGTTGAAGAAAAGGGGAACACTCCTCCATTGCTGGTGTGAATGCAAACTTGTACAACCACTGTGGAAATCAGTCAGGCAGTTTCTCAGAAAATTGGGAATATGTTTCTACCTCAGGACCCTGCTATACCACTCCTGGCCATATACTCAAAAGATGCTCCACCATACTACAAGGACACTTGCTCAGCTATGCTCATAGCATCTTTATCCATAATAAGAAATTGGAAACAGCCTAGATGTCCCTCAGTAGAAGAATGGATAAAGAAAATATGGTATATTTACACAATGGACTACTACTCAGCAATTAAAAACAAGGACATCTTAAAATTTGTAGGAAAATGGATGGAACTAGAAAATATCCAGAGTGAGGTGACCCAAACCTAAAAAGACATGCATGGCTTGTACTAACTTACAAGTGGATGTTAGCCATAAAGTTCAGGATAACCATGCTACAATCTGCTGACCCTGAGAAGCTAAGTTACAAGAAGGGGGCTGTTCACAAAAGAGGAAAAATCAAGCCTTTGAAACAATGGGACAGACCCATAGGAAATTACTCAGTCTTGTTCACAATCTGTAGAGTTCAGCACTAAAGCCATGAAGTGAGAGGCAGCCCTGGGGGACGCATGCTTTTAAGGCTTTAGTTAAAACAGGACGCCAGTGCATTGTCATCAGAGAGGTTGAACATAACATAGACTTGATTAAGTCTCCATTCACAGTCGACCCTAATTTCATGGATAGAATCATCACTCATGGGACGAGTGGAGATATGCCAAGTAGATTATAGACAGAAGAAACCCAAGATGCCCTTCCCTAAAGGGACATAAGTGACCCCTCTGAAGCAAGGTATGAACTCCACAATGAACTTGGCTTTCCCGTCTTCTAATCCCTGACCATGTCTTTGATGTCAACTCCCATGTCAGGAGATTGATTCTCAGCAAGCGCTTGTTTGTTTTAATCAAAATGGCCACTCTTGCCCATCAGTCCTGCTCATTCACATTGAAGCTGTACCTCGGTGTGTCATGCAGATGTCCCATGTGACACATATTTGTGTTCAAAGTCTTCATCCTTGCCTAAGCATCTGACCCCTTTCCCTCATAAAGTTTTCCAACCTAGAATTTCTTTCACTACCTAAATATGCCTCTAAATTTCTAAATCTGTTCCTAAACCTGAACACCCACCAATATCCCTTATAGAGATTATTTAGCAATATTATTTTATTAATGTGTGGTGTATACGTTTATTAATGTGTATTGTAAAAGTTCCTCAAAGACAGAACACTATCTGTTGTAGTGGAAGTTTTATTTTCTTTAAAAACTCTTTTATGATATGTAAATATGTTTTTGTTTTAATCCCAAATGTGGGATGTGGGGCTGCCTTAGTTTGTTAACTACCATTGTCTATGTATGTGTGGACTCAGAGAGGGGTATGATCCTTGCCAGCCATACATTTAATTCTGAAGACTCTGAGAGACTATAAATACCAGGGCCCTGAGTGAAAAGGGAGTCTAAGGAGGAAGAAGGCGGCGACTGCTTCATCCTGCTGCTGTGTTTGCTATTTGCTGGTTTGCTGGTTAGCTGGACTGCTGGATATACTGATTACAAAGATTGAAATGGCCCCAAGAAACTGAGTCTAAAGATCTCTATGTCCCCTTTCCCTTCTAATCTTCTTTCTTAGCTAGTGTTGGGTGGGTGGGTGGGTGGGAGTTGGTAGCAAGGTAGAAGTATAAGAAATCCCGATAAAATGGAAGTAGATTAATAAAAAAGTATGCCAACAATCTGCCACTGATTTCTTCCACACAAGCACAATCTGAATTTTCGTAGTGTCCAGTGGTTGTTTGTTGAGTGAATAAAAAGAATGGTAAGTGCCCAAAAATCAGCCTCGTGGCTTTTTATCGATGCTTACAAATCCTCTTTTCTCCCAGAGTTGCATGGATTCCTCTAGATGGTTATCAGGCATTGCTGCTTCACTTAAACAACATTGTCCCCCTGTAAGATTTAAGGCTGGTAATTTCCAACACATACGCTGAGCTTCCAGAAGGCAGAGCTGTGCAGGTCACCTTTTGACAGTTCCCATCTCCAGCTGAGCTCTGCCTGCCTTTGCTCACAGCTGCTAGCTCTGTAAAAAAGCTCTGCATTTGAGTGACTTTAAAACACCCAAACTGTTATATTTTGGGTTGTGAACCTAGCCTTTAACAGCTGAGAAAAGACAACCATGCTACCGTCCACAGACCCAGAAAGGCTGAGTAACAAGGAGGACTTAAAGGGGGCACACAAGGATCTTCCCAGGAAAGGGAAATAGAATAGATTTTGCAGGAGAACTTGGGGCAGTTGGAGATGGGAACAGGAGGGATCAGGTTGGGTGGAGGGAAGGAGAAAATGCTGGGAGAAACTGCTAGAATAGGGGTGAATTTTACGGGTGAGATGGAAATCTAGTACAATGGAAACTCTGGAATCTATGAGAGTAACTTTAGCGAAGATGCACAGGACCTGAACCAGCCTTCTGTAATCAGACACGGCCTCAAGTAGAGAGATAGGGACACCAACCTAACCACCTTTGACCTGCAGTTGGTCCTGCCTGCAGAGTGCTGGGATCAGAGCCTAGGGGAATCATTATTAAAGAGAGCAGGGAGACTTCATCCAGCAACTTGTGGGAGCAGATACAGAGTCCCACAAACATTATGAGGAGCTCAGAGAGTCCTGTGAAGATGGGGGAGGAAGGACCAGAGGAACCGGGGGGTGGGGGTCAGGGACACACCACAAGAATAGAGCCCACAGAAAAACTCTGTGTCTCATGGGAATTTGCAGAGATCAGGGAGCATGTACCAGTCTAACCTAGGTCCTTTGCATATATGTTGTGGCTGAGTAGCTTGGTGTTCTTATAGGAATCCTAACAGTCAGAGAAAGGGCTGTCCCTTACTCTTTTACCTCCTTATGAGACCTTTTTCTTCCTACTTGGTTGCTTTGACCATCCTTGATGTGAAGCTATATGCCTGGTTTTATTGTAGTTTGTTATGCCATGTTTAGTTGGTGTCCCTGGGAGGCCTGCTCTTTTATGGGATGAAGCAGAGGGGAGCAGACCTAAGGGAGAGGGAAGGCTGAGGGTGGGAGGCTGGGGTGAGGGAAGGGAGGTGAAACTGCAGTCATATGAGATAGTAATAATAATAATAACAACAACAACAACAACACCCTCTTTGGGAGATGCCATATGAGATTGGATAGAGTGTCCTTTCTTTCTTACTTCCACTCTGATTGATGTCACTCAAGAAGAGATTCCTGGAAGCATTTTGCACATTTTCTTTCTCCTTCCCATTTTCTGCAGATTTTAGAGATTTGTCCACAGAGAGCTTGGTCAAGGAACACCTCTGAGAAGTGCTACTCCTTTCCCACAGTCACCCCTCTTTGTTAACTGTGTTGTCCTTGGGACTTCCTGATCATGCCTTGCTACTTCTGGGGCGAGTGTGTATTCTCAGGGGGTCTGCATGCTTCCCACCCTACCACCTCTCTCGATATATTGGAGGCAAACTGAGAAAGCCTCTGTGACCCTTGTTTCACTTGAATTAGCCATTTGAGGAAAATGCAGACTAGAACAGGACTCCTAAACTTGTGAGGACCTGGCTAGCAGCATCAACACGGACATTTTCAGGCCCCACTCAGAACTTCTGGACCAGAAACTGGAATGCGGATGGATGGGGCTCAACTTCACAGCCATCTAGTTTGAGCAGGTCTGTATGCCTGGTGGGTCTCAACTATACTACAGTGCAGGACAACTTGCAACACTGCCTCAGCCAGTGGTCAAGCCTCAGCCTTTCTACTTAGTTTCTGAAGCTTGGCCCAGTTATCCAGTCTTTCTAAATTGCCTCTCCTCTCATGTGAAATGATGATGGCAAAGCTTCGATTCAATTAATCCAGCACCCAGTACTGCGGTTAGACCGTGCCAATTGCACTTGATCTCCTGGGCCACTAAACCCCACCACGTGTCTGTGCCATAGCTGCTGGTAACACAGCTGATGTCCTTGTCCCTGTCCGTCAGAGGAGCAAGGCAAGCAGAGAAACCATTGTTCCCCAGTAAGGAACAGGGCTGCCCTTTTCTTCTTCTAGGCTCTAATCATAGCACCAAAGAGCACAGTAACTTTTTGCCTGGGTAAAGGATTAGAAGAATGAGTAATTATTTTTCATAAAAGTACAGGAAAGTTGATATTAAAGGCCTTGAAAGGAACCTATCTCAGCACGTTGTACTTTTATATATGAAAGTGATAGACAGGTCCAGCGCTAGAAAGAGCAATGATCCACGAGGCTTAGACTTTGATTAGAGGAAGGGCTCCTGGAATCTAGTTAGGCAACCATCCTTTTTTTTCTTTCAATTTCACTCTTAAAAGTTGTCCACATTAGGCCAGCCCTGTTCACCAACTCTCAAGTACAAAGAGCTGGGTGATAGTACCTCAAGACAGCCCATCTTCTTCAGTTACTTTGAAGGAAACTTTGGTGATCAAAGCAGAGCTCTGAGCAGGTGGATTTTAATTCATACTTAACAAAAGCCAAATGCCAGGCCATTAAAAAATTCTATCAGTGTGAAGATAGGGGATGCTAAGCATAGCTGTATGTGTGAGAAAAGACCCGAATGGTTTGGGAGGAAAAAAAAAAAGTGAATTGAACATGAAAACACTAATGTTTTGCAAAAGTGGAACAAGAAATGAGCAAAGAATATAAAGCGCTGGAGATAATGGTTGCCATGGCAATTGTTTGTCCACAGCTTAAACTGTAGAAACTCGGGTGAGCGTAATTGACAAAGCCTTTAGTGGGAGTTACCCCATGATGATCTGGCTGCTACCAGCTTCATTAGTGTGCTGCAGTAGCCCTTCCTGGTATCATGGGAGCCCCACCACAGTTGTAGTGTGCTAAATAAGGGTAAGGGAGATATGGTGACACCCACCAGGAACAGCAGGCAGTTTCTAAAATCCTTACTGTTTGCTGTGGGGTTTGATGAAGAATGCCCCCCACAGTCTTGGGCATTTAAACACTTGGTCCTCAGCTGGTAGTGCTGTTTGGAGATGTTTGGGTTCTGCAGCCTTGCTGGAGGAAGTATGTCACTGGAGGTGGGGTTTCAGAGTAAACACCTTGAATTACTTCCAGGTCACTCTCTCTCTTCTTTGTGCTTAAGTTTGAGGATGCAAACTCTTGGCTTTCTGCTCCCTCAGCAATGCCTGTTGCTATATCCTCTTGCCACAGTGGATGCATCCTCCTGGAACCATAAACCCTTACAACCATTTCTTTCTCTACATTGTTTTGATTATGGTACTTTATCTCAGGTCCAGAAATGTGGTTAAAACATTTGCTAAACAGTCCAAACTTTCCAATGAAGAGTAGTGGGATTTGGCACAATACAGAAATGCCCCACTCCACCATAATGGATGGTTTTCTTCCACTAAAAGCACATGATAGTGTGATTTTTTTTTTAAAGCTAGGGTTGCAAAATACTGGATTGGAATTGACAGCACCCCAGCAGCTCGGCAGCTCAGTCTTCTTCCCCACGTGTGGCTGTCGATTGCTGTTTTTTTTCTCCTTAATTACCCATCTGCTAGAGAGGAAAGTAATGCCACATCATTTAGAAGAAACGCACCTGTTTTTCGAAAGGCAAGAATAACCTAGTTTGCAAGGATCCTTGGCTCTCCAACTTGCCTCTACAGACTCAGTATTACTGTTGTTTTTCTTGTGATAAAATGACTCCGACTCTAGACTTTCCAAATCTGTCTTTTCAACCTTCATATATCATTCTTTGCCTGAGCTTTATAGCAGCATGGGAGGTATGGGACAGGGAATCCAAAGAAAAACACAGGAATTGTAGGGGTAGAGAGAGCTTTTTAGAGAAGACAGGAAAGTAAAGATGTCCACCATCCTAAATTCTTACAAGCATCTTTTAAGAGCTTTTCATCTTACCTAGTGGGTTGGCAATTGGGATCGACATTTGCATTTCAAGGTTAGACAAAGGCTATTACTGATGGCCAGTAACTGGGAGAACTTAATGAGAAGTTATAGGGGCTGGATTCATAACTTGTTTTCTGTGGTAGTCAGGCAGCAGAAGGCCCTGAATACAAAGTGTACTGCTTGTTAGGTACAGCTTCTAATTAGCTGGGACAAAAAAAAAAAAAAAAAAAAAAGCAAACTTCTGCTAATGATATTTTCATGCCAGGAGAGTTTGAGAAGTTCCATAGCCAGTTGGATTAAAAAAAATAGCCAAAAGTTATGCACACCAGTAGAATAGTTAATAGTTAACAGGGTCCAAACCCAAGAGCTGTATGTTTTCACATGCTTAGATTCTCAGCACAAAACTATGAGATGGTTCATGTATTTTCTACTGCTGCCCCACAAATTATCACAAGCTTTGGCTTGAGGCAACACCCATTTAGTCTCAGTGTTCTGTAAGTTTGAAGCCATGAATCACGGGTCTGTCTGGATTAAAATCTAAATGGTTGGGGTTTGTCTTAACTGGGTAGTATGGGAATAAGGTGTGATTCTATGGTTTCAGGATGCTTACTGAATCCAGCACTTTGTGGTTGCAGGACTGGATCCCATTTCTCGTCCTGCCTCTTATTGAGGATGCTTTAATTGCAGAAAGCATCTTGGCACTTTCACGTCCCATAACCCATCACTGAGCTCTTGGCAGTCAATCACCTATTTACTTCTGCTCAGAATCTCTCTTCAGCTACAGGACTTTTGGATTTTAAACACCACATTACTTAGGACAATCTTACCTTCTCACGCAGAATCTTGCTACTAGTTTGGCATGAAGCTCACTATGTATCCATGCTGGCTTCCACTCATGAGTGATCATTCTGCCTCTGCCTCTGGCTCTGCCTCCCTATTAGTGCAGGCAAAATGGCCATGCTCCCCATCCCTGACACACACACTTTAACATCATTATTTTAATGTGATCAGTGAATAAAGTGTATTATTTCTTTGAAGCCCATTTTGATACGTGGAATAACACATTTGCAGTTTCCAAGAATTAGAATGTAGACTTCTATGGAAGGCTATTATTTTCCTCACAAAAGGTAGGTAATCTCTTCTTTTAGTTTTTCTCCATTTTGTAGAAGGCCTTATGAGTAGCTTATTAGCCTATTAGACATAGCACGACTAAGCAATGGTCAAGCCTAGATTTAAAAGATGTTTGATTTCAGAAACCAACTTTTCAAGTACTCTGCCATACCATATATCAGTATGTGTAACTGATAATATCGATCAATTTGCCTTTCATGCCACTCAGGTATGTTTTTTTTGTTATTTATTTATTTATTTATTTTAGTGTGCAGTTCAGACTGTGGTATGCTGGAAATGATATTGTTTGTTAAGAGTATTTATTGAAGAGCTAACACCATGTCAGGCTCTAGAGATGTCTAGAAAATGAAAGAAAAAAAATTCTTACTCAAAATACAGCTCCCACTAATACTCCCAATGGGAAAAAAATCAGTGTGTCTTGGAAGGACCCTTCTGTGTTTCAACTAAAAAACTCAGTCAAGTCCTGTGGAGGTCAGTGGTAGAAAGTAAGAGGCAGCCAATGTTACAGGATGGAACTGTAGCTGTTTGTCACACATAAAGTGTAGAAGCAAGACTTTGAGAAAGAGAAGGACACTGTATTAGAAAAGCTGGTTAGATAATAAAATGGAGGACTCTGCACAAAGCTTATCATGAAAGGAAGCAGAATTAGGAGTGATTTAGATAGGTAGCTGACGGATACTTCCTGCCAGTGTGCACTTTCTCACAATGGGTAGACCAGATGGATATATCCAGTAGACTTGCCCACTTTGGGACATGCTTTTCCATTCTGCATATTATGAGAAGAACGGTCACTATTTTTTTTTGGACTATTCTTGTAACTATTTAGACCACTTTTTACAGTTTGTAACACATTCCATCATAGAGAAGCTAGAGTGGATAACAACATGAAAGTCATTTAATTAGTTGTCAAACCCATGGTAATGATGAAACATATCTCTATCATTTGTCTTCTGTAGTAATATCAAGACCAGGATAGAAAAACGCCTTTATAAGTCTCCTGTAAAACATACATTTGAATAATTATTTGGTAATTACAGGCTTTAGGGAAGTTCTTGCTGCGACTTATCATATTCCTGCCTCAGTCTACTGAGTGCTGGGCTTATAAGTGTGAAGTAAAAAGCATGGCTTGATTTTTAATCATCAGCAAATAAATTAATACATCTAATCTGAGGAATGCTAAGACCCATTTAGTTTGATTATTATGAAGATTAAGTGATACAACTGCAACATAATGTGTAGTAGTACATTGTAAGAGACTGAAAATGTTGGCTGTTAACCTGGGCCTTGGTAAGAAGGTAAACTCATTCACCTAGCCACTTTACTCCTGACAAAGTTGTCATGGGGCTTTTTTTTTTTTAATAAAAGAACATTTGAAAAATTAAAATACTCAGGTGTGGTGGCCATGTCTTTAATCACATCACTCTGGAGTCAGAGCCAGAGTCAGGCAGATCTGTGTCTACATAGTAAGGTTTCAGGATAGTCGGGACTAAATAGTGAGACCTTGTCTCATTAAAAGAAAGATTAGTAGGTTTATAGTAAGAGTCTAAAATCTGTACATCTAAAGAAACTAATCAAGAGGGAGGACTCTTGCTAAAATGCTCAATCCCTATCCAGAAAAGCAAAGAGGATGGACATCAGAAGAAGGAGAAAAGAGGGAACAAGTCAGGAGCCTGACACAGAGGATCTCTGAAAGGCTCTGCCCTGCAGACTATCAATGCAGATGCTGAGACTTATGGGCAATCTTTGAGCACAGTGCAGGGAATCTTAGGAAAGAAGTGGAAAACAGTAAGATCTGGAGAGGACAGGAACTCCACAAGGAGAGCAACAGAACCAAAAATTCTGAGCACAGGGTTCTTTCCTGAGACTGATACTCCAACCAAGGACTATGCATGGAGATAACCTAAGACCCCTGCACAGATGTAGCCCATGGCAGTTCAGTATCCAAGTGGGTTCCATTGTAATAGGAACAGGGACTGTCTCTGACATTAACTGACTGGCCTGCTCTTTAATTATCTCCCCTTGAGGGGGAAGCAACATTACCAGGCCACAGAAGAAGACAATGCAGCAACTCCTGATGAAACCTAATTGACTAGGATCAGAAGAAAGGAAAAGACCTCCTTTGGACCCGGGGAGGGGCATGCATGCAGAGGGTTTAGGAAGGGAGGGACTGGGACAGGAGGAGGGAGGGAACCATGGGGGGATACAAAGTGGAATAAAATGTAATTAATAAAAATTTAAAAAAATTAAAATTAAAATTAAAAAAATATACAAAATAGTGTCCCAGTCAGAGGTATAAGGCATTTCAACTTCAAAATGGAAATGATTTTTAAGTAATAAAACTGTATCACTATGTGAAAATCTCAAATAAAAACGAAAATGTGAAAAATTAACAAAAACTCTCAGCATATTTGATTTAAGAAATGACCATTAAGCATTGTCGGGTAAATTGATTAATAGAAACCAGAATATTACCAAATTTAAGAAACAACAGCTTAGAATTCCTGGATAACAGAATTGTCAAAATTTGGATCAAAAGTTCAAGATTTCTAGTTACCCATGCTGGCTTGTGAAACCATTAAGGAGGGCGCAATGAACCACATTTGCACCAACAAATGTACAGTACTTAAGAGAAAAACATACCAAGGAAGGAAAGATGGATCTGTAAACTGAACTGAGTCACAACTTTCTCAGAAACTGCACCTGAAATAAGCATTTAGCCTAGGAGTGCAAACGGTGATTGGATTAGAAGAGGTTGGTCCCACCCAGTAGGTTAGCTTCAGGGAGCTATCCTCAGCTTTGCTAGGGTTTTATGTCTACACAGTGGTTAGTATAAATCATGTACTCTCATTCCTAGCAGGCTGTGAGGTATATGTTTACATGATAATGTAAGAAATTCAAACAACAGCATAAGTGTTCAAGATTCTTTGAGGCCAGACTCATGTTGCCATGCTGCTCCCACATGTTCTGCTGTCTAATGGAAAGATCTCCATTAGTCACAATACTTAGAGGATAGGGGGCAGAAAAGTAAGGAGAATTGGAGGCATTTCCACGAGAAAACAATGAAGATACAACTAAAATGTTTTAGGTTATGATTGTTGGCTTGTTGAGGTGGCATGACTCATCCTTCTTTCTAGAGGGAAGTTTGCTTTTAGTCCTTGGAAGATGTCCCACAGGTAAATACAAACACTTCCTAATTACCACACATGCTGAAAGGTGCCTTGGAGAAAAGTATGTCCTAAAGGGTGTGGAGCATCAAGGTGGAGAGGAGCATCAGAAAGCTTGAGGTTGCAGAACATGCCCAAGGTAGAACTCAGCCTCAGTGATGGGGCCACTGAGGGAGCGGGCAGCCGCAAGAGGCTGTGCCTCACATGTGGGCTCTGGCCACAGGCCCACCATCCCAAGTTATCTGAGGTAGGATATGAAGCTTGTTGTTTTAGAAGTGTGATTCTGGCCACAACCAATGGGGCATGTCTATAAGTCTATCTAAGAAATCCACCACAACATCCAATATATACCTTTAAGGAAAATCAGCATTAGTTAAAACAAAATTTAAAGCAGTTGACAATGCAGTGAGGGATGTTAATAGTGATGATATTGATAGAAGCTGGACTCCTTTCTCCTTTCCTTCCTCTGCCCTTTTTCCCTCCCTCTCTCATGTATTACGTTATCCCTTTCTTTAACATATTAGCAATGAGAATTTAAGATAATTGCAAAGCACAGAGATAAACCATGACTAAGTAAACTGAAGTGAGGTCAATGAGAAGATAGGTTTTAAAATTTTTAAGTAGAGGAATAATGGGACAAAATGCATTTTTAATTAAATTTTTATTTATTTATTTATTTATTGAGAATTTCTTTTTTTTAATTTTATTTTTCTTTTTAGTTACATTTTGTTAACTCTGTGTCCCCACTGTATTCCGTTCCCTCATTCCCTCCCCAACCACACAATCACTCCCTGGTTTCCTCCCTGCCCCTTTCCAAGTCCACTGATAGGGAAGGACCTCCTCCCCTTTCATTTGACCCTGTTTTATCAGGTATCTTCAGGGCTGGCTGTAGAGTCCTCCTCTGTGACCTAACAGGACTGCTCCTGCCCGGGGGGAGGGGGGAGTCAAGGAGCCTGACCTTGAGATTGTGTTAGAAATAGTCCTTGTTCCCCTTACTTTGGAAAACTACTTGGTTACTGAGCTACCATGGGCCACATCTGAGCAGAAGTTCTAGGTTATATCCATAGATGGTCCTTGGTTGAGTTTCAGTCTCAGAAAAGATCCTGTGCCCGGATATATTTGGTCCTTGTAGAGCTCCTATCCTTTCCATATTATACTAACTCCCTTTTTTTCATATGATTCCCTGCACTCTGCCCAGGGTTTGGTTATGAGTCTTAGTGTCTGCTTTGAAACACTGCTAGGTAGAGTCTTTCAGATGCCTTTTGCGGTAGATTCCTGTCATACCTTCAATGCACATCCCATTTGTCTTTCTAAATGAGGATTGATCATCTTCGCCCGTGTCCACTTTCTTGATTATCTTCTTTAGGTGTGTAGATTTCATTATGTTTATCATATCTTGTAGGTCTATATAAGCGAGTATATACCATATTTGTCTTTCTCCTTCTGGGATACTTCACTCAGAATGATCTTTTCTAGATCCCACCACTTGCCTGCAAATTTCATGATTTCCTCCTTTTTGATTTCTGAGTAGCATTCCATTGTGTAAAAATATCACAATTTCTGTATCCATTCCTTCGTTGATGGACATCTGGGTTGTTTCCAAGTTCTGGCTATTACAAATAAAGCTGCTACAAACATGGTTGAACAAATGTCCTTGTTGTGTACTTGAGCAAATTTTGGGTATATAACTAGCAGTGGTATAGCTGGGTCTTGAGGTAGCACTACTCCTAATTGTCTGAAAAAGCGCCAGATTGACTTCCAAAGTGGTTGTACCAGTTTACATTCCCACCAGCAATGGAGGAGGGTTCCCCTTTCTCCACAACCTCTCCAGCATGTGTTATCACATGAGTTTTTCATCTTGGCCATTCTGATGGGTGTAAGGTGAAATCTCAGGGTCGTTTTGATTTGCATTTCCCTAATGGCTAATGAGGTTGAACATTTCTTTAAGTGTTTCTCTGCCATTCGATGTTCCTCTTTTGAGAATTCTCTGTTTAGCTCCGTTCCCCATTTTTTAATGGGATTACTTGGTTTGTTGCTTTTCAGCTTCTTTAGTTCTTTATATATACTGGATATGAGTCCTCTGTCAGATAACGGGTTGGTGAAGATTCTTTCCCAATCTGTAGGCTTTTGTTTTGTTTTGATGACAGTGTCTTTTGCTTTACAGAAGCTTTTCAGTTTCATGAGGTCCCATTTATTGATTGTTGCTCTTAGAGCCTGTGCTGTTGGTGTTCTGTTCAGGAAGTTGTCTCCTGTACAAATGAGTTCTAGGCTGTTCCCCACTTTTTTTCCAACTGATTTAGAGTATCTGGTTTTATGTTGAGGTCTTTGATCCACTTGGACTTTAGTTTTGTGCAGGGTGATAAATATGGATCTATTTTCATTTTTCTCCATGTAGACATCCAGTTGGTCCAGCACCATTTGTTGAAGATGCTGTCTTTTTTCCATTGAATGGATTTGGCTTCTTTGTCAAATATCGAGTATTCATAGGTGTGTGGGTTTATTTCTGGGTCTTCTATGCGGTTCCATTGATCCTCCCTTCTGTTTCTATGCCAATACCATGAAGTTTTTATTACTGTTGCCCTGTAGTACAGCTTGAGATCGGGGATGGAGATACCTCCAGATGATCTGTTGTTGTACAGGATCGTTTTGGAGATTCTGGGTTTTTTGTTTCTCCATATGAAGCTAAGAATCTTTTTTTCAAGGTCTGTAAAGAATTGAGTTGGTATTTTGATGGGAATTGCATTGAATCTGTAGATTGCTTTTTGCAGTATGGCCATTTTCACAATGTTAATCCTACCAATCCATGAACACAGGAGATCTTTCCATCTTCTGATATCTTCTTCGATTTCTTTCTTCAGAGACTTGAAGTTTTTCTCAAACAGGTCTTTCACTTGCTTGGTTAGAGTCACACCAAGGTACTTTATGTTATTAGTGGCTATTGTGAAGGGTGTTGTTTCCCTAATTTCTTTCTCGGCCCTTTTGTCTTTGGTATACAGGAGGGCTTCTGATTTTTTTGAGTTGATTTTGTATCCTGCCACTTTCCTGAAGGTGTTTATCAGCTGAAGGAATTCTATGGTTGAATTTTTGGGGTCGCTCATGTATACTATCATATCATCTGCAAATAGTGACACTTTGACCTCTTCCTTTCCGATTTGTATCCCCTTGATCTCCTTTAGTTGTCTTATTGCTCTGGCTAGGACTTCAAGTACTATGTTGAAGAGATATGGAGAGAGTGGGCAGCCTTGTCTTGTCCCTGATTTCAGTGGGATTGATTTAAATTTCTCTCCATTGAGTTTGATGTTAGCTATAGGCTTGCTGTATATTCCCTTTACTATCTTTAGGTATGTGCCTTGTATCCCTGATCTCTCCAAGACTTTAAACATGAATGGGTGTTGGACTTTGTCAAATGCTTTTTCAGCATCTAAGGAGATGATCATGTGGTTTTTCTCCTTCAGTTTGTTTATGTGGTGGATTACATTGATGGATTTCCGTATGTTGAACCACCCTTGCATGCCTGGCATGAAGCCTACTTGGTCATGGTGGATGATATCTTTGATGTGTTCTTGGATTCGGTTTGAAAGTATTTTATTGAGTATTTTTGCATCAATGTTCATAAGAGAGATAGGTCTGAAGTTCTCTTTTTTTGTTGGATCTTTGTGTGGTTTAGGTATCAAGGTGACTATGGCTTCATAGAATGAGTTTGGTAGTGTTCCTTCTGATTCTATTTTGTGGAACAGTTTGAGGAGAATTGGTGTTAGCACTTCTTTGAAGGTCTTGTAGAATTCTGCGCTGAAGCCATCTGGCCCAGGGCTTTTTTTAGAGGGGAGACTATTAATGACTGCTTCAATTTCCGTGGGAGATATAGGGTTATTCAGTCTTTCTACCTGATCTTGACTTAATTTTGGTAGATGGAATCTGTCAAGAAAATTATCCATTTCATTTAGATTTTCAAATTTTGTGGCATATATGCTTTTGTAATATGACCTAATAATTGTTTGGATTTCCTCAGTGTCTGTAGTTATGTCCCCATTTTTATTTCTGATTTTGCTGATTTGGATAGTTTCTCTCTGCTTTTTAGTTAGTTTGGCTAAGGGTTTGTCTATATTGTTGATTTTCTCAAAGAACCAGCTTTTTGTTTCATTGATTCTTTGGATAGTTTTATTTGTTTCTAATTGATCGATTTCAGCCCTTAGTTTGATTATTTCCAGCCGTCGCTCCTCTTGGGTGTATCTGCTTCTTTTTTTTCTAGGTTTTTCAGTTGGGCCATTAAGTTGTTTGTATGTGATGCTACGAATTTCTTCTTGCAGGCACGTAGTGCTATAAATTTTCCTCTGAGCACTGCTTTCAATGTGTCCCATAAATTTGGGTATGTTGTGCCTTCATTTTCATTGAATTCTAGGAAGTCTTTAATTTCTTTCTTTATTTCTTCCTTAACCAAGTTGTCATTGAGTAGTAAGTTGTTCAGTTTCCATGTGCATGTCGGCTTTTTGTTGTTTCTGTTGTTGTTGATGTCCAACTTTAGTCCATGGTGGTCAGATAGTATACAAGGGATTATTTCAATACTTTTGTATCTGTTGAGGCTTGCTTTGTGACCCACTATATGGTCTATTTTGGAGAAGGTTCCATGCGGTGCTGAAAAGAAGGCGTACTCTTTTGAGTTTGGATGAAAAGATCTGTAGACGTCTATTAGGTCCATTTGATTTAGGGATTCTGTAAGTGCTTTTATTTCCCTATTTGGTGTCTGTCTAGTTGATCTGTCCCTTGGTGAGAGTGGAGTGTTGAAGTCTCCCACTATTAAGGTATTAGGATCAATGTATGATTTAAGCTTTAATAATGTTTCATAAAGCTTGTATTTGGGGCATAGATATTCAAGATTGTGATGTCCTCTTGGTGGATTTTTCCTTTGATGAGAATATATTGGCCCTCCTTATCTTTTTTTATTAACTTGGGTTGAAAGTGTATTTTATTAGATATTAGGATGGCTACTCCAGCTTGTTTTCTGGAACCATTTGCTTGAAAAACAGTTTTCCAGCCCTTTACTCTGAGGTAGTGTTTATCTTTGTTGCATAAGTGTGTTTCTTGGATGCAACAGAATGTTGGATCCTGTTTCCGTAACCATTCTGTTAGCCTGTGTCTTTTTTTTTTTTTTGGTGAGTTGAGTCCATTGATGTTGATAGATAATAGTGACCAATGCATGTTAGTTCCTTTTGTAATGGAGTCGGTGATCTTACCCTGTTTCATTGCTTGTTTTCTTTTCATTTTTGTTGGGATATTATCTGTATGCCCTGTTTTCTTGAGTGAATTTGTTTTCGATGAATTGGAGTTTTCCTTCTAGTATCTTCTGTAGGGTTGGTTTGCTGTTTAGATATTGTGTAAATTTAGTTTTGTCATGGAATATTTTGTTTTCTCCATCTATGTTGATTGAAAGCTTTGCAGGGTATATTAGTCTGGGTTGACATTTGTGATCTCTTAGAGTCCTCATGATACTTGCCCAGGCCCTTCTGGCTTTCATAGTTTCTGATGAGAAGTCCGGTATGATTCTGATAGGTCTACCTTCATATTTTACTTGGCCTTTTTCCCTTGCTGCTTTTAATATCTTTTCTTTGTTCTGTAGATTTAGTGTTTTGACTATGATGTGACGTGATGTGTTTCTTTTCTGGTCTAGTCTATTTGGGGTTCTGTAGGCCTCTTGTATATTTATGGACATCTCTTTCTTTAAGTTGGGAAAATTTTCTTCTACGATTTTCTTGAAAATATTTTCTGGACCTTGGAGCCTGGAGTCTTCTTTTTCATCAAATCCTATTTTTTTTTAAATCTTTTATTTATTTTTTATTAATTACACTTTATTCATTTTGTATCCTCCCATAAGCCCCTCCCTCCTCCCCTGCCAATCCCACCCTCCCTCCCCTTTCTGCATGCATGCCACTCCCCAAGTCCACTGATAGGGGAGGTCCTCCTCTCCTTCTTTCTGATCTTAGTCTATCAGTTCTCATCAAAAGTGGCTGCATTGTCCTCTACTGTGGCCTGGTAAGGCTGCTCCCCCCCCAGGGGGAAGTGATCAAAGAGCAGGCCAATCAGATTATGTCAGAGGCAGTCCCTCTTCCCATTACTATGTAACCCACTTGGACATTGAACTGCCATGGGCTACACCTGTGCAGGGGTTCCAGGTCATCTCCACAAATAGTCCTTGGTTGGAGTAGGAGTCTCTGGGAAGTTCCCTGTGTTCAAATTATCTTGTTCTGTTGCTCTGCTTGTGGAGTTCCCGTTCCCTCTAGCTCTTACTATTTCCCACTTCTTACATAAAATTCCATTCACTCTGCCCATCAGTTGGCCATCAGGCTCAGCATCTGCTTTGACAGTCTATACTGCAGAAGCTTTCAGAGGCCCTCTGTGGCAGGTTTCAAGGTTGTTTCCTGTTTTCTTCTGGCTTTCAGAGGCCCTCTGTAGCGGGTTCCGAGGTTGTTTCCTATTTTCGTTTTCTTCTGATGTACATCCTCTTTGCCTTTCAGGATGGGGATTGAACATTTTAGTTAGGGTCCTCTCTTTTGCTTAGTTTGTTTAGATGTACAGCTTTTAGTGGGTTTATTCTATATTGTATGTTTATATGAGTGAGTATATACCGTGAGTGTCTTTTTGCTTCTGGGTCAACTCACTCAGGATGATCCTTTCCAGGTCCCACCATTTACCTGCAAATTTCATGATTTCCTTATTTTTCATTGCTGAGTAATACTCCATTGTATAGATGTACCACAGTTTCTGCATCCATTCTTCAGTTGAGGGGCATCTGGGTTGTTTCCAGCTTCTGGCTATTACAAATAAAGCTGCTACAAACATGGTTGAACAAATGTCCTTGTTGTGTACTTGCGCCTCTTTTGGGTATATGCCTAGGAGTGGTATGGCTGGATCTTGAGGAAGCGCTATTCCTAGTTGTCTGAGAAAGCGCCAGATTGATTTCCAGAGTGGTTGTACCAGTTTACATTCCCACCAGCAGTGGAGAAGCGTTCCCCTTTCTCCACAACCTCTCCAGCATGTGTTGTCCCTTGAGATTTTCATCTTGGCCATTCTGATGGGTGTAAGGTGAAATCTCAGGGTTGTTTTGATTTGCATTTCCCTAATGGCTAATGAGGTTGAGCATTTCTTTAAGTGCTTCTCTGCCATTCGATATTCCTCTGCAGAGAATTCTCTCTTTAGCTCTGTTCCCCATTTTTTAAGTGGATTACTTGGTTTGTTGCTTTTCAGCTTGTTTAGTTCTTTATATATATTGGATATGAGTCCTCTGTCAGATAGAGGGTTGGTGATGATTCTTTCCCAATCTGTAGGCAGTCGCTTTGTTTTGATGACGGTGTCCTTTGCTTTACAGAAGCTTTTCAATTTCATGAGGTCCCATTTATTGATTGTTGCTCTTAGAGCCTGTGCTGTTGGTGTTCT
>NW_026596234.1:7098317-7099573 GCF_907164565.1 Psammomys obesus | reverse complement strand
TCCCATTTATTGATTGTTGCTCTTAGAGCCTGTGCTGTTGGTGTTCTGTTCAGGAAGTTTTCTCCTGTACCAATGAGTTCTAGGGTATTCCCCACTTTTTTTTCTAGCCGATTTAATGTGTCTGGTTTTATGTTGAGGTCTTTGATCCACTTGGACTTCAGTTTTGTGCAGGGTGATAAGTATGGATCTATTTTCATTTTTCTACATGTAGACATCCAGTTGGACCAGCACCATTTGTTGAAGATGCTATCTTTTTCCATTGTATGGTTTTGGCATCTTTGTCAAAAATCAGGTGTCCGTAAGTGTGTGGGTTTATTTCTGGGTCTTCTGTTCGATTCCATTGATCCACCATTCTGTTTCTATGCCAGTACCATGCAGTTTTTATAACTGTTGCTCTATAGTACAGCTTGAGATCAGGGATGGAGATACCTCCAGAAGATCTTTTATTGTAGAGGATTGTTTTAGCAATTCTCGGTTTCTTGTTATTCCATACAAAGTTGAGAATTTTTCTTTCCAGGTCTGTAAAGAATTGTGTTGGCAATTTGATGGGAATTGCATTAAATCTGTAGATTGCTTTTGGTAAGATGGCCATTTTTACTATGTTAATCCTGCCAAGCCATGAGCATGGGAGATCTTTCCATCTTCTCATATCTTCCTCTAATTCTTTCTTCAGAGACTTGAAATTTTTTTCATACAAGTCTTTGACTTCCTTGGTTAGGGTTACGCCAAGGTACTTTATGTCATTTGTGGCTATTGTGAATGGTGTTGTTTCTCTAATTTCTTTCTCAGCCCTTTTGTCTTTTGTATACAGGAGTGCTACTGATTTTTTTGAGTTAATTTTATATCCGGCCACTTTGCTGAAGGTGTTTATCAGCTGTAGGAGTTCCCTGGTAGAGTTTTTGGGGTCACTCATATATACTATCATATCATCTGCAAATAGTGATAATTTGACTTCTTCCTTTTCCATCTGTATCCCCTTGATCTACCTCAAATGTCTTATTGCTCTAGCAAGGACTTCCAGATTTATGTTGAAGAGATATGGAGAGAGTGGGCAGCCTTGTCTTGTCCCTGATTTTAGTGGGAATGCTTTAAGTTTCTCTCCGTTCAGTTTGATGTTGGCTATAGGCTTGCTGTATATCGCCTTTACTATGTTTAGATATGTGCTTTGTATCCCTGATCTCTCCAATACTTTAAATATGAATGGATGTAGGATTTTGTCAAATGCTTTTTCAGCATCTAGGGAGATTATCATGTGT
>NW_026596234.1:7044662-7093317 GCF_907164565.1 Psammomys obesus | reverse complement strand
TTCTCTAATTTCTTTCTCAGCTCTTTTGTCTTTTGTATACAGGAGTGCTACTGATTTTTTTGAGTTAATTTTATATCCGGCCACTTTGCTGAAGGTGTTTATCAGCTGTAGGAGTTCCCTGGTAGAGTTTTTGGGGTCACTCATATATACTATCATATCATCTGCAAATAGTGATAATTTGACTTCTTCCTTTCCCATCTGTATCCCCTTGATCTCCTTCGACTGTCTTATTGCTCTAGCAAGGACTTCCAGCACTATGTTGAAGAGATATGGAGACAGTGGGCAGCCTTGTCTTGTCCCTGATTTCAGTGGGATTGCTTTAAGTTTCTCTCCGTTCAGTTTGATGTTGGCTATAGGCTTGCTGTATATCGCCTTTACTATGTTTAGATATGTGCCTTGTATCCCTGCACTCTCCAGTACTTTAAACATGAATGGATGTTGGATTTTGTCAAATGCTTTTTCAGCATCTAGGGAGATTATCATGTGGTTTTTTTCTTTCAGTTTGTTAATATGGTGGATCACATTGATGGATTTCCGTATATTGAACCACCCCTGCATACCTGGGATGAAGCCTACTTGGTCATAGTGGATAATATCTTTGATGTGTTCTTGGATCCGGTTTGCAAGTATTTTGTTAAGTATTTTTGCATCAATGTTCATAAGGGAGATTGGCCTGAAATTCTCTTTCTTTGTTGAGTCTTTGTGAGGTTTAGGTACCAAGGTGATTGTGGCTTCATAGAATGAGTTTGGTAATGTTCCTTCTGTTTCTATTTTGTGGAATAGTTTGAAGAGAATTGGAGTTAGCTCTTCTTTGAAGGTCTGGTAGAATTCTGCACTGAAGCCATCTGGTCCTGGGCTTTTTTTGGATGGGAGACTTTTGATGACTGCTTCTATTTCTTTGGGGGATATAGGACTATTTAGTTGATTTACCTGGTCCTGATTCAGCTTTGGTGAGTCAAATCGATCAAGAAAATTGTCCATTTCATTTAGATTTTCAAATTTTGTGGCATATAGACTTTTGAAGTAAGTCCTAATGATTGTTTGGATTTCCTCAGTGTCTGTAGTTATGTCCCCCTTTTCATTTCTGATTTTGTTGATTTGGGTGGTGTCTCTCTGCCTTTTAGTTAGCTTGGCTAAGGGTTTGTCTATCTTGTTGATTTTCTCAAAGAACCAGCTCTTGGTTTCATTGATTCTTTGAATTGTTTTATTTGTTTCTAATTGATTGATTTCAGCCCTGAGTTTGATTATTTCCAGCCGTCTACTCCTTTTTGGTGTGTCTGCTTCTTCTTTTTCTAGGGTTTTTAAGTGGGCCATTAAGTTGCTTGAATGAGCTGTCTCGAATTTCTTCTTGAAGGCACTTAGTGCTATGAACTTTCCTCTTAGCACTGCTTTCATTGTGTCCCACAAGTTAGGGTATGTTGTGTCTTCATTTTCATTGAGTTCTAGAAAGGCTTTAATTTCTTTCTTTATTTCTTCCCTGACCCAGCTGTCATTTAGTAACAAGTTGTTCAGTTTCCATGAGTGTGTAGGCTTTTTGCTATTTCTGTTGTTGTTGAAGTCCAGCTTTATTCCATGGTGATCAGACAGGATACAAGGGATTATTTCAGTCTTCTTGTATCTGTTGAGGCTTGCTTTGTGACCAACTATATGGTCTATTTTGGAGAAGGTTCCATGAGGTGCTGAGAAGAAGGTAAATTCTTTTGTGTTTGGGTGTAAAGTTCTGTAGATGTCTGTGAGGTCCATTTGATTCATGACCTCTGTCAGAGATATTGTTTCTTTGTTTAATTTCTGTTTTGTTGACCTGTCCTTTGTCGAGAGTGGGGTGTTGAAGTCTCCCACTATTAATGTGTGGGGATCTATATGTGGTTTAAATTTTATCAATGTTTCTTTTACAAATGTGGGTGCTCTTGTATTTGGGGCATAGATGTTCAGGATTGTGATGTCTTCCTGGTGGAATTTTCCCTTGATGAGTATGAAGTGTCCTTCCTCATCTCTTTTTATTATTTTTGGTTGAAAGTCTATTTTATCGGATATTAGAATGGCTACTCCTGCTTGTTTCTTGGGTCCATTTGCTTGGAAAGTCATCTTCCAACCTTTTACTCTCAGGTAATGTCTATCTTTGTGTCTTAGGTGTGTTTCTTGTATGCAACAGATTGCTGGGTTTTGTTTACGTATCCATTCTGTTAATCTGTGTCTTTTTACTGGAGAGTTGAGTCCATTGATGTTGAGAGAGATTAATGACCAGTGGCTGTTAGATCCTTTGATTTTGATGTTGGCTGTGTTCATAAGTTTGTGTGCTTGGTTGCTTTTTGTTTTGCTGTAGTAAGGTTAATTATTTCCTGTGTTTTCTTGACAGAAGCTAATTTTCTTGGGTTGTATTTTCCCTTCCAGTGTCTTCTGTAATGCTGGATTTGTGTGTAGGTATTGTTGAAATTTGTTTTTGTCATTGAATATCTTGTTTTCTCCGTCTATGAGGACTGAGAGTTTTGCAGGGTATAGTAGCCTGGGTTGACATCTGTGTTCTCTTAGGGTCTGCATGATATCTGTCCAGGCCCTTCTGGCTTTCATAGTTTCTGTTGAAAAGTCAGGTGTGATTCTAATGGGTTTGCCATTATATGTTACTTGGCCTTTTTCCCTTGCAGCTTTTAGTATTTTTTCTTTGTTCTGTATACTTCCTGTTTTGATTATTATGTGGCGGGAGGATTTTCTTTTCTGGTCAAATTTGTTGGGTGTTCTGTAGGCCTCATGTATCCTTATTAGCTTCTCCTTTAACTTGGGGAAATTTTCTTCAATGATTTTGTTGAAAATATTTTCTGGGCCTTGGAGAAGGGAGTCTTCTTTTTCCTCTATTCCTATTATTCTCAAATTTTGTCTTTTCATATTGTCTTGGATTTCTTGGACGGTCTGTGTCAGGACTTTTTTGGATTTCACATTTTCTTTGACAGATACATCGATTTCTTCCATTGTATCTTCTACACCTGAGATTCTTTCTTCCATTTCTTGTATTCTGTTGGTTATGCTTACCTCTGTAGTTCCTGTTTTCTTCCCTAAATTCTTCCTCTCCATTATTTCCTCCATTTGTGTTTTCTTTAAATTTTCTAGTTCTATCTTCAGTTCTTGAGTTGTTTTGTTTACTTCCTTCACCTGTCTGCTTGTATTTTCCTCTTTTTCTTTTAGTTCCTTCAACTCTGTCTCTTTGATTTCTTTCAGTGATTTAATTATTTCTTCTCTGAAGGCCACAAGCTGTTTGGCTGCATCTTCCCGTATTTCTTCACGGATGGCCCTAATTTGCTTGTCTTTATCTTCCTCCATTTCTTTACGGATAGCCATGATCTGTTTGGTTTTATCTTCCTCTAATTCTTTACGTATTTTATTTGTCTCCTCTATTATCCTCTTCATCAACATAGATGTAAGGTCCTCTTCTTGATTTTCTATTATGCTGCATTGTTCAGGGCTGTTCGCCCCTGGATGGCTGGGTTCTGGAGATGCCATATTGCTCTGTCTTTTGTTGGTTGAGCCTTTACGCTGACCTCTACCCATTGGGCTGATTTAGGTTTTGGCTGTTAGTTTCTGTGCTTCCTGGAGTCCTGAGGTAGGGAGTATCCCCTTGGCCGGAAGATGATTTTTCCTGAAGGAGTCCTTCTCTGATTTTTGGTTATGGTCACTGTATGGCCAGTGTTTCTCCGGAGATGCCACTGCTCACCTCAGGTTTATAGCCCTGAGTAGTAGCTGTGGTCTATGTTAGGCAGGGGGGGATCTCCTCTTACCCATAAAATTTCTCAAGACAGCTGCCCCACTGCTGGGTTTCTTGTTATAAATTTAGTGTGCTGCTGCTCACTAAATTTCCATGTACAGTCCTCTTGAAGAAACTGCTGATTCCCTAGCTATGGGGTTTTCTCCCAACAGGGAAACTCAGTCTGTTATCCTGGGGCACACAGTTCTGTCTGAGAAAGTGGGAGGTGCACTCAGCAAGTCTCTGGGCCAAAGGCTGATTGCTCTGCTCTGGACCTGGAGAATGTGCACCTAGGTTGATTTGGCACCTGGGGGCACTGTTCTGGTCTGGAGGCTGGGTGCCTCACTCTGGACCAGAAGCTGTGTGTCTCTGTCTGGGATGGCGGCTACAGGCACTGCTCTGGTCCAGACGCTGTGGGTGCAGCCCCCCTGAAGGATCAGGGATTCCTACAGTTTTGGCAGTCCAGCCAGGGACAACTGGCCGATCCCTGGCACAGTATCTGAGGGCTGCTGTAATGGCTCTTCGACTCCTGCAGATCCGAGGATGCAGCTGTGTGTCCCAGTGCCCCAGGGGAACGCAACAATGGCGGCAGAGCACAGCGCTTCTGCCTGCACTAGAGTCTGCGTGAGTCCAGGAAGTGTTTTGGTGCTGGGTGTCCTAAGCGTTAGAGCTGCTGACCCCCTCCGCTGGGGGTTTCCTCCTGCCAGAGACACGCAGTCTGGTGCCCTGTTGCCCTGGTGCCCACAGTTCTATCTGAGGCGGCGAATCACGCGCGCAGGCAGGGCTCTGTGCAGGCAGGCGCCTTTGTCCCTCCCGGCTCTGGGTCCGGGCTGGCTCCTGGGGCACCCGCGGAACCCGAGTCTTTTCCAGGGGATGTCTGGGTAACCTGGGGTCGGTCCCAATTGTTTCCTGCTCCGTGGGGTTATCTCTCGACTGGGAGATCCAGTCTATGGTGTTGTGGGCCCACAGTTCAGTCTGGGACCGTGACCAGATCGCGCTGGCGGGTAGCTCTGGGCTGGCGACCAAGCGCCTGGCGGAACTGGGATCTCTTCCGCGGTTTTGCCGGGTGAGTTAAAGCTGATCGAATCCCCCACCGTGGGGTATCCTCTCACCTGAGAAACACAACCACTTGTGTTTTATGGCCGCGAGTTCTGATTGCTGGTCACTGTGCCAATCCTGCTGTGCTGCTCCTCAGAATGAGAGTCCTCCCGGCGCTGCCATCTTCCTATTTAAAATGCCCCTCCCCAAGTCCACTGATAGGGGAGGTTCTCCTCTCCTTTCTGGTCTTAGTCTATCAGTTCTCGTCAAAAGTCCATCAAATCCTATTATTCTTAGATTTTGTCTTTTCATAGCATCCTTGATTTCTTGGATATTTTGTGATTGAAACTTTTCTGATTTTTACTTTTTCTTTGAGAGAAGTATCAATTTCTGCAAGTGTGTCTTCAGCTCCAGAGATTCTTTCTTCCATGTCTTATATTCTGTTGGTGATGCTTACTTTTGTGGTTCCTGATCTTTTCTCCAAGTTCTCCAGCTCAAGGGTTTTCTCATTTTGTGTTTTCTTTATTGATTCTAATTCTGTTTTCATGCCTTGCCCCATGTCTTTCATGTGTTTGAATTTGGATTCCTGTCTCTCTACCATGGCCTCTATTTCTTTGTTCATTTCCTTTTTATATGCCACTAATTTTTTCTCTACTTGTGTATCTATTTGTTTGGTTATGTTTGCCTGTGTTTCTTTAAGGATTTTGTCTATTTCTTCTTTCTTTACCTCCAATTGACTGGCCAACTCATTGAAAGATTTGTTTATTTCCTCCTTATGAGCCTCAAATAATTGGGCAAGCATGGCTTTAAAATCATTTTCCTGTGCTTCTGATGAATTGGAGTATCCATCGATTTGGGGGTTTGCTGGTGAAGTCATGATGTCCTGATTTATGTTGGAAGTGTTCTTTCGCCTACCCCTGGCCATTGGCTTATCTGAAACCTTCCCTGTTTGTTTTTGGATTTTGAAGATCAGACTGGTACTGTCTCTCTCTGGCGTCTGGAGAGTTCTTCAGGAAGCTGAGAACTCTCAGCGTGTGCTGAGGACTAGCTGTACCTGTGGGAGAAAAGTACGCAGGCACAACGTGCATGTGTGTGTGTGTGTGTGTGTGTGTGTGTGTAAGTGTGGGTGGATGTGTGTCTCGAGGGACAGAGTGATGGCTAATGTTGAACCCTTGAGTGTGTGGGAGGGGCTCTGCACTGTATATGTCGCAGGTGCTAGTGATGGTCGCAGCGAAATTTCTGGCATTAACTGCCTTAACTCCTCAATTAGACCCACAGAGCAGGAACTTCAGTGTCCCTAGTGCCCCTCTGTTTCCCAAAGTGGGTATGTGGGTAGGAGGGGGTTCGATGCCTGGCTTCTGTTTTAGAAGGACCCAGGATCTTGGGATCTGCAGATTCTCAAGGGTGCACTCACTTACAGGCAGAGATCGGGGTATCTGGGTTCTCTGCTCTCTGGTTTGGCCCTACTTCTTTGATGTGCTCCACCAGTTCTGTGCTGCTGTCACTGCCAGGTTCTGAGGTCTTGCTGCAGCTGGAGATATCAGGGTGGTCACGTCAGTAGGGATCATGGTAATCAGCCTCTCTGTTCTCTGGTTTGGCCCTGGTTAGTCTTAAACTGGAGGGCTGTTGTGCCCCGCCAGCTCAGTGCTGCTCCGCCGCCAGGTTAGAAAGTCCCGCTGTAACTGGAGACCGGGTCACTAGTCCTGATGCTTTCTGGGAAGTCCTGGGGTCTCTTCACTGTGCTCTCCAAGCTTGGGAGGCCCAGCGCCTGGTGTGTCTAGCTTGTATGATGTTTCTGCCTGGTTTTGGTGAGTATATAGCGTATTCTTTGTCACTGTTGGGCAGGGATTGGGCAGGCCATACCGTCAGTGATGGCGATCCTGTGGAGCTAGTATGGCATCTAGCAGACTAGGGCCCTGGGAGGATGGTGCAGCCACCGTGCAGATCTGGGACTCTGAGACGGGTACTGCTGGCATTTGCTGCTAAAGGGCTTGTAGCTCCGCCTCAGCGGCAGCAGACCCCAGGCAGTTAGGTCTGCTCTGAGAAGCTGTGCTGAGGAGGAAGGAGGTCTGGGGGAGGGGAGTGCTGGGAGATCAAAGGATCATTTCTCTCCTTCCCCAAACAAGTCCCCAGGTGACCCAAGACCAAAGTTTTCACCTCCTTCAATGTTCCCTGTTGTTTAGAAAGCCTCGCCATTGTTTTCCTGGGTTAGAGGTCCTTCCATTCACCAACTCAGAAATTTAGCTATTCCACAGCTCAGAAACTGTGTGTGCTAGTCGCCATCTTGGCTCTGCCCAAATTTTTATTTTTTATATTAATTACAGTTTATTCACTTTGTATCCCAGCTGTAGCTCCCTCTCTTATTCCCTCCCAGTCTCACCCTCCCTCCCTCATCTCCTCCCATGCCCCTCTCCAAGTCCACAGATAGGGGAGGTCCTCTTCCCCTTCCATCTGACCCTAGCTTATCCAGTCTCATCAGGACTGCCTGCATTGAATTCCTCTGTGGCCTGCCAAGGCTGCTTCCCCCCCCCCCGGGGGGGATGATCAAGAGTCTGCTATTGAGTTCATGTCAGAGACAGTCCCTGTTCCCCTTACTAGGGTACCCACTTGGATACTGAGCTGCCATGGGCTACAGCTGAGCAGGGGTTCTAGGTTATATCCATAAAGGGTCCTTGGTTGGAGTATCAGTCTCAGAAAAGACCCCTATGCCCAGATAGTTTGGTTCTGTTGTTCTCCTTGTAGAGCTCCTCTCCTTTCCAGGTCTTACTATCTCCCCCTTCCTTCAAATGATTCCCTGCACTCTGTCCAAAGTTTGTTTATGAGTCTCAGCATCTGCTTTGATACACTGCTGGTTAGCGTCTTTCAGAGGCCCTCTGTGGTAGGCTCTTGTCCTGTTTCCTGTTTTTTCCTTCTTCCAATTTCCATCCCGTTTGTCTTTCTGAGTGAGGATTGATCATCTTACCCAAGGTCCTCCTTCTTGCTTAGCTAATTAAGGTGTACAGATTTTAGTATGTTTATCCTATATTATAGGTCTACTATCCACTTATAAGTAAGTGTATACCATGTGTGTCTTTGTGCTTCTGGGATAGCTCACTCAGAATGATCTCTTCTAGTTCCCACCATTTGCCTGCAAATTTCATGATTTCCTTTTTTTTTTTTTAATTGCAGAGTAGTATTCCATTGTGTAAATGTACCACAATTTCCGTTCCTCAGTTGAAGGACATCTGGGTTGTTTCCAGGTTCTGGCTATTATGAATAAAGCTGCTATGAACATGGTTGAACAAATGTTCTTGTTGTGTACCAAAATGCATTTTTTACATGTGAAAGTAAATGCTTTGACAAAAATGAAAATATGCTCTTTTTTTTTTTTGAGACAAGATCTCAATATGTAACCTTTGCTGGCCTTGAACTGGCTAAGTAAACAAGGTGACCTCTAACTAATAGAGATCTGTCTGCCTCTGCCTGGCCTGGGGTGCTGGGATTAAAGATGTGTATCACCATGCCTAGCCAAGATATAGCTTTTTATAACTTCATGACCTAGTCAATAGGCTCATGAACAATGAGAGACTGTATGAAGAATTTAATGGCTATGATTTATT
Source organism: Psammomys obesus (assembly GCF_907164565.1). NCBI lineage: Eukaryota > Metazoa > Chordata > Mammalia > Rodentia > Muridae > Psammomys > Psammomys obesus. The sequence goes on along the minus strand of NW_026596234.1, from coordinate 7,084,947 downwards.
CATGGTCAGTTCTTAATCACAACCCAAAGAACCAGGAAGTCTAATAAACTGGCCTAAGGCATCCATTTTTTCTTTAATTTTGTATTCAGAGTCTTTCTTTCTTTCTTTCTTTCTTTCTTTCTTTCTTTCTTTCTTTCTTCCTTTTTTATTTTATCTCTTTGATGTATGGTAGGTGTCCATGTGTGTGTTCATTCCCACGTGTATGTCTGTGTGTGTGTACATGCACATGAAGTCATTCTTCCTTGATTTTTCTTCACTTTATTCATTAAGGTAGAATCTCTCTCACTTGAATCCATTGTTGACCTATATAAGTAGTCTGTCTAGGTAGCTTGCTTTGAGGATACCCTGTCTCTGCCCCAGAGTACTGGGAGTATAGTTAGACGATAGCACCCATCTGGCATTTACATGGGTTCTAGAGATCTGAATTCAGGTGTTCAAACATATGTGGTCAATGTTTAACCCACTAAATCATCTTCTCATCCTTGTATTTAATTTTAAACACAGGTCCAAACATTGAGTAGAACATCTGTAGATCTTACCATGTTTTAATTATCATAATTGATATTAAACTTTAGTAGATGTTTTTGCCTTAGAAAACAAAAGAGAGACCTACTACTGCTATCATCCCTGACAAGCCACTATGAGATACTCTTATCAGCCACATGATTTTTACTTTTCTTGGTCTGTACAACTCTCTAATGGGATCATAACCATGAATACATGGTGAGATGGAAAACGCAGAAAATATATAAAATTTAAACTACAAAGAAAAGTCTCAGGGAGCTCTACTTTTCTGTATCATGATCAGGCAGCCTAGATTTAATTGTATGTCAATCTCTATGTCTACGCTTTAAGTGTTAATAAGTTTTCAACACAGAACATTCAAATCCCAGCAAGCCTGTGGTTCACGCTCCTGAAATACTCAATAATCACCATGAGAATTTATTCCTCCCCACTGAGTCTTTTTAAAACTAGAAAGAAAAACATCCCAGGCTAAAGTCTCTTTTTAATCTTAGCTTAAGCCTAATGCAGCCAGAGTCACCTCATTTTTGTATGAGATTGGTGACACAGTGATAATAAGTTTCCCCCTAGCAACTCAATTATTTTTAATGATTTACACAAAATAATTACTGTTGACAAATGTCCAGATCCTCAGAAGATGGAAACAGCTATGTCCGTGTTTTGTGCCTTCTATCCATCACAGTTTTGCAAATGGCTGGCTGTCAGTGACTGTGGACTGTGGGGACAGGTAGCTGTGTGGCAAACACCAGACAGACAAAGCCTCTCTTAAGTTGTACATGCACAGAAGTGCAGCCTTGGATAGTGATTGTCAAGAGTTTCAGTAGAAAGTCAAATAATATGAGTTCATAAAGCCTTAGGAAAGGGAGGATTGATTTATCCATATGACCCTAAGGTTCAGTGTGGCCCATTTCAGGTAGAGATGGTCCCACGCATTTATTCTTGCCTCTTCAGTTGTTAGTCTTCTCAAAATGCTGGTTCTTTCTACAAAATGCAGAAAAAGAGCACTAAGGGAAAACTTTCTTTGTGGTCCTAAAATTATCTTACAAGCCTGACCTATGTATTATATTCATTATAACTCAATCTGGGCCTGGTAGAATGGCTCAGCTAGTAAAGATACTTGTGGCTAAGCTGTACAGTCAGAATTTTATATCCAGGTAGAAGAAAACAAAGGTTCCAGAGCCCACCAGTAAAGTCAAACAGTTCTTGAGTTGGGAGTGAGGATTGAAAGAAAATTAAAAAAAAAAAAAAACACTCTACATGTGGGATCTATTCAAGAGGGCTGCCAGCAGAAACTGTCACACCAGTTTATTCCACAGTCCCTTTTTATAGTCAGAGCAAAGCACCTCAATACAATGAAGGGGTTCATGAAGAAGTCAAACTTGTTTACCCCAACCTCCTTACACAAACAAAAGAAATTGAACTTGGCAAAACATCCTGTCTATCTCTGTCTCCAGATGAAAGCCAGGGTGAAAACATGTTTTCCGCTGAGAGCTCAGTAAGAAGCAGGCTGACAAATAAGTGGCTCTCCACAAAAAGGATGCTCCTGTGTTGTCCTTTGACCTGCACCCATGTAGCCTACATGTACATTCCTTTTGCCCACAACATATAAATAAGTAAATAAATGTCTAAAAAAAAAACAACAAAAGTCTCAGTCTTCCTAAGAGATGTGTTATCCTGAGAAATGAGAATATTTTTGTTATTAATTGCTGTTCAGGATTGTCTCCAGTTGGCCAGCAAAGATGGAGGAAGAAGCTGGGGATGGGAAACTCTTCTAGAGACATAGCTGTTATATTTTATCTTCAAGGATTTTTTCCCTCTTCTTTGCTTGTTTCTTCCATTTATTCCACAGTCTCTAGAGAGCTACTTGATTCAAGCCTTTTTAGTTACTGTTCTATTGCTGTGAGAAGACACCATAAACAAGGCAACTCATACTTGGAAGAACTGAAGTAGAGGATTACAGTTTCAGAGGGTGAGTCTATGACTACCATGGTGGTGAGCAGGCAGGCAGGCATGGAAGAAGAGAGGCAGGCAGAGATAGAGGCAAACAGGCAGGAAAGGAGGGATGGAGGCAGGGAGACAAGGATGCAGGGAAGGAGGGAGGGAGGGAAGGAGGCAGGCAAGTAGCAGCAGGGAGGCAGGGAGAATGGCAGGCAGACATGCTCTGAAGCAAGAGCTGAGAGCTACATTCTGACCTTCAGGTCTTTTTTCCAAGCTTCATGCTTGTGGATCAGAGTAAGCTCTCAGCTATCACGCCAGCACCGTGGCTGCCTGCCTGCTGCCATGTTATCCACAGTGATGACTATGGACTCACCCTTTGAAACAATAAGCAAGCCCTCAATTAAATGCTTCCTTTTAAGCTTGCCCTGGTCATGGTGTTTCAGCACAGCAATAGAACAGTGGCTAAGACATAATTTTAGGATAATGAGAGAATATACTGTTTTGCTTATGTGGTATTTTCTTTCTACCTTCCTCCTTCCTGCCTTACTTACTTTTTCTTCCTTAATCCATTCCTTCCTTCTTTTATCACTTTTTGGATCTCACATAGCCAGTGCTTGCCTTGAACTTGCTATGCAATTAAAGGTGACTTTGAATCTTTGATCCTTATCTCCTAAGTGTTGGGATGCTACCTACCAAAGGTTCTTGCCATTTGCATGCTAGAAAAACATTCTACTGACTGAATTACACACAGCCCATAGCTGTATTATCTTTCTTATATATCTTTGTGTCTGGACTTTCACATGGCCTTAGATTATGTCATTTCTTGGGCTCAGCCAGCAAAAGTAGAGAAATATATTGAATATTTAATATTAAAAATTATAAATATATTTAATAGCAGAAATAAATCATCAAAATCTATGGCAGCTCTTGGTATATCAAAGAGGTGATTTGGGAAAGTTCCATGATATCTCTTTTTTAGGACTTCCCCAAAGTAAAATGTTATGTAAGCCCCAGTCTGCCTTCTCCCCTCTAGTTAAAGGTCTTGTTTTAGTTATATCTCAGTTATTTGGTTTCTTTCTTTCTTTCTTTCTTTCTTTCTTTCTTTCTTTCTTTCTTTCTTTCTTTCTTTCAACTAGGGTTGTATCGCTGAGCACACAAGTTCTTTCTTTGAAGTTTTGAGTGTGTATCAGAGCAATCTTTGTATTTACTTAGGGACCTGAAGAAGGTCAAAATCACAGAAACTGGAGAAACTTTGATGCAATGTAATAAAAGAAAGCAGGTTTTAATCAATTAGAAGCATGGTTCTTTCTGGCGACTTTCCATGGTAAACAAATTTCTGGTCTATAGTTCCAAGCTTCTCCAAGCCTATCAAAATCCATCAGTATCATCAGCAGTCGAGGCTGATTGGCGGCCTCCCCACCCTCCCATTTAGCTGTTTTAAGGGGAAGCAATATCAATGTAAACACCTAGAGCATCCATCAGCAGAAAATCCCTCATCAGAAACACTGTTGGGAAGAGGACATGGTGCAAATGGATCTGCTGTCAGGAAGGGAGATCACCACTGAGATGGGAAAGCTGAGCCTTTGTTGAGATGTTTAAGGGGAGATTCAGAGGAGACCCCACTTCTTGCCCTATCCCCAATATCTGACATTTTGAACATTTTCAGGTCTAGTTCAATCACACTGTGTTCCAAAATGAATTCTACCTCAGTCTTCTCTCTAGTCTAAATTATGTAATTGTAATCCATTGTATTAATGAGCTCTTGAGTACTAGGAAGTCGGGACTCCTCTGCTTGGGGATGTCTGAGGTTTTTGTGCTTTGCACCTTACTGAAATTGTAAGCAGCATTTGCTGCCACTGTTTAATGATGATGCATGTTTTTTACTCAGAGAACAAAAAAGATTGGAAATGCCTTGAGGGACCCGTAATGTTTTCCTCAGTCAACTATTTAAACAAAACTTTTTGAACAAAAATACAGTTCTTTGGAAAGGTTATTGATAAGACAAATAATTACAAACAGAACACAAAGAGTTAAGGACAAAGTTAGTTTGGATAATTCTCAGTTTAATTATAGTTCATTGAATAAATATTTTCTTCTTATTTTTTTGTTTTCCTTTCTGCAGAGGAAAGCATCACTAATGACTAAAGGTAAGTATTGGGTTTTCTGTATGGATGTGTCGTTTGTGTAGGAGTTCCCCTCTCTTCCTCTGGTTCTGGCCTGTGTCATTTATATTCAAGCTTGTCTCTAGCAGTCTATAAGTGCCTATTGTACCTATAAGTACCTATTGCATAAGTAGTGAGAGCAGACACCCCGGCCATGTTCCTGGTGGCAGGGACAGTGTTCTAGGCTTTCTAATTAAATGTAGCATTACAGATGTTTTAACTGCCTTTTGTCAGGCTCAGTAAATTCTCAGTATCTTCTAATTTCCTAACTGCATTTGTTAGAAATAAGTGTTAAATTTTTTTTTCAAATTAATTTTTGCATGGTTATCAGCTTTTATATTAGTCTGTTTATGGTGAATTTCATCCATTAATTCTTTAACATCATGGTGCTTATTATTCACATATGTCTTTATATGCGTGTCCTTATTTTCCAAATTACCTAAATGTTTATTACAATTCTATATCTGAATGTTTTTATTAACACAAGGAAAAAGTTAAAACTATTATAAATATTGATTTAAAAAACTATATGAGGATAGAATGCAAAACAAACAAACAAACAACAACAACAAAGGCCCACTGTGACATTGTTCCTGCAGGGAGGCTTTCTGAGAGACAGAATCCTCAGGACCATATTTCCTAAGATAGAAACTTGTGCCATAGTAAAATCATCAAGTAGTTGGGAATATGTGTTCTGGACATTTATGAATGATTTAAAATAGGAAATATGATAGTCCCTGTTATGTAATGGGAACTAAATATAATTGGGAAAATGCCATATTTTTTAGACACTGTAACAACTGATATTTTTATCTATCAAATCACTTCTGCAAGAATATGCTTTAATATCAATATTTGTTATTCTCTACAGCTCTTGCATAGGAGGAAAACGCTCATGGATTTTTTTACTGGCTGAGGGAAAAGCAAACTACTATAGTCTTAAAAATGACCAAGTCCTTTCAGGAAAAAAAAAAAAAAAAAGAATTTAGGTATAAATTGGTACTGAATTTTAAAAAGTTCTTGGGATGTAAAACATTTTCGTAAAAAAATGAATAACTGTGTTAGGTGCCTCAGAATTTAATTAGAATGTTCTGAATTACAACTGTCTTCACTAGCCATAAATATCCACTCCCCCCACCCCCACCCCATGCACACCCCGATCTCTGGCTATCTATCTGCCCTATTTCATCTTGTGAATTTAAATGAACATTGTACTTTCCGGAAAGCAGAGTAGCACGTATTTATAGGGCACGTGTTAGACTTCGGTGTCTGGGCATTGCTTGCATGATGGTACGGAAGACACACACACGGATGTAGGCTCCGCAGCACAGTTTCATCGCTCCGTGTGCTGCACACTAAAGATTTGCTGGGCAGTCCTCTGTACACGCGGGGCCATTTCGGGAAGCCTGCTGCTTGCTGATTGTTTTGAGCCGCGTCCACAGACATTAGCGTAGCTTTAAGAGCTGTCCCCCTGGGGTGTTGCCTGGGAATTTCAGAGACCCTCTTCTCTGCCAGAGCAATTTCTTCAAGAAAATCGAAATCTGGCTTGACACCGAGGAGGGCCTCTGTGTTTAATGCCCGTGGAAATTCTACCGTTTGCTTCCCGAACAGAGTATAAGAGTTCATTTTCCGAAGTGACATGGCCTCTCACCCAAGGTCAGGAAAGACGAAGTTTACGTGTGGGTTTGGAGCCTCGGAAAGCTGGCCCACACCTGAAACCTCAGAACCTTGAGGGCTGAAGCAGGGGGAGCCTTGAGAGTTGGTGCAAAGATCGCTTTCTGGGTCCCGTTTAGCTTCCCACGTGAATTAATAACAGCTTAATTCTTTTCAGCTTTCTTTTTTTGTGCCATAAAGAATTATAAGCAGTAGAAGCGTTTATGTCTGCCAAGGTTTATATCGTCCGCCCTTAAATTTTTTTATTTTTTAATATTTATTTACTCCTATTATGTGTGTGTTTGCCTCACACACACATAAATATGGTGTTGAACTTGTGATCTTCCTGCCTCAGCCATCCCAACTACAGAGCTGATAGAAATGTACCATCATACCTGGCTGGATATATTTTTTAATGTTATGAATCTCTACCTGAACATGTTTTAAAAAGTCAGGAAACGTGGCAGAGGAGAAGGAGGAAGTAACATGAGAGCTGGAGGATGGACAGGAGTGCTTGGAAATGCTGTCTTCTTGGCATAGCATAATCACTGCACTCATGAACTCACGGCAGCTGTCCTTACCTGCACAAGATCTAAACAGGACCAAGCTGATCAAGACTTTAACTTGGGTGACGGTGGTGGCGGTGATGGGCTTCTGAACTCTGCCCTTACAGGAGGCACTTTAGGCAGTGGATGTCCATGTGGGGAAGAGAAGCCCTCTTCCCTGGGAGTGTGGACACTGATAGTTTGTTCACCCTCCAGTGGATGGGCCACACCCATGCACACTTGGGTATCACACAGGTATGATATTTTTAATAAATTTTAAGAAAAAAAACTAAACTAAACGTTTAACAATATCACCATGGTATCAGTATGATAGGCTAGAATTTAAGAAAATTCTTTAGAGATGATGCTCAGTGATGTGTGATTAGAAGGCTGATGCCATCGCACCCTTGTCAGCTAATTCAATGACTGAGGACTTCACACCATTCAGCTTTTGGCCTCAGTGTCACCTTCCCTGAAGGGTTGTTCCTAATGTCCCAAGTCACAGCTACTTTATCTTGTGACTCTGTTTTATTGTAAATATATATTTATTTATATCATAGGACTTTGGTTGTTCACAATGTGTGTGTCTGTGTGAGTTTATGTGCCCCAGGTGTGTGTATGGGCCTATAGGACCCGGAAGAAGGCATCGGATCACAGGGAGCTGGAGTTACAGGCAGCTGTGAGCCAACACATGGGTTCCAGGAACTGAACCTAACTCCTCTGCGAGAGCATTAGTTAACTAATTGTTCTTGACAATTAAGCCATTTCTTCAAACCCCTATGGTTCCCCCCCCCATTTTTTTTCTTTTTTTAGAATATAGTCACCTACTGAGGAAGAAACTGTGTTGCCCACTGTCTTTCAGTATCAATGACAACGTCTGAAGTGTATTATGTACAACAAATACTTGTTTAAAATCTGTGGAATTCATGGGTGAATGAACACACTGCTGGCTTAAAGAGCAGTATAGAGCTGCATGAGAAGGATACTAACATCTATGTAACATATACATATCTCTGTGCTTAACAAAGGAGCTTTGAGATCACAGGTCTCTCATTTTCTCTGCACTTTTCTGCCCTGATAATGCACTAGATAGTGGTGCTCAGTAAAGAAAAAAAAAATTGATTGCTGTTTTGTGTTTTGGTTTCTGAGACAGGGTTTCTCTGTGTAGTTCTGGAACTCACTTTGTAGAACAGGCTGGCCTCGAACTCACAGATTTCCACCTGCTTCTGCTTCTCCAAGTTCTAGGACTAAAGGCATGTACCACCATGCCCAGCTTTTATTAATGTATGGTTTGAACAACCCGGGCCTTGGATGAATTCAAGCTGTGATATTAAGCCCCTTAGCACAAGGAAGGAGCTAAGAATTCAATAATCCATGGTAGCCATCATTATATTGCAATTCAGAAGAACATTTTCATCAACTATAAAACAGCTCCTGGACATATTTTATACCTATATTTGATTTCTCTTCTTTTTGTGGGGTTTGGGAAGCCACCACAGGTCTTTGCTAGGGTTTTGCCCCTGGTTCCTTCACCTATTTCAATCACTTCCCAAATTCGAGCCCTCATCAGCTGTGAATAAACACACTATGTTTCTAGAAAGCACATGTGACTTTTGCATTAGCTTTTCTTTAACTGCCTTAGTTTTGTTTGTAAATCCTAGTCTGGCAAGTATCAGTGAGCTGTCTACGTTTATTTCTGTGCATGCATTTCTTTATCTGCTTTCAGGTTGCAGGACATTGAGGTTGTTTTTATTGTTGTGAGGTCATATGGCAATGGCTGCCATGAGCATTTGCATCCAAGACCTATGCAGGTCTTCATTCTTCCATTTCTGCATGGGGTAGATGGCTTACAAGTTTGCTGTTGAGATGGATATTTCAGTCATTTCCAGGGCCCAATCACAAAATTAATTTTAGAAAGAGCTAAGGAAAAGTATAGATGTTTGTGTTTTTGTGTTTGGTTCCAGCCTTTTAGAAATTAAAACAGCCCTAGAAGAACCTGGAGACAAAGGTTGCACTTCAGGTGAGCATCTTTGACTCTTCATTGTAACTGAGGACAAAGGACTCATATCGGCTTAAAATCCCAAGCGGGTATGGTCAAGAAATAAGAGTGGAGAGACATTTGCTCACTCAAAGGCAACATGAGCATGGGCTCAGTGAAGGCTCCAGGATTCTATCCAATGAGAATATATTCATATTCTAAGGGTTCAGATCTTCTGAGCACCCTCAGTTCAGGAGAATATTCCCAACATGCCCAGGTGACAGTCATTGTTCAAGAAGGAAAGGTGGTGGACATATATTTGCAGTGCTCTGCTCAAATAGAGGACAGTCATCTTTCCGGGCATGCTCATTTTTCTCTAAACCATTTCAGCTAAAATAAATAAATAAATAAATAAAAGGATAAGAATGCATTGAAGGTATATTAATAAAGGAGTTGTGTCACTAAAGGTACCTGCCTTGCTTACTGACTAACACTGCCACAGGTTCAGAAATTTATTTCGGCGTTTAATGTGATGCATTGGTCTTTCCAGCTTATTCTCAAAATGTGTCTGAAAGTAACTTATTCTTGTCCAAGCCCATATCGTCTTTCCCACTGATTATGACAGGAAACTTCCCCGTGGATAGCTGTGCCTATTCCTATAACGGCCTGAGCTCTTATAAAGTATAAATCAGGAAAGGAAGAAATCATGCAGTCAGTAAAATGCTTGCCTTGCATTCATGAGGACCTGACTCAGTCCCTAAAACCTACACTCAGGGGTGTGCTTGCAAGCCGGTGCTGGAAAGGTAGACATAACTACAGCCATGGGAGCTTGCACACCAGCCAGCCCAGTGTGGTCGGCATGTTCCAACCAGTGAGAGACCCTGTCTCATGAAAGATACAGGGATCAATGGCAGCTGAGGACTGACACCTGAGTTGCCCTTTGGCTTCCGCATGTCCATAGGAACATACACATGTATGCATATATGTACACGTGCTCGCACATGCACTCAGATATAAGCACATACATATATACCTGGACATACATGAAAACTTTTCCAAAGGTTAAGCTTAAAAATGTAAGTCAGCTTGTTTTTGCACACCGGCTTGAACTTCCTAGTGACTTCTTGATATAAAACTTCTTACCACTTTCTGTGAGGCTCTGTGTGGTGTGGTTGCTAATTTTGGCAGTAGCCTCATGGGATACCAACCTCCACCGTGACCTTTGCAGAGGTGAAAGCGGTATTCGTGCTTACCAGGTTCTCCTTGTGTTACTACTGGGGAAATGGCCTCTGCTTCAAACATTCCTTCCTCTAATCCTCTAAAAAGAACCCTTTCACTGTATACCTCTCAACGGAGACATCTTCCTGTGGCCATGTTTGCTTGCCTCCTCCAGGGCCATCTTCAACTCTGTAGTTTCCTCATGGCTCTCACTGGAGTCAGTCATCACTTGATGCACACAGTTGTCTATTTATTGTCATCCTGACACTGTAGGATGTGGTCTTTATGAAAGGAAGGGCCTTGTTCGGCTCATTCTTAGCCACATTCCTGGTGCCTATAACTGTGTAAATTCAATAATTGTTTTCAGATTAAATAGTTCTCTGCCTAGTGATTGGAACCTGGAGGCTTGCTGCCAGTGCTGAGCTGTTGGCCTGAGTCTAATTGCATTTCTTTTGTCGATGCAGACTGAGGATAATTGTGCTTGTCACAAGCGTTCTATGCATTTAGCCAGCTCACCTTCTTCACTCCAGTACAACCTCCATATGGCTATAATGGATATATTTTCATGCTGTGGCTGTTGGTAGGCTCCAGTGACAGCCTCATTCACTCTCATAAATTGCTTTGTTGGGTTTTATTGGCTGCATACCTGGTAGATTATGTCTTCCTAGGTATGAATTAACCGATCATTGGTTGTTCTTTCTTCTAGATGGCCTCAGTGGCCTTGTCTCTTTCCTGTTACTCTCTGTGTCATATGATCAAAGAATTTTACCAGTACAACTGAAGTGATCAGATGAGTTTAAAGTAGGTTCAGTGATGTCATCCAAAATCCATGGAAGTCAAGGAATTTTTTTTAGCTGGCAGCAAAAGAGAAAGTAGGAGATATAAGAACATTAGCAGGGGATATTTTGTGATCTTTGAGATGGAAAATTCTGGGGGATGAGGACTGGGGAGCATGGTTCCTGGCCAACATCAGCTGGAATGCAAGTCCTACAGCCCAGAAGACCAGAATTCTGTAGGCAAGCTGAAGGCTCAGAGAGGCAGATTCCTCTCTGGGAGAAGAAAGGAAAAGAAAAGAAAAGAAAAGAAAAGAAAAGAAAAGAAAAGAAAAGAAAAGAAAAGAAAAGAAAAGAAAAGAAACAAAAAGAAACAAAACCTTTTGGCCTTGGGATACCCTATATAGGGAACTTGTCAAGGCCACCTGCATGTCCTTGAAATAGGACAAGTGGGGATTGTTAAAGGCCACTAAGTCCATGATGACCTTTTACACCGCAAGAGACAACCAATCCAAACATGAATTTAAGCCATCATCCTACACACACAGAATTGTACTTCTTTGTTTCTGTCATGATGATTATTCCCAGTGAAACTGATGATTTTTCAAGTATTTCTGACATAAAGATATTTTTTCAGTGGTTTCTTTTTCAACACAGCCTAGACTCACTTGGGAAGAAAGTTTCAAGGAAGGGCTGTCTAGATGAGGTTGCCCTGTGTGCAGGTCTGTGAGGGTAGGGTGGTCCTGATTGCCTTAATTTATGTGGAAAGATCCAACCTAGAAGTAGGCGGTGCCATTCCCTAGGTTTGGGCCCCAGATTGTGTAAGAGTAGAGAAGGCAGTCTGAGATAGTGGGCAAGCATTCACTTCTCTCTGTTGACTGGATGTGATGAGACTACATGCTTCAAGTTTCTGCTGCCTTGCTTCTGCAATGAGAGACTTTAAGCTGGAATTGTGAGCAAAAATAAAACCTTGATTTTGGCTGTCAGGGGGGTATTGGGGAGGGGGAGGATTGGCCAGAGGCAGGGGGACAGATCAGGGTATCTTTTCACAGCAAGAGAAATGAAACCAGGACAGCTGCTTTAATTTTCTGTCAGCAGCCTGAATTTCAAATGACTTTTGCTGTGGTTCCAGTTACACACTGGCCAAGGGTCACTATGATGCATGGCTGAAATGAGTTGTAGTGATCAGAACTGACAGGATGGAGGTGTTGGCTAGTGAAACGCCATGCTTTCCTGAACTCAGCCTCATTTCACTCCTGTTGCAATCAGGAGCTTCAAGTTTGATGTTTATCTCTCAGTGGTCCCATTTTCATTGTTCATTTGAGTCATTTCTGACACATTTGCCTTTGGGTTCTGCATCTGCTCCTGTCAGTTATTACACTGGTCTGAACACAGCATCTAGAAAACACTTTCCTTTCCATGTAACAGCGAGTTGCTTTTATTGAATCACTGTTGCTTTTAGAGTCTGTGAAAGGAGGAAAGTTCAGAAGCTGTGTTGTTACCACAACAGAAAAGAAAACTGGTTCATAATTCTGTTACTATAAAAAATAAATCTGGACTCAATTTTGTTTCCTAAAATTCTTAAAGCAAGGTAAGGTGTATAGGACCATATAAAGGCCATTGACTAGCTGTGCCTCTGGGGGAATCCTTTATCTTCCCATGGTTCGGGTTTTTCTTCTATGCTGTGATATAACCAGGAGATAGTTGAAAATCTAATTCTTGGGGCTGGAGATCAGTGTTTTAGAGCGCTGTCTGCTCTTCCAAAGGACCTGTGTTTAATTCCCAGCACCCACATGGCAGCTTCACAACCGTCTGTAATGCCAATTCCAAGGGATCTGACACTTTCACACTAATGCATGTAAAATAAATTAAAAAAATATTCCCTTTGAAAATCTAATTCTTGTTACAGTTTTCATGCAAGGAGTGGTTTTCAAAGTGTATTCCATGGACTAGCTGTGACACCATTTGGAGAGGAGAATGCAAATTCTAAACCAGAAACTCTGATGGGGGCCAGGGCCAGCATTCTTGTCTCCCCAAGACTGCTTAGGGTGCCTCGTATAGTATAAGCATTGGGTCTGATATGGACATAAACATTAGTTGACTTGAAAGATGAATATGTGGATAAAAGAAGTATTCTATCTGTTGCAGGGATTATCTGAGGAAAGATTTGGGCATCAAAGGGTTCTTGGGCGCCTATACTAACCTAGTTTTGTTTTTTAATCCATAAAAATTTATTTTGTACCTTGGTTTGTTTTAATATAAAAATATTTCTAAAATTACTTTAAAAATGAACACATAGTAGAAGCATTAATTGTTACATTAGATGATCCAGAGAGAAGGTATTGTATTGTTCCTACAGCTTTGATGGCTTCTGGCCAATTGAGGGTTATCCTCAGAGGGATGCAGTTTTGGGGCACACTCCTGTGATCAGTGTGGCTGGTGAGTCAGTTACTGGGGTGGCCAAACGGCGTCTCTCTTCTGGATGTATTATGCTCTGTACCATATGCCTAATATGTGTTAGTTTGATTTCGAAGCCTTTCTTGGTCTTTCCTGAGAGTTCTGTTAGTATTTCTGTGGGATCCGTTGGGATGGTCAGACACTGCTGCCCCGCTGCCCCGCTGCCCCGCTGGTGGCTGCCTGTGGGAGCTCATCTCGCTGGGCCGTGAGCTGTTTAGTTTGTGGCGATGGGAGAAGTGGATCTCGCACATTGGTAGGAATGCCTTTTTTCTGCTGGTGTCTGAGTTAAAAACTCAAAACCAGTCCTCAGTTTATTTCTTCTACGCCATTACATGATCTAGTATATTCTATTGACTGTAATAATGTAATAAAATCCGTGCATGTGTGTGAGTGCATGCATTTGTGTGTAATAGCTGTCTAGTCTCATGCCGGTGTCACAAACAGATTGTTCATTCATACAGTTCCTTTTACAGGGTTTTGGCTAATAGCCCGTGTCTAGTGAGTCACTGGAATCTTGTCAAGGAAACTAACCACAGTGAGCTTTTGGTTTTCTTTCTAATACAGCTTCAAATTCAGTAGGTAGTTAGGACTGGCCTTGAACTCCTGATCCTCCTGAGTGTTAAGAATACAAGATGTGCACCAACATGCTTGACTAAGTTACAGTTTTGGTTCTTCATCTTTTTTTTTTTTTTTTTTTTTATTGATGACACTTGTTCTGACAATTTCATACATGTGCACAGTGCATTCTGTTTGCATTCACTCTCACACCCTAGGTTCACCCCAAACCCCAGGCACCTTATTGTTCTAAGTTCATAGTCAAACAAGTGGTGCTGTTTAAAGTCAGTGGGTTGCAGAACAAACAAACAAAACCAAAAAGACAGGAAAGTAGGAAAGAAGGTAGGTTGAGCTGTTGAAGCAGGAGCACATCTATTTTTCCCTTGACTCAGAATAGTAGACTGTAAAACACTTAGTGGAGAGTTTTAAGGAAGAACTTACATCTCAGGACTTTCTGTTCTCATATGCTAAGGAGGTTTCCCCTAAGGATTCCACTTAAATCCTAAAGGGTCAGAGATTTGTTTCCTGGTTCACTCATTTGCTAGCTCAATTGTATCAGTTCAAAGGGCTAAAGCTTCATCCTCCGAAAAGCAAATGAGGACTCCTTTGCAAACATTGTCAAAGAGGCATAGCCTCTGTAGTTTTACTAAATTATAGCCACTTTTTGAACATTAGGCATCAGAATTAAAACCTTTGTTGACCGAGCGATGTCACTATTCATGCATAAAAAAGCAGAGCAAAAGGTTCATTCTGCCCAGTTTTATTACTATCTTATTTATTAGACATGCTAAACCTTGCTGTGCCTTGTCTCTGCCTGCCATAACTCTGTATTTCCCACTATTTTGATGCTTCACTTAGATCTTTGCTTAATTGCTACCTCATTGAAGGCCATTCCCTGACCAGTGCCTACACAGTAACCCACCTACATAGTTTTCCATCAATATTTACTTTGCTTTACTTTTATCACAGCAATTATCCACATCCAGATTTATCTATTGACATGTTTACTCATTTCTGTCTACAGTGTTTAGTTTTGATTCTCCTGGGACAAGCTCGTGTGCTTCATGGGGGCAGAGACATCTTTTCATTTCATATATCACTGTCATCAACCAAAACAGAGGGCAGCAGACAATAGAAGGCTAAATTAAATTTGTTAAATACATAGCGTATTTGGTGAATAAATGCACAACCAGAGTGATTCAACGTGCCATGGCTGTTGAGCCCGAGGCTATTCTCACCTCCAGCCAGGCATTATGAATGCTATAAAGGGTCCAATCAACCACAAATAAGATAGATTTGTATATGGATTTGTTTGCATGATTGTGCCAGATTTGTGGATATTTACACAATAAACATTTTTTTCTCATAAAGTACACTCAATAAGTTAGAAGTTAAAAATAGTGTCTGTATAGCGTGTTATCCCAGAAGAAGAAAGACACTCATGGTATATACTCACTTATAAGCGGACATTAGCTGTATAATATAGCTAATACAATATAATATACTAAAATCTACAGACCTAAAAAAGCTAGATAACAAGGTGGACCCTAAGGAAGATGCTTAAATCTCTTTCAGAATGGCAAACAGGATAGACACCAGAAGTGGTGGAAGAGAGGAAACAGGATGGGAGCCTACCATAGAGGGTCCTCTGAAAGACTTCCCGCAACAGGGGACCAAAGCAGATGCTGAGACTCACAGCTAAACTCCCTGCAGAGTGCAGGGAGTCTTACAGAAGGAGGAGGATAGAAGGACTTGGAGGGGACAGGAGCTCCACAAGAAGACCAACAAAGTTAAAAATAATCTGAGCCCAGGGAGTCCTGTAGAGACTGATGCACCAACCAAGGACCATGCATGGCAGGACCTAGACCCTTTGCTCAGATGTAGCCCGTAGGCAGCTGGTTCCCAAGGAAGGGGAACAGAGGCTGCCTCTATCATGAACTCAGTTGATCATGTCCCCCTGGTGCTGTGCCTTGCCAGGCCACAGAAGAAGAGGATCCAGGCAGTCCTGATGAGACGTGATAAGCTAGGGTCAGATGGCACGGGAAAAGAAGTCTCCCTTTCAGTGGGATGGGGGAAAGAGGGTGTGACATGGGATTGGGAGGAGTTGAGGGAGGGGTCTTTATCCAAGATATATAATTTATAAATTGTAAAATTTTTCAAAAAGGAAAAGAAATGAAATTAAAATGTGTTTTTACTGGAAGGAGAGGATTTGAGGGCAGGTCTGAGAGGAGAGAAGAGATTGGGGCTGGGGTCAAGATTGAAATTAATATGAAGATTTATTTAATCTTAAAAATACTTTTGCATTAAAATAATAGTGTCTATATAAAAACTGTCAAGCAGTTCCTTACTCATAGCATGCAGGATCTTCAACAAAAAGATCTTACCATGAAGTTATGGGTAACCACTATCAAAGGTTTTGGCAATCTCGGGAATCTCCCTGACCAAAACTCATATGGAGTTAGCTATGAAGAACTCCAATTTTCCTTTAAGAACCCAAGTCTTCTGAACAAATGGTACCTATGTTCAAACTCTTTTATTTAAATTATATTTTAAAATTAGTCCTGGTCCCCCCCACTTCCTCTTTCCACATCACATGTATTCTACTGCTCCCACAAATTAATGGCAACATGATTCAAACATTTTATCCATCATTTGTAGATTGACATTACCATGGCAATGACCTTATTC
The DNA here is from genome assembly GCF_907164565.1 of Psammomys obesus. Taxonomy (NCBI): domain Eukaryota; kingdom Metazoa; phylum Chordata; class Mammalia; order Rodentia; family Muridae; genus Psammomys; species Psammomys obesus. Next base: position 7,068,458 of record NW_026596234.1, on the reverse strand, counting down.
CCAGGTTATTCACAGTGTCTTAATGACTTGCCATAGCTTTTATGAATGACCTCAAGGTTTAAGGCTATTCTGCCAGGTCATTTTGATGGCTTGGAATCATCTAAAGGATCTTTGATAAGATGAGGCATTACTGAACCTGCGGGTGGCATGGGAGGGCTTTCTTTACGTGGTAAGGGCTAGCAATTTCAAGGCAGTTGCAAGCTGAAAGGAATATATGGTGTGAATGAGGCACATCTATTGGGGATTCAGGGTATATATATATTTTTTTCAGTCATATGTCGGAATCTTAGTTTTACCCCAGTCACCTCCTAGTCATTCATGGCAAAGGACACAGATAAAACAAGTTATTTTCAAATAACAAATAAACTTACGATGGAAAGTTCCCTGAATGGACACTGATCTTCAAATTACATTTGGAAATTAGCAAAGTTTGAATCGTAGAAATGTGTAGTCCTAGTTTTACATTTTATCTCTAATATTTGATAAGTTTTGACATCGGAAAAATCGCTCAAAAATTTTTAGTGCCCATAATTCTCCCTCTGTAAAGAGGAGACAATAACATCTACTGTGTAGAGTTACTGTGGGAATTACAGAGGTAAGGCAGGCAAGCCATTTAGAAGAGCATGCCACCTGCTCCATATGATTAGCTACTTGTCCAGTGCTAAATAATCATTGTTAATGGTTTGAAGTAACTGTATTCATACAAGTGTCTGGAGACTAGGAGGTCCATACGGGTCCAGGTGGATTGCTTTGCTTCAGGGTTACTCAAAGTATCACAGACAGACCAACATCTGAGGTTCTGTGAGCTGATGTTTGGTGAGGTGCGGAGCATCTCACTTTAAACATGGTGCACACACATGGGTGACAAGTTGAAGGTGGCTGTTGAAGGAGACTTCTGTTCTCCCTATGTGGATCCCTACAGGACTGCAGAGTATCCCAGTCACACAGTATCCAGTTTCCCCTGAACACTGTATGTAAGAAGAGACGGGTAAAGTGGAAATGTTATTTATGCCCTAGATCTAGATTATTCTATCATTTCCACAATATTCTTCTTGTCATCTAGACCAGCCTAATGCAGTATGTTGAGATATATCAGGACTCAGTTCTGAGTAGGAGAGAGACCAGTGTGTAAAATCACTCCTTGGGCAAGTATGAGGAGCAGAGTTGAGAATTCCAGCACCCATATAAATATCTGGTGAGTACGGAGGTCTCCTAGTAATCCCAGGGGTCAGGGGCCAGAGATAAGGTTACAGAAGCAAGTGGGCTTGCAAGATTGGCCAAATTAGTGAGCTCTGCAGTCAAGTGAGAGATCATGACTCAGTATATAAGGTGGAGAGTGATGAGGAAGACATGAGATGTAACCCTCTGGAACCCACACACACAGGCACATATGTATACCTACCACACATGAGAAACATGTATGCATACATTCATGAATACCACATGCACATACAATAAAAAACAGTCAATCTGTAATCCTTATTTGGGACAAGTACATGAAGTCTAGCAGAAAAAAAGTGTTGAGGGTCATCTTAGAAAGAAGTGTTGTTTATTATAACAATATATGGTTTTCTAGAGTTAATAATAATCTATCTCACATAGAATATAGAATTTGATGAAACAGTAATGGATTGAGGGTAGACAAAAATCCTATCCATGAGAATCTTGTGATCTGTGTTTTAATGAATTTAGGCACTTGTCCACCGGCAATCAGAAATCACTGAGGATAAAGGTCAAATTTGCTTAGGATTAAATAATTCTGATGAGTAGAGGACGGATTTAGTAGAGACAAGCAAACATAATTAACACAGGCATTTGGGGCTAGACATAAATGCATGTGGTAGAGAAACTTTCATTTTGATTGGATTGGGTAAGGGGGATGACTTGAAGATTTAGTTTTCTAGAATTCTTGCTGGTAGTTAGGAATACAAGATTATGAACAAAAAAAATGAAAACAAGATTGAAATGATAAGAACAATGTTTTAGTTTGTCTTCTGTTATGTTTGAGGAGAAATGATGAGAGGTCTAAAGAGAGGCTTTGTGTCCACAAATGTAATCAAGTTTACAGATAAATTCCTTTCAAAGTTTTCTTACTTAAGGCAAGGAAAGAGCCATCAAGGTTAACTAATAAAACGGAATTTGCCAGTGACACCAACATCTTTGCATAAATGATATATGAATCCTTTTCTCACTGGCTTTGGAAATCACTCTGAATATATGATCTCTTTATTGTTTCCAGTTCCTTTTAGACAGAGAATCCATCTGGTCCCTAAATCTCGAGGTGACTCCCTCACTCTGGAGACCTGCATTAAATGAAGCTTGCCTTGCCTCAAATCTTAGGATCACAGAGGCAGGGTCAAGAGCCTCAGTAGGAGAAGCCAAGGAGAGAAGGACACACTTGGAGACATCTTCTGTGTTGGGGAGATCACAGAAGTATAGCAATTTGCCCCACCATCTGCCAGTGGCCTCAGCAAAAAAAGGAATGAAGACTCTGTCACAGATGGGAAAATGAGAGCGGAGCAAACAATCTTGCTGTGTGGACAAAACCTGTGAGGGATTTCTGTAAGGCATCTCTCTGACAGCTCTTGCCATTAAAAGACAGAATTCTCAACACTCAGCTGTTTTAAGCTTCCATTTCAGTCGTTGGTGTTGTTAGTTTTCCCCAATAGGACACCATTGCCCTGCTGTGGAGGTGAAGAAAAATGTCTTCGCTCTTGGTCTTTTGCTACCTGAGAGTATTGCTTCCTAAGTGAACATTTCCATGGTACAGCTGGACAACTTATCACAGGACTTAAAAAAAAATGGCCAGACAGCATAAATCTTCTCTAGGTCTATACACAGAACAGAAGAAGACTGTGTTTGCCAATGGTATTCTAGGGGCAAGCAATGGATTGTGCAAACATTTCTTGGCATGCTATATGCTCAGATTTGCCACATGGACACCTGACAATCATGATGGAAACCCAAGAGTTTGAAAGGTTCTTTTTAGACACCATCTATCTGTAGCACTTAATGTAACATCAAACTTATCTCTCTTTGGCCCTGTCCATTGTCGCTGCTGTTATGACTCCTTTAACTGTTGTTTTTTCAATCAACCATTGTCAATACAGTTCCTCAGACTACATTCTTCTTTATGAATTGGGAGGTGTTCCCTTGGTAGTAAATAGTGTCTCTTCTACGAGCATGAAAATAAAGGGGAGCCACTGGAACTATTCCACTAATCATCAGTGCTGTCTGCTCACTGCTTCCTATGTCAAAGTATCTATCTGCTTGTGTACACTCAGAAAGAATGCGGGGCTGTGAGACAGGTCATATTTAACTCTTGGTCTTAATCACTTTGGTTCTACGTGTGAACCAAGCTTCCATTTTAGGCAGAAAAATCAATCAATCCTCACCCAAGTGTGCCAAGAGAGTGAGTGTTGTTCTTAGACTATTCAAGAACAACAACAAAAATTCCTGATTGATTTTTTAACCCAAAAGTTTATACTTTAGTAGCTTGTTCTGATCGAAGTGGCAGATCTTAAGCCCACATAGCTTCATAGACCATTAACTTCGCCTTCACAAGATTTTTTTTTTAATGACAGTTAAGGATACCATTTTCTTTTTTTTAATTTTTTATTAACTACACTTTATTCATTTTGTATCCTCCCATAAGCCCCTCCCTCCTCCCCTCCCACTCCCACCCTCCCTCCCCTTTCTGCATGCATGCTACTCCCCAAGTCCACTGATAGGGGAGGTTCTCCTCTTCTTTCTGATCTTAGTCTATCAGTTCTCATCAAAAGTGGCTGCATTGTCCTCTACTGTGGCCTGATAAGGCTGCTCCCCCCTCAGGGGGAAGTAATCAACGAGCAGGCCAATCAGATTATGTCAGAGGCAGTCCCTCTTCCCATTACTATGTAAACCACTTGGACACTGAACTGCCATGGGCTACACCTGTGCAGGGGTTCCAGGTCATCTCCACGAATAGTCCTTGGTTGGAGTATGAGTCTCTGGGAAGTTCCCTGTGTTCAAATTATCTTGTTCTGTTGCTCTCCTTGTGGAGTTCTCATCCCCTCCAGCTCTTACTATTTCCCACTTCTTACATAGAATTCCATTCACTCTGCCCATCAGTTGGCCATCAGGCTCAGCATCTGCTTTGACAGTCTATACTGCAGAAGCTTTCAGAGGCCCTCTGTGGCAGGTTTCAAGGTTGTTTCCTGTTTTCTTCTGGCTTTCAGAGGCCCTCTGTAGCAGGTTCTGAGGTTGTTTCCTATTTTCTTTTTCTTCTGATGTCCATCCTCTTTGCCTTTCAGGATGGGGATTGAACATTTTAGTTAGGGTCCTCTCTTTTGCTTAGTTTGTTTAGATGTACAGATTTTAGTGGGTTTATTCTATATTGTATGTTTATAAATGGGGGAGAACTCACATCTCCACATATACAGTATGAGTTTATGGAAATAAACTGCAAAAAACAAAATGGCCATCTTTGTCTCTTATTTTGACCTGGAAATAACTTCCTGGCTCTGAGGATCACAGTCCAGGCAGCCACTGTTAATTCAGTCCACTGTACCTGCTCTGAGCCTGTGTGTATTTCAGCTTACGGGCTTAAGAAATATACTACAGTTATGCACTAGTCAGTTTCACACAGTTAATGGACTTGGGGACTCAGAAGTGACAACTCAGGTAGCAACGTGATCCTGCAACACTGATGTAAGTAATGGGGAAGTCTGGCTCTGAGACAGACTCATATTCTGTGTGCAAGTGGATTGCATACTATCTGTTGAACTTGAGGGTGATTGAAGACTTTTAGTCTGTTGGTCAAATCTGACATGATCAAATGGCAATTGTCTTATATGACTGTCAGTGACAGACTGACTACAGAACCTAGCCTCAGTGAAGGCACTGGTTTGAGGAATCAGTATTCATCAAAATCATGTTGATCCTGGGGCTTGCAGTGAGATGAGAGTCTGCTAATGGAAGTTAGCGGACTTGAGACTGTTGTGGATATCAACATGTTTTTGTTTTAAGCCCAGGTGTGGGATGTGGGACTGATTCAGATGGTCTACAGCAGCAAACTATTTGCCTCGTGTGGACTCTGAGAGGAGCTCTTTGCCAGCTGCAGAGAGTTTAAACCTGAGGACCATGTAGAAGTGAATAAGTGTCAGAGCCCAGAGAGTGTTGGGGAGCCCCGAGAAAGAACAAGGCTGCTGCTGCTGCCCCTGGTCCCCTAAAGCTTCTGGTTGCTGTTGAGGCAGTGAAACAAGAAGTTGGAGATCTCCTGAAACAAGGATTGGACTGGCTCCAAGGAACCTGACTACCCTAGCCAGCAGAAAGCAGCTAAAACTCTGCCCCTTTTCTCACTAACCCTTTTTCCTACCTGGTGTTCGTGTGTTGGAAGGGATGGGGGTGGAGTAGGGAGAAAGAGATATTAAAAAATATAAATCAAAGAGTTTTTTTTTTTTTAAAGTACACCAACATGAGACCCTTGAGACATCCTATAGTTAACTAACACCACAGAGGCATGGAAGCAAATCCCTGTGAGGCCCCCAGGAGCCTCACAGAAACTGATTTCACTTACTGGTCCAGAACCTCTCTCTCCATTTTCATCCCTGAAGCTCCTGGGGCAAGGCAGGGTACAACGTAAATATTGGCAAGCCACAGAACTCTGCCGATTACAGTCAATTTCATAAGCGCCTCAGACGGGCATGAACCTTCTCACGTATCCTACCGGGCGATCACCATGGGCTGAAGGCGACAGGAAGTGGGCAGTGCTGCCTAGCTCCAAAGTCCCCAAGTTAAATTGCCAATACCGTTAGCCTTACAACTGATGCAATTAGAGCCACAGGTGTTATGTCCGTTGTCTTTAGTCTGTCACTGTCAGCCAGAATGTTTCTCTCCTTTCTACTACACCAAAATAGAAAAAAAAAAAATAGTGCTGAGTAAAGTATTTGGGGCCATACATTATTTAAGTCCTTTGTGTGGCCTGGGGCTTGAGTGTATGGAGTGGGTCATTGTATGTACAGGTGCACATGTGTAAAGGTGATGCCTATGCGATGGCCAGATGTCAGCCGCAGATGTTATTCCGCAGGGAGCCATCCATCTTGATTTTTGAGACAAGCTATCTCCCTTGCCTGGAACTCAGGAATTCAGTTAGGCAGGCTGCGCAGGAAACACGTCTCCTCCTTTGCACTCCTGGGATTACAGGTATAGGCCACCCTGCCTAGTTTTCTGCATGTTAGGCTAGAATTCAGGTCCCCACTCTCGCATGACATGTGCTTCATGAGCTGACTCCCCCTCTGTAGCCCTGGGGGCTTGCTTCCTAAAGCATCTCCCGCTTGCCTTTCTCCTCTGTAACATGGGGGTAGGATCTGTTGAGAGACTGAATAGGGTCAGGCAGGCAAAACATTCAGAACCAGGTCCGGTACATAGTGATTACTCACAACTGACTCTGACACTGTTCTTGTGCCGAGCCGTGTCATCATGTGCGGAGGAATCAAAGGGCAAATAAAACCCAGGAGGTGGCATGGGAGTTTCAGCAGGAGTTGCCCAGGGGCTGTATTTCTAGAAGATCATTAAAATCCAGTTGTATAAGAGAGAAGTATAAGGAGACTCCAATGTCACGGGCAAAAGGAGTTGCAGGCACGTCACTCAGGAAATGTGAGAGGAAACATTCCTTTCTGAGATGCAGCTAGCAAGTCAGAGGTAACAATGTTCTTGACAAGTGTGAATGGGTTGCTCAGCACCTGGAAATCACTAGTGTGAACTCACTCCACAGTGAGGTAAAGTGCCCAGGGGTGAGCCCAGGTGTGAATGAAACAAGAGAGCCATTAATTCCTGATTAATTCATGACAGCAGGAGCAAGGCCAGGCTAATTGCCTTTCTGGAGGAGTCACCATCCGGCCACCTTCTCTCCACTTGTCCACATTCATAGCATCAAGCTGCTTCCTGTGAACCCCCAAAGGGTCCTGGTGGCGGGCAGCACTCTAAATTCCATGTGATGCTCTGTCAGCCTGATAATCAACTCCATTACAGTGCCTCATTACAGGGGCTTTCCAGGATGCAAAGCCCATGTTATTCACTGCAACACTAAGTTCTTGGGGCTATCCATCAAAGAAGGGGGTTCATTAACAAACACTGAAAACAGAAGACCCCCTTCCAGGTCCTTCTTCTCAGGAATCAAGGGCTTGGAGCCACCACAAATCCTCCAGCAGGCTACATGATATACTTCTCCCGCCCATCCTTAGCAAGTGGCTTGTTTTGTCTGTGATTGTTGGGGTGCAGGGAACGGGAGAGGAATGAAGTGCTCAAAGATTTTTTTTTCTTGTCTTTATTTGGCAGATTCAACATCCTGCCTCCCTGCCTTTGACAGTATGCAGTGCTACAAGAAGTCAAGAATTTTCACCACATCAGTGACCGGTTTAGGCTCTAACGATAGACCATTAGCAATCAAATGGCTTGTTCTCCTTATGTTACTGTTAGAGAACCAAGAGTCCAGGAAGTCAGGTGGCACATGGGAACCTCCCAGAGTCCTAAAGACATATACCTGATCTGGCCTCTCTCTGCTATAGTAACAGCATTCTGTTAGCTTCGAAAATGAATAGCTCTCTCAGCTCTCACCACTTAGGGTGCAGAAAACATCACTCGGAAACTGCTGGAGCCCTGGCAACAGGTTCTTAGGTTCAGTGTTAAAGCAAGAACCAGGCTTGACAAATTAACAACAAGATTCAACATGTTCAAGCTACACCACCCAGGCCAATGTCATGTAGGTTTCAGAACTGACTTAGAACAAATGTAGCTTGCCCAGCTGCTGGGGACAGTGCTAGACTCGGTGAAGCCCATAACGATGCTAAGGGAAAGAGACAGTTCACCCATCAGGAAAGTCAATACAGAAATTAGCAGAAGTGACAAACCAAACAGTGACTTAAAACATGAACAATTTCATGATTTCCTTGTTGACAGGAGCCTACCACAGAGGGCCTCTGAAAGACTCTACCTAGCAGTGTATCAAAGCAGATACTTAGACTCATAAGCAAACTTTGGACACAATGCAGGGAATCTTAAGAAAGAAGGGGAGATAGTAAGACCTGGAGAGGACAGGAGCTCCACAAGGATAGCAACAGAACCAAAATATCTGGGCACAGGGATCTTTTCTGAGACTGATACTTCAACCAAGGACCAGGACTAGATATTACCTTCAACCCCTGCTCAGATGTAGCCCATGGCAGTTCAGTCTCCAAGTAAGTACACTATTAAGGAGAGCAGGGAATATCTCTGACATGAACTCAGGAGCAGGCTCTTTGATCACCTTCCCCTGAGAGGGGAGCAGCCTTTTCAGGCCACAGAGGAGGACAATGCGGCCAATTCTGATGAGACTGGATAAACTGGGGTCAGATGGAAGGGGAGGAGGAACCTCCCCTATCAATGGACTTGGAGAGGAGCATAGGAGAAGATGAGGGAGAGAGGGTGAGATTGGGAGGGGAAAAGAGAGGGGGCTGCAGCTGGTATACAAAGTGAATAAACTGTAATTAATATAAAAACTAAAAAATTAATTAAATAAATACATGGACAATTTAATTTCATTGCTTGCCGACTTTGAGGGTTGACTCTGGTCAACAGTCTCACATAGCTCCTGCCAGACATTGGCTGAGGCTGAGGTCCCCTCCAGAGTTTTATGCCAAGATACTTGGTACCAGGATGGGGACGAATGCAGCCTCTGGACAGGGGCATCTGGGACGTCATCTTCTTCTCTACAGGGCCATCCTGGCTGAGCTCTGGGTCTGGCACCTGCTCCTGGCATGGCTGCTGAAGACACTCCAAACGAGTCCTTGAAGGCAATCAGCCGACGTTCCATGGCTGTTTCTAAATCTCGGAGACCGGGCAGCATTACCTGTGCCACTTTCTATTCCTCACAGCAGTCAGGAAGACTCCCACAGTTAAAGTTCAGGACAAAGACATACTTTCTGTTGAGAGAACTGTCAATGGACTTTTTTTTTTTCACATAGCTTTTCAAATAAATTATCAACTCAAAAAATTGTAAAACCAATCCAGTATCCTGGGCAACCTTCACTCTCTCACCCCAAATGTAGTGTCTTATATAACTGCAGAATAATATTATCATGATATTTTAGGTAGCCTTGTAGATAGAAATACTTGGATTATGTTCTTGTTTTTAATCTGTTTGTAAATTCAGTCAGACAAACCTTTGTCTTATAATTAGTGTACTTAACTCTTTATATTTTAATTATATTTTAGGGTCTAAACTGCCATATTATTATTATTTGAGTTTGTTCTTATTTCTCAATTTTATTTTCTTGTCATTTTATATCTTACTTGAGCATGTTTTAATATTCCCCTTTTATTTCTCTCTCTCTCTCTCTCTCTCTCTCTCTCTCTCTCTCTCTCTCTCTGTCTCTTGGTTTTTTAGAGACATGATTTTTCTGTGTAACAGTCCTGGTTATCCTGGATTTACTTTGTAGACCAGAATGGCCTTGAACTCATGGATATCTTCCTGCCTCTGACTCCCAAGTGCTGGGATTAAAGGCGTTTGCCACCACTGCCCAGGTTTCTAAAAGTATCTCTTTGTATCAGTTTTGTAGTGATTTGTTTCAAACCCTATCATGTTCTTTTAAATTGAAGTTTGGCCCATCAAGTTTTAAATAAGCTGTAATACTCCAGTTCTGTGGGTCTCCGGTAAGTAGCAGACTCAAATCCTATTCCATTCTGTATAGCTATGGACTAAAATCAAAATGATCACAGTGCATGCATTGCCACCTTATTTCCACCCTTAATTCTAAGTTCAAACCTCACCTCGAAGTATCTGGAGTTTGGACTCAGCAACTAAGCATTCATTTAACATATATGAGGACCTTGGTTTCAGCTCTAGCCCCACAAAGGAATCAGTAGCCAAAGAAAGACACAAAAAGGACATTCTAAAATCTAATAGTAATAAAGTAGTTATGTGTCCCAAGTGCAAGATGTGACACATGGCTCTGGGGCTGCTTGAGATGTTCTCTGAAGGAAAGGAGAGAGATAGCCATGAGAGCAGTATGTGTAAGTATGGCAGAACAAATTTAAAATGTATGCCGAATTCCCACTGTAGTCTAGGCTCTGAGCATTCAGGAAAAAAATGATAATTTTTAGTTGGTGAAAATAGGTAAAAAAAAAAAAATGTATTCACATGGAAGCCATCACTCTAACAGAGTCGCCTCTGCGGACTGTGGGAACATTCAAATTGTACCAGCTGCTTCCTGTTCTTGCTTATTTTTCTCAGACATTAGAGCAGAGGTTTCAAAGAGTTGCAAGCTCTTTGGGAGTCAAATAACCCTTTCATAAGGGTCACCTAAAGCCATTGGAAAACAGATATTTAGATTATAATTCCTAATTACAAATTATGGCTATGAAGTAGCAAACAAATAATTTATGGTTGTTGAGTCACCACAGCATGAGGAACTATATTAAAGGGTCTCAGCACTGGGAGGATTGAGAACCACTGAGTTAGAGGATGCAAGAATGCTGAAAAATTTATTGTGTTACACATGCATGTGTGTGCATATGCACATACTATTCTTCATGGGCCACAGAATAATTTTATTTTGCAGGAATCCAGAGCTGTCCCAGGGTAAGGCATAGACAGGTATACAGGTCCCACACATATGATTAAAACTGTGGACCAAGAACAGATTCAGAGCAAACCCAGGATAAGGTGCTGAGGTATGCAGTATTCCACAACAGGAATTATAGATTATGGAAGCATAGATCAGGCCAGAGCTAACCAAAGTCAGGTCTGCTGCAGAGAGTGATGGGGCTGGGGATCAGCCAGGAATATCCTGACAGTTTCCTTTGGAGAGTTACCGTTATTGCAGATGCTAACAACCCCCTAGAGGGACCTGCTGCACTGAATGCCATTCTGACAGCAGAAGACGATGCCTCAACCAAACTACGACATAGTTCAGCCCTGAACGTGACTCACATTTCCACTGAAAGAAGAAAGGTGACAAGAGTTAAGAAGGAAGGAAAAAAGGAAGGAAGAAGAAAAAGAAAGAGAGAGTGAGAGAGAAAGAAAGACTCAACCGACAAACCAATTTCAAATGCACAGAAACTAGCAGAGAAATAAACACAACACAAAAATTTCAAGACAAAAAATTACTAAGTTGTAGTAAGTAACCCCAGCGACAAAAAGTTGTAAGAACTTCCAGACAAGAAATTCATATAAGTCTACACTAACCAAATATGTCACTTGAATTTTTGGATTAGAAACTCAAAAGAGTAATTATAACTGTTCAAGCAATTCAAAGATGGCATGAATGTATACCAAGAGAACAAGACCAGAGCTGAATGAAATAAGGAATTAATCTAACAAAGGAAGGTAGAATTCTATAAAGAAATATAATTGCTGAAGAAAAGCCACCTTGAAATGATGTTAGCTCAATAAACCAAAGCTCAGTAGATAACTTTACCAATAGAAAAGATAATGTAGAAAACAGAATCAAAGCTACAAGGCCAGTTAAAGAAGTTAGATCATTAATAGTCAAAGATAAATTAAAAAATATATATACAAACAAAATATATGAGAGCTTTGGATACCATGAAGAGACCAAATCCTTGAATTATAGGCATAAAAGAATACCAAACTGAAAGCATAGAAAATCTTTTCATCATAACCATAAGATAAAATTTCTCCAACCTAGAAAAAGAAATGGCCAGACAGATTTAACAGCAGCAGTGAATATTAAATGGATGGGTCAGAAAATAAACTCCACATAACATATTTTGGTTAAAACACTAACGAGGAATGACAAGCTACAGAAGAGGAGGGTTGAGCCACTTGTAAAGGTAGCACTCATTACAGGAAGAGCACATGAACAATAGAAAGCTTTATGGACTAGAAAGAGGGAGAGACTGGGAAGAGAGGAGGGAAGGACTGGGAGGAGAGTAGGGAAGGTGGGAAGGAAGGACTGGGAGGAAAGGAGGGAAGGTGGGAGGGAAGGTGGGAGAAGAGGAGGGAAGGTGGGAGGGAAGGACTAGGAGGAGAGGAGGGAAGGTGGGAGGAAAGGACTAGGAGGAGAGGAGGGAAGGTGGGAGGGAAGGACTGGGAGGAGAAGAGAAAGGGAAACTTCCTACTGGGATTAATTAATTAGTTAATTAATTAATTGAAAACAATTAAATGGGACATCTATATATGCCCCCCAAGGTTCAAGGCACATTCTGGACAGGAAGCAGAAAGAATGTAAGAGCTATAGGATAGGGAGGAATGCTATAAAATGCTGTCTCCGTCACACACATGAACCCACAGAAGTTATGGGTACCTCAGAAAGATCTGCACCAAATCAAGCTAGTGAAAATGCCAGCATGGATGTGGGAGGATCACAAAGCCTCACTCTGGGTGAGGTTCTATTAGCAGCTAATGGATGCTTGAAAGACAATTAGTTTTCTTTGGAGGCATGGCCAGTGGTAAATTGTTCACGCTCTGGTGGGTGGTCGCATGCCCAAGTACATGAGGTGATCACTAATTAGACTCGGTGGATTATAAAAATGTGACGACATAAGTTTGGGTGAGGGGGTTTTGTGAGGGAGTCTGTGGGGGAGCTTAAGGCAGGCAGTTGGGTGGATATGATCAACATACATTGTTTAGATGTATGGAGTTTTCAAAGAAGAAATAAAATATTGTTACAAACCAGTATTTTTAATATCTACATTCTAGTGTTGATAAAAGGCACTTTCTCCTGTTGCCTGCATCCCCTTATCACATCTAAGAAGGTTTATGATGAATCCTTTACAACGCCTTGTATAAGAGGGTCCTATGGTTGTGATTATCTGTAGCTTTCATTGCTTCTTCAGTAGTAGCCTTGGGTGGTACTCCATTTTTATAAGAGTGAACAGAATCTAATAAGAAAAAAAAAGCTAATGTGAGTGAAAGTTCTAGAGAAAAAAAAGCAGTCCTTAAAAGTTGCATGTGGGATTGTGTGTTAGAGACTGGGGGCATTTGAAGTGTGCGGGGCAGTGAGATCACCGAGAAGGCTGTTTTGGTAGCCACAGAAGAGTCGTCCTCTGTCAACCTGTCGTACAGCCATCACTGGGCTTGTGACCTATTTGCAATGATGATGCCCGCTGCAGAGTCTACCAGATGATGCTTCCTTTTCTGTAGGGAAACTGATGGTACTTTCCAGATGAAAGAAGACGCTGCCAAAGAAAACTGGAAAAAAACTAATTGTAACAGCTTAACGGCATAAGGGCTAGCGCAGAAAACTTTTTAAAATTCTAGGCTCACGCAAACTTGCTGCTGGGACTCCGCCAGCTCTCTGCACCTGCAGTAGTCCCTGCTAATATTTCAAAGTGTCAGCTTAAGTGGCCCGAGAGCTGCCTGCACAACTATGCTAATTGCCGAGATGTGTCTAGACCAGCTGAGATAATGGGGCACCAAGATGCAGGGGAAATGTCAACATCTGGGATTCAGGCTACTCATTTTGTTGTCTTTAAACTTCACGGGATGGCATATTCTTTGAAGAATTAGTACGGAATTAAACAGTTGTTCCTTTTTTCTGCTTTACTTTTTGAACCCATGTGGTCAGTCAGAAAAAGCAGTCTAGCAAACAGACTTTAAAAGTTTTTAATACTCAGGGCTGAAGAGCTTGCCTGGTGGTTAGAGCACTGGCTAGTGTTGCAGAGGATGAGGGTTTGGTTCCTGTAACCTAGAAGTGTCTCGCAACCACTTATAACCCCAGTTCCAGGGGATCTGATGCCCCCTTCTGGTGTGTGCACCAGACTCATCTCCTGTACAAGACCATTTAATCCTGTTCTATACCAGGCTTTAGGGCAGGACAAGGCTGAGATTAGACCCACCTATGATCTGACGATATATATGTATTTGCAGTAGAGTGACATGAACATGCTAGCTCTTTTGCACTGAGCTCACCCTTAGCCCATCATTCTACGTTTTTAGAACAGAGCATGATGGCGGGAAGAAAGAATCTGCTCAAGTCTATGAATATAGGGATGTGATGGACAATTGAACCAGGGATGCTTCACACAAGCTGTCTGAATCCGGAAATCTGTATTCGTAGAGGGATCTGCAAAAAGATCAGCAATAGCAATGGTAATGTACAGCAATATGATGGCCATATATTTACTTAATTATTCGGTACAACAGCTGCCTGGCCTCAAGTATATTTTTGGACATTTCTTGCATACACCCTTGTGATAGAGCGATAGAGTCCCTTATTGTTTTCACATTACCAATGGGGAAACTGAGTCTTAGAGAAGTTAAAAGCTGCTTGAAGTGTCTTTAAGCAGTGCGTGCCCACTGCTTGCATTCCTATCGTGCCCATAGTGCCACACTCTTCTGAATTAGCAAAACGGTTGGTTGGCCATTTTAGGAGACTGTTGCTCTCTCTGCAAATCCTTGTAAAATACAGCACATATGGTCATTTCCTCCTGGGGTTAATTTTGCAATCTTACTACCAATGCTTCAGATCCAAGGGTTGAGAAGAAAAACAGCATCAGAAGATACCAGTAAGGATGTCAGCAGATGGGTCTCAGGAATAATCTTCAGAGAACCCAGGATGCACCAGGAAAGGCAAGGCACTCTGGGAAATGATGTGCCTTAGAGTCACTTCATAAGCTAAAGCCTGAAGAGAATACTTGAAAAGTAATGATTCCTTAATGGATGTGCAAAAGATCATGGGTCGTTAGTGCCATAAGGAGTGGGCTCCTGGGATACTCATTCAATGACGTCAGAGCCTTGTCAAAGGGCTTTTTGTTCAAGAGTCCATTAGGCAGCACCCACATTACTAACCAGTTACAAATAGATCAGTTATCCAAGCCTGCTGAGGGAGTCAGGTGAAGCCCTGATTTGGAAGTGAGGATGATCCTGGAATTTCATATGTTTTAGTAAATTTACTTAAGTAGTTTGAAACACCAGTAGATTTCTTTTCTGTGTTCTATATCAGAAAACAGATATATGTTACATATGTGTATATATGTGTATAGACATGCATGTATATGTTTCCAAGAATACTCTATGTAGCATGTTGAACACTGCATGTGAAATAAAATACGCTTAATGTGTTATCAACAATTAATTGTGTAATAGTGTTTGTTGTTTGTAATGTGTATCTTGGGTAATACCTAGTTACAATGAGAAGGGTTTCAGACTTATATGGGACTAGCAGATACTGGGTGACTTCTGCTATAAAGCAGTAGGTACAGGGGAGATGGCTTAGTGGATTAAACACTTTTGCTGTAGAACCTGAGGACTGGAATTCAGACACACAGCACCTACTTATAAAAACTGGGCAGGTACTGTGGTTGTGGTCTTTCTCAGCACTCAGAGGGAGAGACAGGGGATCTCTAAGGCAATCAAGACAGTTTGAAAACACTGAATCAGTGAGAATCAGCTTCAGGTTCTGTCTCAGTATAGGATATGGAGGGCAATTCATGAGATGTCAACTTCTGCTCTCCACACACGCCCGTGCAAGTGTAGGCACACCTGTAAACACATGGGTCCATGGAGATATAACACACATGCAGTCACGCATGAGTACCACACACTTACACATGCAAGAAAAAATTTCTGTGGCAATCAAGACTGTTCCTCCTTTCTTAGGAGGTCACTCTGTGTGAAGGATGCAGTGGCGGAGAGCCAGAGCCTTCCTTCTGTCCCTTACTTTGAATGAGTAAATATGCACACAACATGGAAAAATGGGAGACATCAGTGTATCAAAGGAGGCTGAATGTGAAACATTTGTCTGTGAGTCTAGTTCTAGGGGTATGTAAACATCTCTCTCTCTCTCTCTCTCTCTCTTTCTTTCTCCCTCTCCTGATCTCTTCCTTTTTTCCCTTTAGTTTAAAAGGCTTGGTGTGGCTTTGACCACACCATAACGTGGAAGTTGCAGTAGAAAACTGGTATTATTTCTTTTTGATAAAGTTCAACAGCAAGCTCTCTTGGGCCTGACACTTTCTCTTTTGTAGTGTTATTCCTTTTTGGTTTAAATTTTTCATAGATCTGAGGCCTGTTCAGATTATCTACATTATTTATGTCCAGCCTATTTCACATAGATTATGAAATTTGTGACAAATATCTACCACGGGATCCATGGTGGAAGCCTTTCTATTTAAAAAATTATTTAATAAATAAATTACTTTTATTTACGTGTATAAGTTCAGATACTTGTAGCTACCAGGAAAGGCATTTGATCTGATTGAACTAGAGTGTTAGGCATTTGTGAGCTGCCCAACGTGGGTGCTGAGAACCAAACTCACTCACCTGAAAGAGCAACAAGTGTTCTTAGCTGCTGAGACATGTCTATGAGCCACACTTCTTTTCTAAGATTATCAAACTGTATCTTCTTTTCTTTCTCCTGTGCTAGCATGATTAAAGGTTAATAAATTTGTTATCTTTTCAAAGAACCAATTTTTTGTTTCCTTGTTTTTATCAATTGCTATCCTGTTTTCCATGGATTTCTAGTACAACTTTCTGAATGTTTTTCCTGCTTGCTTAAGGTTTCTAGCCCTGTTTTATTCCTTTACCATCTTAGGTTGGAAGGTCAGAGATTGACCTTCCTCCATCTTCTCACAAATGTCTTTCATGTTGTGCTCTTTCATGCCGTGCTTTCTCCTTCAAAACATTACATTTGTGCCAAGATGCACAGTTGAGCACATTGTATTTTTCACTTTAGGTTTTCAAAACAAAATTTCTCCAAGACTCCTTCTCTTGGAATCATACATAATTTAGCAGGTTAATCTCCCCCAAAGCTTTATGATTTCCATCTATATTTGTTTTATTGATTTGGAATTTAAACTCCATATGGTCTAAGTCATATTATAAATTGGGGAGTATGTGAGTTTTATGGCCCTGGGTGTGGTATGTTTTAGAGAAAGTTCTGAATTAGCCTTGGAACAGTTTTGTGGTTGGTTGCAGAATTCTGTAGACCACTTCTGAGGGTGATTGGTCCAACCAGCTTCTACTACTGCTCCAACTGACCACTGTGTTACTGATGAGGTGGGGGGGCATTATTAACATGTCCAGTGTGAATACTGGCTTCATCTATTTGTACTTGGCAACTCGCTACTTCTTTCCTTAGAGATCACAGTGTTTCTTAAGTTCATAAACATTAAAGACTATTATGTCTTGGATAATTGACTCCTTTTATTGCTACATAATTCCCTTTTATCCCTTATAATTTCTTGTGTTTGAACCCTGTATTGTCCAAAATCAATATAGCAACTCCAGGTTTCTTCTGATTAGTGTTTGCATGTTATGTCCTTTCTTCAACTCTTTAGTTTTAATCTATATTTAATCTCTGTAGCTAAAGTGGATTCTTAATAGACCGATTATTGTTGGGGCTTATTTACTTATCCACCGTTAAAGTCTTTAATAAAAATAGTCATGCATTTAAAAGAAATAGAAACACATTCTTGTTGAAAGCGTTTATTGATAGACAAATAGATGGCTCTTTATTCCAAGTGATAAGAGCAGTCAATTTCATGATTACAGCTTATAGATTAATTAAAGAAGTGGCAAACATCACAGGGCAGTGACATTAGATTGGTATCTGCCATGTTTACAAACACTTTCAGCGTGTTACCCCATTTTGTATTTTTAATTACCCTCTTCCATGCTGCTTTCTCTGATTCTGGTTGAATATTTTATGTGGCTTCCTCTTCATTTTATTGTGAGTATATCAATTACGTTTATTAAAAAATTAGTGGTTTCCTTGTAGCTCAGAACACGTGTTACATTTGATTTAAGTTACTAAATGACATCACTCTCTTTTGAAACTAATGCAAGTACCTCTTAAGACAAGATCCTGAGCCTTTGTCTCACAGTTTGAGACATTTGTCATCTTTATTTCATTTGGTCATAAGGTGTTAACACATGGTTAATTACTGCTACCATTAATTTGAATAAAATAGTCTATCAATCATAAAAAAACATATTTTTTTTACCTTTTCTTGTTACTTACCATTCCTTACCTGTTGCACATCTGGTTTGACCTATATCATTTTCTTTGCTGTAAAGAAAACTCCTTAAACACTCCTAGCAAGGCAGATCTACTGCCTGAAAATGACCACAGTGCTTTCGTGTTGAGAAAGAGTTTCAGGTTTGAAGAGCAATTCTCCCCAATCCAGTGTTCTAATCTGGTCCATGCCCCCACACCCTGCTTTGCTCAGGTCTGTGAATATTTTATGTTATCTTCTCCTGTTTCGGTACAAGTGCTAACAACAAGTCCTATGTTATTTGCATTTTTGTGCTTTTAATAGAAATATAATTTTCCCTCTCTGACTTCTCTTTTAGAATTATCTTTGTTTTTCTGAAGTTTGGATAAGTTTAGCATGGATAAAGGTATCTGGGGACTCAACATAACTATCTAGGAATGTGACCTGGTATCTGGAATTAATTTGAAAAGAAAACTTTATTATTATTGCTTCGAGAATTTTCTTTTTATGTCTTTTTGCCATTCCTGCTTTTCTTCATATTTTTATTCACCTTACATCCTTGTTGTAGCCCCATCCCACCTCCCCTCCCAGTCCCACCCTCCCTCTCTCCCACCTCCCTTTCCTCAGAAAAGGGGAGCTCCCTTTCCCATCCAGGCCAGTGTTTCATTATTTTGTAATTTGCCCAAATTATAGCTATGGAGGTATAATTACTATTTGTTTATTTTATCTTTGTGTCACCTTTGTTTTGCAGGTGAAGAGGTTCCTAACATACACCTCTGAGACCTTTGATTTGAGGCTTTGATTTCAGATGTACGAGGCTCATCAGTGAACATGTCAGGGCCATTGCTCAGTTTGGTTTGATTCCTAAAGCGTCCTTTCCATTCTACATCGGTTTTCCACATCTCTGCTTGCACTGTAGTCTCTTCCGACCCATAACCTACTTTTCCCATCAGAACTCTTAACATTCTTTATCGTAATTGTTTTGAATTCATTTTAACAAAATTCCCAAATCATTGTCATATGCAAGGCTGATTTCCATTGGGGCACTTTTTTCCCCTCTCTCTTAATGATTTCCAAGTAAGGGCTTTTCTATGGCTGGGTGCTCAGGACTCCCTAATCCTGACTTCCTCATCATATGAAGACAAGCCAGTTGCCTTCTAAGAGATCCTCACGTTGTTGTATACTCATGAGCTACTCATGTTTTTACAAGTCTGGCTTAAAGATAGGTCTGTAAATACGGCTGTATAAATGCTCTAAGTTCTTTACAAGTACTTTTAAAGTACTTTTCCTTATTCATTTTTTCTATAATTTATTGATCTAAATGTGGAGTTTCCATCCCCTCTTTTAGAAAGGAAGGAAGGAAGGAAGGAAAGAAAGAAAGAAAGAAAGAAAGAAAGAAAGAAAGAAAGAAGGAAGATGGAAGGAAGGGAAGGAAAAGACAGACTTAAGATCTACCTGCTGGAATATCGTTCTATTGCTGTGAAGACAAATGATGAGGAAGACAACTCTTATAAAAGAAAGCATTTAATTGAGCCTTGCTTACAGTTTCGAAGGTTTAGTCCATTATCATCATGACAGGAAGCAGAGAGGCATGATGCTTGAGCAATAGCTGAGAGCTTCACATACTGATCCAAAGGCAACAGGTAGAGAGAGAGAGAGTGAGAGAGAGAGGAGAGGAGGCACTAGGCCTGAAGTGGGCTTTTGAAACCTCAAAGCCCACCCCAGTTACATACCTACTACAACAAGGCCACACCTCCTAATCCTTACAAAGAGTTCATCAACTGGGGACCAAGCATGCAAATATATGAGCCTATGGGGACATTCTCATTCAAACTGCCACAGGAGAAAGTTAGACAGAACTTCTGGTGTTATGTTCTTAATGGCTAATAAGGATATAGACTGTGTGAGATGAAAGTCAAGATTGTTAAAATGGAAATGAACACATGGAATTCTTGTTTATTTGTTAAAAATCTTCAAATCAGTGGAATGAAAGGACTTACAAGATTATAAACTTAAGAAGCTAAAACAAAATGAGAGGAAAATAAGATAACGAAGTATCATTGAATAAGAAGCAGAGGTAAAAGGTCTTCAAAAGTACTGGAAGATGAACTAATCAGTGAGTTTGTAAGTAATTTGGTTGGAAAATTTTAATATCTATTTTGTGAAAATAATAGAGAATTTATTTCTTATCACTTGCAAGGACTAGGGAGGATCTTTAAACTTTAATAATTTAAACTCAAAAGAAACTTCCATAAATTCACAAACTTAAGTATTCTATAGATGACAGTTACAAGTCACACCAATATGACTCAAGACAAGAACAAATACACAAGTAAAACATCCCACCTTGAAGCAGAGCATGTAACTTAGATGCTAAAGTGCCTCCCCAGTATGCATGTGGTTCTGAGTATGAACCCCAGCACCACATAAACTGAGTATGCTAAAATAAGCCTCTGCTTGCAGCACTTGGGGAGGGAAGCAGGAGGATCAGAAGTTCAAAGTCGTCCTGCACTACATAGTGAGTTCTAGTCCAGCCTGAACCTCATGAGTAAAATAAAATAAGGTAAAATAAAGATCTAACTATAATGAGAAACCATTGGGAAATGTCTGAGAACCATATGTATTAAAATCTTAAATGTAGTTAACACTGTAGACATGTGACTGTAATCTTAAATATTTGTATTGCTTCAAACAAAACAATTAAATAGACAAACAATAAAGAAACCATTAAAAAGCAAGAAATAAGCATAATTTAAAGTAAAAAAAATAGCAATCGTGTAGATTTGACATGTGTGATGAAATGCAAAAACGAGTGAGCACACTAAATTGGGTAAAATGAAATTTTTAAATTTTGTCTGAGACAGGATTTTGCAATGTCACCTAGACTGCCATCAAACTGGCCATGTTGCTTTTACCTTGAACGCCCCCTCCCCCACCCCCCATCTCTCTGTTTCCCAATTTCCAGAATGAAATACATGTGCCAACATGGCTTTCTTACAAAATAATCTTTAAAAAGTGATTCCATGATCCAGCACATATGGAATTATGAAGATCTTCTTACTATACAGAGGAAGGTAAAATATTATTAAAGATCATTAAAATGATTAAAATAATAGCACATTAAATAGATGTTCATGAAAGATACTATGCTCAGTTTTCAATCATTCCCAAGGTCCACATAATTTTATGTTGCATTAAAAATGTATACTTCACCTATGATGTACTTCATGTAAAATTTTATGTATCAAAGACAAAAGAAGAAACACTCATTATGGTAATTACTTCAAGTCAAGTCACTGGAAGGAAAAGGAATTGTGGTATTCCAAAGAAAAGATTTGATGTAAAACACTGCAATTTTCCAATAACCAGCTTTCAATGTAAGGTTGCGAGTTCGTGTTTATTTGTTCCTGATTCTAATGCAGTGGGATTTAGAATATTAAGCTTCCTGGCAGAGTTTCAGAAGATTTGGAAGCCTGGCAGGATAGATTGTGTGTACCTTTCCGTTTAGAGCCTAGTCTGTGACCGTTCCCCAATGTCTGCCCACTGTTCTGACTGCTCGCTTCTGCATCCGGTGCTGTAACTGAAAGTCTCCCTGGCTTCGTCTCGACTACGGTTATTTTAATCATTGACCAGATAATCACTGAGATAACTCAGTGTCTTAAAAATACATTGAGCAGTTACACTCAGTAAAACTGGATGAGTACCTTCAAGGACCACTTTGCAGGTTGTTGTTGAGACATTGCAGATCTGTTGCAAAACCTACTGATGTTTCCTGCTTTCCCTGGCACTAGTCAGGTACCTGCTCACCGGCCAGCCATGAGTAAAGGCAGGAGGATTGCTACAAGCTCATAGTTATCTGGTCTACGAAGGGTACCAAAAGTGTGTGAGTAAACACAATCCACACGTAGCAACTCTCCAGTTTTGAAAAGATGCTGCGGTGTAGGGGTGCTCAGTGGTTATTTCAGAGGCTGAGCTTTTCTCTGGTGTCTCCATGCATGGCTTTGGGAAGAACTCCCGATTGAAAAAGATTCTAGATTGATGGAAGGCAGCTCTTGAGATCCCCCAAACTCCTAGAAAAACGGACAGTCACCCTTAGACCTGGTCAAGGTGCTGAATGCCTTCCTTTCAGCTTGGAGATCTGATCTCACCCTGTCATTTTTACACCCTGCCACCATTAAATGTTTACCAGAGATCAGAGAAGACCACCCAGTCTCGGCCTGTGACCCCCTGAACCATGTGTTAAGAATACCTCTCTTCTTTCAAAGATTTATTTATTGTCATTTTGTGTGTATAGATATTTTATACCTACATGTGTGTTTGTACACCAAGTGCATGTCTGGTACCCACAGAGGCCAGAGGAGGGCACTGGATCCCTAGAACTGAGTTTCAGATGGCTGCTAGCTTCCATGTGGTTTCTGAGAATAGAGCCCAAGTCCTCTGAAAGAGTATCCACTTTTCTTAACCACTGAGCTATCTCTTTAGCCCATAACCTCTTTTCTTTGTAAACCCAGCTTGCCACATGTATTTCCTTAAAATAGGGACAAGTCTGATATATCGTGGGATTCAAACTTCAGAAAGGTATTTTCTTGTATGCCAAGTGTTCCTTGCTGGCTTTTCTGCCACCGTTTATTCTGATACCTATTTGCCATGGATTTTAGTGTCAAGCCCAGATGAATGGAACAAGCTAGCCATAACTTCAGGCATGCTGCATTTTAGTAAGCACCTCTTCTTTTCCTTATCACTTGGTGCTTTTGCTCATTAAACCAGGCAGTTCTATAGTCCTTGACACGGCCTTGAAAGTTTCTCACCAAGCTATTATCCTCACTTCAGTACTCAATTAAACATTTGCATTTTACCCAGGGAAACCATCTCTCATCTCTTATCTGAGATAAATACCACGTATACTTACACAATCTGACTTCCAGTATCTGACAATCTGAGCCAAATTCATAACATGGCCTTCCATTTGGTTCCCTGCAGCCAGCACGAAGAGGGAAACCAGTGAGATCATAATTCCTTCAGAAGGTTGAAGACTCCTGCACTGGCACTCATGTGGGACAATTTTACCCTGCTTGGGACAGCTGCCAAGATGTGAAAACTTTTTGATTGGCCTAAGTAAATATACTGCTGGCATTCAGTATCTAGCAACTGGGAACGGGTGGTGATCAAAAACGTAAAATGTGCAGGATAGTTCACTCCCCCAGTGTAAATAGCAGAAACTTACAAAATAAATAAAGATATTTTATATTTTCTATATAATGAAATGTGTCATATGTAGCTTTAGCCCACAAAGTCCAAGGACCCGGGACTCTCCTTGGCTTTGCATTTAAATTTGTGGCATTGGATACGCAAGCCTCAAAAGCCTACTTCAGCTCACCTCAGATCCTCTGTTTTAGACTTTTAAAATATGTGTGGACAGGTTTTTGTTGCTGTTGACTTTTGTGTTAGCAGCTTGTTTCAGCTCCTGGGAAGACAAGGATAAGCTCTTACTTTAGAATTAATTGAAATTTAACACCTTCTGACTACGTTTTCTGGTTAAAGTTGTGAAGGCAGGAAGTGCGCTGAGTGCGCCTAACGTGATTAAGATCAGCTAACGATGGCAGACCACGCTGCAGAAGAGATCGATTAGAGGACGGCACTCGCCCAGGTAGCTGCTGTTATTAATTACCCAGTCATACTCCCCAAACTAGGCTTCAGAAATTGAGTTTTTAAAGCATTCTTGGAACACAAAGAAGTTTCTTCTCAAAGGACAGAGTAAAAGAAAAAAAAAAGTCTCAACTCAAGGACTTTATTTACAGTCACAAAACTAAAACACCGACTTCAGGATGGCAAGCATTGTGTGTGTGTGTGTGTGTGTGTGTGTGTGTGTGTGTGTGTGTGTGT